>NW_028258302.1:18485225-18788407 GCF_053883595.1 Heterocephalus glaber | reverse complement strand
GGCACATCTGTGTGCAGGGAGAGCACACTAGTGTGCTGGATCAGCCACACAAGTGCATGAATAGGAAGAAGTGTGCATGCATCTGTCCACTATGGGGGTTCCCCTGTGGGTCCCAGGTGTGTATGCCACCACTGTGTGAACACACTCATTGGGTCATAGGCATGCAGGGGAACAGCCAGGCTATGTGTTTGTGTGTACCTGGATAATGTGGGAAGCCAGATGTACATGCACTTTAAAATGGGTGTTTGTAAGCATGCATGTGTGGATGTGTGCACACTAGTAACACATGCACACACACACTTTCCAAGGCCAGGATGTCAGAGGCATTGATTTTCTGTCTCTTAGAAATTGTCTTTGAGGTCCTCTTCTTGTCTCTTTCATGAACCAAAGTCAGCAGATCCATCGTTCTTAAAGCACATTGAGCCTGTTCAGCTGTATCGCTCTGTCCCTGGCCCGCCCACCACCCCAATGGCTGTGCACAGGGTCACACACAGGCAGAACCTGCTTATCATGCACAGGAGGACCAGGGACTGCTGAGGGGTAGGGTGGGGGCATGGGCCTTGGACCAGGCTGCCTGGCCAGGCTCTGCTGTTCTTTAGCCATGTGGCCCAGCCATCCCCATCACTTCTCTAGCCTCCGATTCTGGTCTGCCACACAAGCATAGGGTAGCTGTGAAGATGGGAGTAGTGAAGCCCCCGCCCACCCATCCGTGCCTTGTCTGGATGTGATGTTTATGGTGCACCTCTGCCTTCTGCAGGGGGAAGCTCCAGTCTGTAAAGCAGGCTGTGGAGGAGCCGTGGGAAGGGGTGCTTCTGAGCTGCCCCCACCAAGGCCCTCCCCTCCCAGTACTTCGTTGATGTCCCTTTACTTCATCCTGGTCACTGCCCCATGTGGCAGCTGGTGTTGTCCCCATTCCACCAAGGAGAAAACTGAGCCCCAGATTGCTGCAAGGACTTGCTGAATCCCACAGGGAGCAGGTGGAAAGCCGAGATTGGAACCCCACTCACCACTCACTCCTGAGCCTGCCCCCACATGCCAAGAATGCTCCTTGGAGTGGCAGGAGTGAAGCCAGACCCCAGGGGTGACAGGCAGGGATGGCATCCAGGCCTAGGGCCAAGTGTGTAGAGGCAGATGGACAGGAGCAGCCTAGAGGACACAAGCCCTCAGCCTCCACTGGCTCCCTCTCCTTCCCTTCCCCCTCCAGATGGGCAGCCCCTCTCGGGGTCCCCTCCGCCCCCTCAAGCTACAGTCTTTGTGGCCCAGGAAGAATGCCTCTCTTTATCTCCCAGACGCCCCTTCCCTTTGATTCTCCTCTCTGCAGCGTTTCTGCTGACCTCTGCGTGTTGGGAATCCAATTAGAGGCGCGGATGGAGAGAGTGACAGCCGCCGAATCCCGCCTCGGCCCCTCCAAGCATGCTCGGCCGAGCTGCCAGCGGCGCGGGCCTGCTTGTCATGCTGGGCCCTGCTCCGGGCTTTGTGGGGATTAGCTGCCGGGGGTGGGGCGCTCCGCAGATGGGACCAGAAGTGATGCTGGTGAATGTCACGTCCCGGTAGAGGGAGAGGGAGGAGGGGGCTGCTCAGCGCTGAATCCACCCTAGGGCAGAAGAGGGAACTGGGTGGGGGGCGGGCCTGCCTGGGCAAGGAGTGGGCCACCCCCTACCTCTAGGGAGTGCTTGGGGGAAGTGCTGGCCTCTCAGGTTACTGGGCTCCCCGTTTTTGAGGTATAGAGGTAGAGCTGACAGCCAAGCTCCAGCCACTCACTGGGGGATGGGGGACCAGAATTTCCACCCAGGAGGGGCTTTGAGGGTTTGACTTGATTGCAGGGGTGGGGTATTGTCCAGAAGCTTCATTTGCAAAAGCACTTTAGGTACGATTGTGGGAGGGGCTGCTCTTGAGCGAAGTGTCTGAAGCTCCTCCTTTCACCAGCCACCCTCAGCGTGGCCACCAGCCTAAGGGCAGTTTGCACCCCCTGCTTGGCCACCACTGTGAATGTTACCTCCTGGTGTACAGCTGGGGAGACTGAGGCTCCAGGAGGACAGTCTGGCTGAGGGCACAAGGGCAGTCCATGGCAGTGCAACTTCTCCTCCCCACCCGTCACCCTGACCTTCACCCCAACCCCTGGACCTCCAAGTGATGCCCTTTCCAAGGAGAGATATGGTGTCCAGGGAAGTGGTTCAGGGCCTTTGGGGAAAGCAACTCCAGACAGAATATGGTCAGACATTCAGCCTATGGGCCAGCAAAGTCCCCAGCCCCTCAGAAGTGGCCCTGCAGTGTGCCAAGCCCTGTGCCCATCTGACATGGTCGCTGCCTCCAGGACCCCATGGTGGAGAGAGACCAGGAGATCCTGAGGCAGAGGGTGAGGTGTGAGAAGGACTCTGGGGGCCCTCGGGTTGGGAGGTGAGGATGGGACTGTACCTACCCCAGGAGACCCAGAGGGCTTCTTGGAGGAAGAGGCATCTGAGCTGAGACCTGGCAAACAGACATAAGTAGCCTGAGGGGGCCCTGCATATTTGGGACCTGAGGGGCAGGGCAGGTATGGGGCATCTAAGGGTGGGTCCCCTGCCCACCCCTCCCCATGCTCATTCCACAGCTGCCAGGCCTGGGCAGGGCCACCCATCCTGGCGCCCAGCAGGAGTGCACAGCTGTGGATGCTCAGGGTCTTCCATAAGAGTCACTGCGGGGTGGAACAATGGTTGGGAGGTCAGGGTGCCATTAGAGAGCCCGTTTTTCTCTAGCAGAGCTGGGCACCTTCTGCACACAGGCTCGTCTTCACCCACCCCAGGGAGCAGGCCTCACCACTCATCTTACAGGTGAGGAAACAGGTCGTAGGAGGCAGAAGGGCTGGTCCAGTCCGCAGTGCAGTGTGTGTTACTTTCCTGAACCAGCATTTACACACAGGACCTGATCATTTGCTGAGCTTGTTCAATCTTCTTGCTGCAGCACAGTGCCTGGCATATGGTAGGTGCTCAGCAGGTGGCAGATGGATGGATGGATGGATGGATGGTTGGGCTAGTCAATGGATGGGTGAATGGGTGGATAAAAACCAATCAATTCGCCAGGGATTTAGCTCAGTGGCACCGTGCCTGCCTCACAAACGCAAGGTCCTCAGTTCGATCCCTGGTACCAAAAAAAAAAAATCAATCCATCAACCAATTCTTCCTCACCCAGTGCCTTTTTTTCCAAACAGCAAATCTGTACCACCCCCATCCTGCCACCAGAGACAGTATTAAATATGAATTAATCTTGCAGCTCAATTCAGGGGAATGCAAGATGGGGAGAGAGAAAGAAGACAACCTGCTCTGCTGCCCATACCCGCCTGGGTCTGAATGCACATACTCACACCCACTCAGACGCCAAACATGCTCATGGCATGCAGACCCCTCACACATTCCCACCCAGCCTCCCTCACAGCTGGCGCCTCGGGCAGGAGCAGCAGAGGCACAGGTGCCCTCCCTTTTCCACCTCTCCCCGCTCAAGAGTCTAGACCTCTCCAGGCTCTGCGACACCCTTTTCCACTCTCTCTGAATTTGACGCCTCCTTCCTTTGCTGCCTGCCTTTTCCCTCCTCCCTGGCTTTCACCTTCCTCCTCCTCCTGAGTTCTCCTCTTCCTTCTCCTCTCTTGATGTTTCTGCCTTAGCCACTCTGGCCTGTTCCCCTCCCTCTGCCTCCCCTTCCTGCTGTCCCCTGTCTCTTGCCTCCTCTCTCCAGCCCCTTCCCCTTCTTCTCTCCTCAGCACCTAGGGAGACCTTACATCCTGGATGTGCTGTGGACTGGAGAGGGGAGCCTCTCTGCTGAGCCCAGACATGCAAGGGCGAAGCTGGGGTCAGAGGGCAGCCCTCCTCATGGCCCCCTCATGGGGGCTGGGTACACCCCAGCCTCCTTGCCTGCAGCTTCTCTCCAACGGCCAGTGTCTGTGCCCACACAATGCCCTCTGACAGCCCTGCCCCAGCCCGTTCATGTCCCCTCTGCCCTGGGCAAGGCCTCCACCTCTCTGAGTCTCGGTTTTCTCCCTGAAAGATGGAGCAGGAGAGAAAGCCCAGAAGGGCCTAGAGTGAGGCTCAGAGAGCTAAAGCCACCCAGGCACACCGTGTCCTGCCAGGTGTTCAAGGGCCCCATCCCCAGCACACTCAGAACCCAGTGGAGGCAGGTGAGCTGGACAGTCCCCCCCACCATTGGGCTCTGGCAACTGCTGCTTGGGCTGTGATCAGAGCCCATGTGCCCTGAGGTCAGTGAGGACAGACTGGAAGACCAAGGTCAGGAACTACATGGAAGCCAACCCAAGGAGGCTTTGGAGGCCCTTGGTCCTGAGCTGGACCAGGGCTTCATGGAGCCTTGATGGAGACCCATGTTCTCATGTCAATCTGGGGGTCTCAGACACTTTCCCTGCCCCTTGTCACCCACTCAGGATTAGAATCCTGCAAGTAGGGAACAAGCCACCCTCCTCCAAGCTCACATCATCCACCTGTCATCTGGGCCCCACACTGGCCACCGGGACCTGGCCTATTGGTTCTGAAGGACAGAGTGATGCTGTGGCTTGGCAGGACCCTATTTGTGTGTCTCAGGCCACACTCAGCCTCTCTGAACCTCAATGTCCCCATCAGGGCCCAGCGTGGACACTGGGTAAATGTCTCCTGACCCTCCATGGTGCTTCCAAGGTACACACCCCAGACCTGCCCCTCCCCTCATGCCCTGAGGAGTCTGGCCCAGGTCGCTCGCCCCTCCCTCCACCTGTCCCGACCACCCAACCCAGCCAGGTGGTCCGAAGGGATCCAGGAATACAACACTGTGAGCAGCTGGACCTGGGGTCATCAAGCCCTTTAAGTGTATAGGGAGGGGCACTGTGATTTTATAGATGGGATAGGGTGAGGATGAGAATAAGGTAGGGGTATGTGTGTGTGTGTACAGGGCGCTCACCAGCATGCACATGTGCCTGCTCTGGGGCTGCAGATGTGTCTGAGGGTGAGCCTGGTAAGCAGGAAAACAAAAGAATGGCATGAGATGCTGGTGGTGGGCAGCCGGCCTATTTGTATGCATCAGGGAGCAGGAGCCCAGCGAGGCCAAGGCTGAGGCTGCTCTTCAGAGAAGTCTGCTTCCCAGAGTGCACTGGGGGGCGGGTAAGCGTGTCCACACCTACAGATAACCCTCCCATGCCATCACAACCAGCTCTCATTGTTCAGAGGGGAAACTGAGGCTGGAAGGGGACATGTAACAAGTGACTGGAACCCAGGCACTCAGATCAGGGTTCTCCAGATAAATCGAGGGTCTTTGGAAACTCCCATCAGGCGCACAGTTGGAAAAATGAAGAAATGAATGACGACCATTGGCATTTGTAAAGTGTCCTGTGTAAACGTGGTACAATGACTCAGCAGTCCTCACACAATCCTACAGAGTGTGTGCTGTCTTAGCAACCCCATTTAGCAGTGGGAAACTGAGGCACGGAGATGGGAAGTCCCTGGCTCAGGTTTATACACCTAATAAGCTGCAGAGCAGGGGTTCAAGACCCAGCCAGCTGGGGTTGCTCATGTTTTGCAGATGAGGATGCCCAAATAGGATGCTTTCCAGTGGGGAGGAGGGGAGGAGGTAGCGTTAGGTTTACATGATGGAATGGTATCTGTGCACCAGAGCCCACACTGGTGGTGCCTCTTGGGAAGTCCTTGAAGCACAGGACTGTCGCCTGCCCCTACCCCAGCTCTGAGCACTGGCAGGACAGGCTTGCTGGGTGAGTGCTTGCGTGAAAGAGGGGCTGCGCCATGAAGATCTCTGTCCAGGCCCCAGGAGCCCATCTCTCTCAGCTCAGTCCCACTGTGTGTGCTCAGACCATGCCACCCCCTCCCCACCCCCACCAGGCAGGTGTTGGCTGTGCCCTCCACAGGACCAGGCCCCATAGGGACAAAGCAGAGGGCGCGCCTGGGCCTCCCAGCCCCTGTGCAGGCTGAAGCTGCTAACAGGCTGGAAATCTCTTTTGTCAAAGCCTGCGCTGCCTCCAACCTCCTTTAATTAAAGACAATTAGTGCTTTCAGCCCCTCTGCACAGCTCAGCTCCCCTGTTTGCAAACACACAGCTGCGGGAGCTTTGTGGGGCCCCCCTCGCCACCGCCCCCAGCCCCGCTTCCCCAGAGACACACAGAGGTGCCTTTATTACCAGCGCTCTGGCTGCAGCACCAAGAGCAGGCGCCTCTGCCTAAGGAGGGATGGGAACACGTTCCTGCAGGGCGGGCCCAGGGTCCCACTGCTTGAGGAGCTCTGCAGGTGCCAGGTCCAGCTCGGGCACCTTCCAAGGATCTCACCTTCCCCACCCCCTCTGGGGCCTGCTTTCTGGCATTTGGGGTATAATTTTATCTCCTCCCAGGACCTGTCTCCCACCTGGCACTGAAAAGGCAGATACTGGTTCTGAATACTACTTATTAAGGGGGGAAAGAGGGGAATGGCCTTGAGGACTTGCTGTATGGTAGGGTCCTCATGACACTGCACATCATGATACTCAAGTGTGTTCCCGTTCTATAGACGGAGGCTGGGAATGGCCCTATAACAAGCATGACTAGGAAGTGGCAGGACTAGCTCTTAAGGTTGGCATCCTGACCTGAGCAGGTGAGGAGCCCACCCTCCTAGAGGTCAAAGGTCCTCTTCTGGTCTGGCTCCCCACACTGAAGCCCGGTGGACTGAGCCTGTGCCATGGGCCAGGCTATCTCTGTACCTGGCATGAGGAAGCCCCCAGGAGCTCCAGCCCTGAGCACAGCCACGGTGCCCTACCAGGATAGGGCTCAAAGAGTTCACACTAAGAAGGGCGGCTGCTTGCAGGGAGAACGGCTTCCCAGGGCATTAAGAGTTGTCCTCAGAAGAGAGAGGACCGTGGGTAAGAAGGGTCTTAAGAGCCAGAGACCAGGGGTACAAAAGAAACACAAATTCCTGGAAAGGTGAGCAGTTCAGGCAGGAAAGGTGTCACTGTGTCCATGGTGGATGTGGGGACAGAGGTCACATGCCAGGGACCTGGCCTCTCTCTGATAGCAGTACTATCCCCACTCCCTTCCTTCCCCACATAGCTCCAGCAGGAAATAGTGCCTGCATTGTTTCTGTTCTTTAGGCCTTACACATGCTAGGCAAGTGCTGTACACTGAACCACATCCCCAAACGTTTTTTTTTATTTTGAATAAAATGGGTCTTGCAGAGTTGTTCTGGCTGGCCTTAAATTTACAATCCTTCTGCCTCAGCCTCCAAAGTAGCTGGAATTACAGGCATGCACCATCACATCCGGCCTGTGACTGTTTTGCTCACCTTTATATGCCAGACCTAGCCCAGTGCTTGGCACAGAGCAGGGGCTCAACAAGTATCTGCAAAGTAGATGAAATGTCCCAGGGATGGTGGGGTGAGGTCTGCCCATTCACTGCCTGGTTCCCTTACTGGACCCAGTGCAGACACCACCAATCAATCACACAGTCCAGAAGTGCCCCCAGCAGACTCCTTGGAGCCACACATGTGGTGAGACATACAGGCCCCCTCAGTCAAGTCCAGGGCTCACATTTTGCAGATGAGAATGTCCAGATAGCATGCTTCCAAAGTGGGGAGAAGGGGTCATCATCGTGACATAACCAAACATTTACAGTGTGATTTCTGTATACCAGGCACAGTTCTCAGCTCTTCATATATATTTAACTCCTGTGACATCCCTATGACATGGGTACTATTCTTTATCTTCTCTCTCTCTCTCTCTTTTTTTTTTTTTTGGTTTGATTGGGTTTTGAGACAGCGTGTCACTAAGTCCAGGATGGTCTTGAACTCGCTAAGTTGCCCAAGCTGGCCTCCAATTTGTGATCCTCCTGCCTCAGCCTCCCAAGTGCTAGGATTACAGGTGTGTGCCAGCACACCCAGTTCCTCTTCTTGGTTTACAGGGGAAGCTAAGGCACATCATGAAATTGCTGGGAAGGGTTTAAGGCCACAAACCTCATTGTCAACTTCCATGTTCTATTGTCTTTCCTCTGCTGCTGAGGGACCTGGGGACCCCCAGAGGTGGCTGGGGGGTACAGCCACCTTGCAGGCTGTACATTCAGCCTCTCTGTGAGGCCCTGGCTTACTCTTACCCTAGCAGAGACCAGAAAGCTGAGTCAGAGCCGGTGGGGCTGGGCTGGGCCTGGGATCCATCTGCCTTTCTGCAGCTCTGGGCCCGTTTCCTCCAGCCTGGATGGCTTCCCCCAGTGCCTCTGCAGGCCCTTTCAAGTCCCCTGGCACCCCCAGCCCCACTTCCTGTGACCCCTGGCCCCAGCCTGACCCGCTCCACTCAATTTCCCAAGATGAGTTGCAGAAGGTGCGGAGCCTGTGTGCGGAGAGGGGAGAATTAACGAGCTGTTCCCCAGTGGTTGGCAGTTTCCAGGCACCAGCTGGCCTGGAGTATTTACCCGGCACCCTCAGAGCAAGACAATTAAATGGAGCTTAGACCAGGGTGCAGAGATGTCTATGATCAGATGAAACCCTCCTAAGATGTTTTCTAAGGGATCAGTGCCTGAGGCAAGTTTCCAGGGTTCTGCAGTCTTTATTCATTCTTAATAGTATATGATACGCTAATTCCAGATTTTATATATATATATATATTTGCTCATTTATTTAGCATTTACTATGTGCCAGGCTCCTTAGTTTGTTAAATCCTCTGCAAAATATTCAGTCATCTCAAGCAAATGTAATTATTCCATTTTACAAATGAGGAAACTGACACCAGCAAGGTGTGTAGACCTCTCCCAGGTCACACAGGGAAGCAGGATTTAACCCAGGATGGTCTGACTCCAAGCTTCTGCTTCTTGCCACAGGACAGGCCCCCTTGCTGGTCTTGGAGTGTATGGAACACAATGTTAGGCACAGTGTTAGGCTGAGCCAATAGCAGGAGAAGACCTGGTGTGTACTGTGTGCCTACTCTGTACCAGGCACAGAGAAGAAAAATCATATGGAAAGTCCTGCCACATGCTGACAAGTGTCCTGTTCAAGATCTATGCTGTACAAGATGTGAGCCCAGAAAGTCTGGTCCACTCAAGTTGGTTCTGAACAAGTCAGGTGCTGGGCCTGAGGTCTGATTAGGAGTCTGCCAGGTAAAGACGGGACAAAGAACTTTCCAGGTGAAGAATTCTGCTTGGACACTGTGATGTTTTGCATGCTAGGGAGGCGCCTGGGGCTCAGTCTGCCCAGATGCCTGATAAGAGGGTCAAACTCAGTGGCTCTTGTGCTGGAGACCTGGGCACCAGCCATGGAGAGGAGGCTGAGGAGGGGGGAGCCCGGTCATTGCTGCCATCTCGACCCAAGGCAGGAAGGCTGCTTGATGGTACCATACAGCAGGGGCCCCAACTTGGGCCCTTTCCTCTGTGCCTTGGGCCTTATGGGACTGGGGGACAAGCTGAGTGCTTGGTCCTCGAGATGCCACCTCCTGCTGCCCTCCAGTAGCATCAAGTCCATACTTCTCTTTGGGCCTCGGTTCCCTAAAAGTCAAAGAAGGATCAGAACCAGAGGTCACTCGTGCTCCTCTGTACCCAGAGTCCTTTGAGACACAAGTGAGGGGCATCCCTTCCCCAGGAGTTTCCCAGTGGACATGGGTGGGGTGGGGTACAGGGACTTCAGTGACCAGGGCACGTTCAGGAACAGGTCGACCCCAAGAAAGCTGCCCAGGAAGGAAGTCATCTTCCAATCTCTCTGCCTCCCACCCCAACCCCAGCCAGCCCCTTCTGATTGCTGGTCACTGAGTCTCTTCTCAGGTGTCGCTTGGTCCTTGTTACTCCACCGTAAGGCTGGGAAAGGACAGCTCACATGGTGAACCTCAGACATCCCAACAGGACGGAGGTCCTGGCAGCCTCAAGGCTCCCTCCCCAAGCTTACTCAGCCCTCTGACAACTCCAAAGTGTCTTATTGAAGTGCCCTGTTCCTTGCTTGACCTTGGGGTCAGGTGACAAGGACCAACACTAGGGAGTCAGAAGAAAGAGTCTGATCTCAGCTTGACTACTCATTGGCTGTGTGACTCAAAGTGAGTCCCTTGCCCTCTCTCAGCTTCCATTTTCTCACCTGTTAACTGAGGGGGTTGGATGGATGAAGGCTTCCTAGCCCTGTCCCATTTCTGGTGCTACTGGTCTGAGCCCGGGCTCGGCCATCCTATGCTTTGAGCACCAATGGCCTAGGAGACCCAGAGTCAAGGGTCAGCTGCAACACCTGTGATCTCTACACTGGACCTGAATCCTCCATGCACTTCTCCGTCTGACCCCCTCTGCCGGGTTGACCCCAGTAACCAGGTACACTGAGTGGGTCAGCGTCAGCAAGTCACCTGCACCAGACGTAAGATGTCCAGGGCAGGTACAGACAGGAAATCGTTTTCCCCTCACTTGTACCCTCTGTCCAGTGTCCCAAGCCTGTGTGACCTCGTGGCAGCAAGATAACCCTGCCTGGACACTGGGCTTGATGGAATGAGCTCCTGGAGCCGAGCCCTGTGTAGCTGTGTGGCCTGGGGTGGGTCACTCCCCTCTCTGAGCCCCTGGACGCTTGCCTCACCTCCCCCTCTGGTCTGGGGAGGGCTGAGACATAGTGGGTTTGGATACCACCGGGCAGTGCCCCGGTATCCCACATGTCTTGTCTGGGCCCCCGGTGGATTTTCCACAAGTCTTCCACCCGAAATGCACAGCAACAATGCCAGCAAAATCATGGAATACGTTTGCTGAGAACAGTAATAAGGGATAGATGGAGATGGAAATCATGAGCCTTGGAAGCTGTGGGGCACAGGTGGTACCCAGAGGTGCCCCAGCCACCCTGCTGAGCTGGAGGACCTTTGGGTAGATCTGGAGGCTGTGGGGAGGGAGGGACTGGGGTGTGGCTCGGTGGTACAGCGCTTGCCTATCGTTCATGAGGCCCTGGGTTCCAACCCCAGCACTGCCAAAACAGCAACAAAAACTCACTTTGCCAAGAAAAACTCACTTTGCTCCTCACTTCTTGCCTGTGAGGAGCAAGAGGGAGGAGACTTCAGGGACAGTCACAGGGAGAAGGGTGTGGTACCTGGCATCTGGGTTGAACTGGATCCTGGCCCTGGCATCCTCACCTATAAAGTGGGCACAGCTTGGGCCAGGCCTGCCATAGCTGGCCTCCATAAGCAATCACTGGCATTGATCTTCACGGTGGGTGGGAGTGATGTGTGGCTGTTGGCAGCCATCTGAGGCTTTTCGAATGCCCTGCACCTCGAAGGTGTTTGAAGGGCGTTGGTGGGATGACCAGATTGACAAGTTGGTGGATGGACAGAGGGATGAATGTATGACCAAAGGCCACACTTACTGGGCAAAGGAGCTTAATCTGTGTTTGTGTGCCGCCAGCTAACTGCTGACATCTAGTAGCCTTTTAATTGATGGTTTGTAGTTTATTTTAATTGGGCATATTGTATTATGTACTTACATCATGGTTCTATATTCCAATCCATTGCAAACCTTTTAAATCCACCCCCTATCTAGTACTTTTCTGTTTACAAACATGCCACACCTATGGACTGCCCTCAGCCTCACAGTAACCTGTCAGGCAGGTTCTCAGCTCCTGTTTTCCAGGGAGGGAACCCAGGCTCAGGAGAGTTCAGTCCCTTGTCATAGGTCACACAGCTCTTAAATTTCAGGGCCAGAATTCAAACCCTGGATCTTTTGTCTTTATGAGGCCCTGCCTGTTGGGGTGTAAGGTTGCAGCAACTTTGGAGCCAGACATGGAAGTGTACAGTGGGATGTGGGAGGCAGGAGGGGCGGGATAAGAAGGATGGGATGAAGTGGGCCATTAGGAACCAGAGGCTTGGGGTGCGAACAGCACAATACCTGTTCCTGGCCGCCATCCAGCCCCTCGTGGAGAGGAGAGTAAGGGGCCCAGGCTCCAGGTAGCCAACCTCGTGATGAGTATGGGTGTCTGAGTTGGTGCTGGTGGGGGTGGGCAGCACATCCCAGTTGTCCTGAGCCAAGTGTCCTGGACCAGGCAGCACTGTCCCCCAGCTATGTGGCCACAGAAGGGCCTTCACCTCTGTGAAACATGGACTCCTCCTCTGCCCAGTAGAGGCTACAATGAACCTCTGGGAACCTTTGTGCCTGAAGTCCTTTGCCCAGATCCCTGGGGACTGCCTGGCTGCCCTTCCTCTCAGTCTCCCCAATTTTCCAAGCTTCCACTTGTGAGTTTTTGACTCTACAAGGGTCCAAAAGTGATATGTATTCAATAGACACTATATTTCACATTCTGACCTTACCCACCCTGGCAACCTATGGCAGGGTTCTCTCTGGTGATGAGGGTGCAGTGGCCCTGATCATGGAGTGGCAGACACCCGGAACTCTGAGTGTGTGTGTTCCTGAGTAGGGTGTTCAGTGGCTTAGGTGCATTAAATGCAACTGTGACTTGTGCCATTTCCAACTTACCTTGGACTCATGGGCACATAACCTCATGGTAAATGAGGGGACATCTGTATGTATTCCTTCCATCTCCCTGCACCCCCTCCACCCTCCGATCTGCCCCCAGCACCCCACAGTCCACACCCCCAGATCTAAGGTTCAGAAACTGTAGTCCCACATGTGTTTATTGGCTCACATTTGCAATCAGCACCTCCTCGCCAGGCCCATGGGTTCCACGTCTGTGGATTCAACCAGCCATAGATGGAAAATATTTGGGAAAAAAAATTACATCTGTACCAAACATGTACAGACTTTCTTTCCTTGTGATTGTTCCCTAAACAATACCATGTAATAACTACTGACGTGGTGTTTACATTCTACCAGGAATTATAAGTCATTTAGCTATGGTCTGATGTCTACAGGAGGACACGTGTGCAAATATTCTGCCGTTTTATAGAAGAGACTTGAGCCTCTATAGATTCAGGACCCTCAGGAGTCCTGGAAACCCACCACCACCAAGGGACAACTATGTTTATTTCCTAAGGACCACTGAGGGCCACCTCTAGTATGGCTCAGCAAGGACAGTGGGGCACTGGTGTCCACTCTTCAAGCATAGCTGGGAAGCTAGTGCACAGGTACACATGCAGGGTGCAGTGGAGAAGGAGGAGGCCAGATCCTGCCTGCAAAAGGTGGCCCTGTGCTCCTAGGCAGGAACGCGAGGACAAATGGAAACTGTCCCCCACCAGGCACCTGTTTGGTACCATGCTGTGCCCTTCCCCTCCATCTCTGTCAGTCTCCCTGGCAGTGCAGAGTAGCCTCCTCAGGACCACTAAAGACCAGGGCACTGAGGCTCAGAGAAGTGAATGCCCTTCCTCTAGGTCACACAGCTGGCACAGCTAGGTGCATCTCCTTCCAGGATGGGGTGAGCAGGATGGAGAGAGTGCCCAGGATGCTGAAGGGAAGCAGGTACCCCAAGCCCAGTGGCCCAGAAGCTGTATCCCCACCAGGCCAGCCAAGCCCAGGGGTGGCTGTGGTTTACAAGACACAGGGTGGCCAAAGCTGTTTTGCTTCACAGATCCACGCTGGCTTATCTGGGGTACTTTTGCACCTTTATGAGTGTTGTTCAAAAGGCCAGCTCGGCTCTGCGCCCATCACCATGGAGACAGCGCTGGGTGGCTGAAACAGCCCTCGGAGGCCAGGAGTGAAGCCTGCCAGGTGCTGTGGCGGCGCCACGCGGGGCGGGTCCCCGAGGCCTCCCTCGGAGGCACTTGTGGAGGGCAAGGGCCCCGGGGTTAAATGGAGTGACAAGTGACAAAGTCGAGTCTGCAGCGTGGGCGGGCAGCCCTGTGGGCTGGGGTCTCCCCTCTGCCCCCCTGGGCTGCTCCCCGCGGGTGACACCCTTGGAATTGGTACAGGCTAAGGCAGGGGCCATGGGAGGCTGGGTCTGAATCCCGAAGGTTGGCTACACACTCTAAAACCTCACCAAACCCCATAATGTAAACGGGGAAAGCAGCCCAGAGAAAGGAAGGGATTTATCCAAGGTCACCCGCCAGGGCGGAGGCCCGAAGCTCCTTGCTGGGCCCGGACTCCAGCTCTGTGCTCTTCCGGGGCACCTCTGAGCGTGGCCCGCGTGGGGCGGGGCTGCGCCCCGGGGAGGCTGCACTGGCTGGGCCTGGCCTCGGCCCGGCCTCCTTGGCTCTCAGTTAGGGTTCAAGTCTCAGGGGCTGTTCACAGATTCCAAAGGCGTTTGAACATTTTGGAAGCAATTTGTCAGTCCTGGAAGCTGTTCGGAGGCTCCAAAGACTACTTAAAGATTCCAGAATCTGGTGTGTGCGTAAAGGCTGGCGTTCCAGACTTCAGGGAGCCCGACAGGTCCTGGCGAGGATTCCCGAGGCTGGGGGACCTGGGGCTGGAAGCATGGCCACACCCAGGGCCGTGCTGCAGGGAGACTGGTGGCAGCGTGAGCGCCCAGTTTTCTCTCCAAGGTCCCTGTCAGTGAAGTTGCCAGGTCCATCTGGCATCTGCTGTGAAGAGGAGCAGAAGATGTGTGGGTCTTACAGCAGGAAGTCAGGATTTAGCATTCAGCCTTACCACTCACTTGCTGCATGACTCAAAGTCAGTTACTTAACCTCTCTGGGCCTCCCTTTCCCTCATCTGTAAAATGGGAATTAATTGTACTGCCTGTTCTGCAGGCCTGTTGCCCTCCCATCTTGTCTCAGGCATTTGCGGGATTCATCAGAGGACAAACACCCGCCCCAGTCCTGTGTTGGTCAGCAGTGTCATGACAGCTACTGCTACAGATTCAGGAGTTTCCAAACCTGGCCTGCCATTATTGGCCTCCTGGCCCCCTACAAGCAGATGTCCTAGAGGCCTCACCCTGCTGTGTCCAGTCCCTGGGGAGGAGCTGTGGGCCATACTCTAGGCCATAGTGGCCACGATGCCCACACCGGCCCATACCCCATGAGAGCTCCGGGCCACAGGCCCAGCCTTGCCTTTGCCTTCTTCCTGCCCATCAGCTTCCCCAGCATTACCACTGACCTTCTTCATCCAGTCTTTGTGCCACTTCCTCTGGGGTTTGCACATGCTGTTCCCTCTGCCCAGAATGCTGTTCCACCTCCACCGCCTAGCCCAGAGCTCTTGTTGCCAGGTGACTCCCAGCAGCACCTGCACAGGGCAGGGCTGGAGCTGAGCATCAGACAGACCTACAGCCTGGCTGGGCCTCTCACCTGCAGCATGACCCATGGCTGAGCCCTCCAGAGCCCAGTTTCCTCCGTACACAGTGGAATAATAACCCAAGCTGCCGGCCTGGCAGACTTGTTTTGAGAGTCAGATACAGAGTGAGTGAGGGACAGCAGTGGTGTGTAAACTGCAGTGCCTGGTAATGGTGACCACGTGACTGGCCCAGTCACCCTGGGGCTGGGAGCCTAGCCAGGCCAGCCCAGCCTCTGTCCTCCCTCCACGCCCTGGGCCTTCTTGGTGGCCAGGAGGACCGATAGTACGCTGCATAGGCAGCTCGCTCAAGGCCCAGCCAGCCCCCAAGGTGGGAGACCTCCCTGCCCACCCCTCCACAGTCAGCCGAGGCCTGCCCAGAGTCATGCAGCTGTGCTGGGACACCTGTGGCCAAGCAGCATTATTACACCTGAACTCCTCTAGGTTCACTGCGTATTTTTAACATGTGTTAGCTCATTGAGTACCTCCCAAGGACCCTATGAAAGCAGGCCCTGATGTTTCCCTGTTTCCCAGATGAAGTGTGGCCCAGAGAGGCTTAGGAACTTATCAAAGGTCACACAGCTAGAAAGTATCCTAGCAGCACCAGAACTCCCACCTGCCTGGCTCAAGCCCATGTAGGTTGGTAGATGATTCTGCTGCCTTTTAGTTATAGAACCACACACTCACTAACTCGTCCACTGCGAATTCCACCCAGGGACCTTGTATCTAGCCCTCTCTGTGCTTTGGGCATCGGGGCTTTGGCTCTTGAGCCACCTGGGATTGTCCAAGTGTGGCTATTGCTTGGTCTAGAACTCGAAGCCAGCCAGCACCATTGTGAGACCTTGAAGCAGGCTGAGCCAGTGTGAGCTCTCCACTGGAGTGGTCATCCCACCTGCATCCCATGGTCAGGTATGGCCGACCCGGCAGATGGGACAGAACAACCCAGCCCTAAGTCATGGGCTTAGGCTGGGAGGAGAACAGCTGCTCAAGCTGTGGAAATGCTTAGTGGGAAGGGCCCAGCCTTCCATCCTCTCCCTGAAGGGCATCTGCAGTGGTAGAAGTTTTGTGTTCTTTCCTGCCAGGGCCCCTTTGTCTGTGTGACCTTTGAGGAGACACTCAACCTCTCTGAGCCTGAGCCTGTCACCTCCCTTTCACCACTGGCCCTTTTGTCCTTCCCTGGACCCCATTGTCCATCTACATTCAGGGTCATCATGCTGTCACTTCTGTCTTTCAAGTGTCGCATACATGGCTACCCAGCACTGCTATCCTCCAGCCCTCCCTCCCCTCAGGCAGTCACACTCCTCATCCTGTCCATTTTCCCTCCCAGCATCTCAGCCCTGGTCCTCCCCAACTTCCCATCAGCCATTCCCCCCTTACCTGTGGCTGCCCAGAGCCATCTTCCTAAGCTGGAAACATGGTCATGGCACATCTGCCTGGAACACCCTGATCACACACGGGGCAGAGCCAAACTCTGCCCATCCTGCGAGGAAGGCTTGCTTTCATCCTCCTTTGGTTTTTGCACCTGTGCTCCCCTAGTCTAATGTCCCCTCTTTCTTCCTTCCCCTAGCCTCTGTCTCCTACCCCTTGTGCTCCCTTCCAGATTTCCTCCTCTGCCACCTTTCCTCAAGCCTGGGCTGTTGGCTGTCGTTCCAGCACTCACATCCCCATGCTTGCTTGTCACTCTGATTGTTACCACCTGCTTACCTGTCTCCCTCCCTAGTACATAGGGCCCTATCCCCAGACTCCAGGGTGGCCTTCAGGGGTTGGAGCAACTGCTCCTGGGAAAACCTCACTTCCCAACTGGCTGGCAGCTAGTCAGGCTCTGCTCCCAGCTCCCCGAGCTGCGCTGTGTGATTTCAGGCCAGTACCTTCCCCTCTCTGTGCTTAGGCTGCCAAGCACCTATAAAAAGACAGCTGAACTGGATAGCTTCTTAGGGCCCTGTCAGTTCAACAGTTCCATGGTTTGGTGTCCCAGCAGATGCCACTCTGTCTGCTGGTCTTTGTGTCTTTTCATTCTGCCTTAAAACTCCAGCTCCAGCTTCCGCCTATCATAGCCTCTGTTGTGGCCTCTCTGGTGACCCTGCCTTTCCCACTGTGCTCCCAGACTTCCTGTGGGGACTGAGGCCTCCTTTATGCAATTCCAGACCCAGGTCGAAGGGCAGGCCTGGAAGCCTGGCCGGTGCCCCACCCACCCTGCTGTCAGGAGACCCACCATCTGCACAGCCCCAGTCGGACCATTAACTCACCGTGAGTCAGACCAAGCCATAAATAAGTAACGGGGTGAGGGTCCCAGGGGGGCTCGACCCCAGCTGGCTGCCCTGTCCCTGGCCAGATCAGGGGTCTCAACTGCCCAGGATAGACTCACCCTGACAGATCTTGACATGTCATCACTGTTCCCCAGAGAGTGGCGGGGAGATCACCAGGCCGCCAGGCCCCCATTAGTGTCAGTAATTGCCAATCAGTTTCCTGGGAGGCTGGTGAAGAAGAGGCCCCTGGGTGTCTCCAGTGGGGAAACCACATCTAATGGCTTTTATTTGGATTGTTACAAATTGATTGGCTTTTAAAAATGGAGCTTTGGTTTTTCTCCCTGTGTCCTAAACACCTCTTGGGGCCAGTTAGGCCAAAAGATGTGCCAGGGTGTGACGAGAGTCTCCGGAAGAGCCAAGACCTGAGCCGGTCATCCCCATGCCATCCAGGAGTCCTCCATGGGACAGACGCTTCCTACTGCCATGGCCGCAGTCGGGCTTCAGTGGCCCCACCTCAGAACAACCCCAGTGAGATTTGTATCACCAATCCCTGGAAAGTGATGAGAAAAGAGGAGGTGAGCTCAGACAGGTGGCCAAGCTTGGCCACAGCCAGTAAATGGCAACACTGAGACTAGAACCCAGGTCTATCTAGCATCAAAGCTTTGGTCTTCCCATTCTTCCATGTGTCTTCCCAAAGTGTCACCTAAAAGGCAAAGGGCAACAGGAGTCACAGCTTTTATGGAGCAACTAGGAAAGAAATTAACTGATAATAATAACTGCAACAAAAGCAGCTGTTATCGACCCAGTCCATCATTATGAAGCAGACCCTTTGCCAGTAGCCTTACACTCACGCTGCATTTCCTCCTTGAATTCTACTGAGGAAGTAAGCACGGTTAGACCCATGTCAGATAGGGAAACTGAGGCTCTGTTGGTAGAGCTAAGATTCAAACTGGGTATGTTTGAATCCACAGGATGCATTTTTTAAGAACTTATATCAGTTTAGAATGTGAGTGACAGAAAATCAAAATAACAATGACTTAAATAAAAATAGCAATTTATTCCTCTCACAAGTGAAGTCCACGGGCAGCCAGTCCAGCTCAGGGTGGTGGCTTCCCAGTCACAAAGGACCCAGCTTCCAAGTATCCTAGAAGGGAAACCTGAAGCTCAGAGAGGGCAAGCCATTTGCCTGGGACCAAACAGAAAAGGAGGGCAGAGTCAGTCTTAGTCACCAAAAAGCCTAAACCCACCACAGTGCCTTCTGCCCCTCCTACCCGTGGGGACTTTCCTTCAGGATCTTGGGTTGCTCCTCCTTGGCCTGGGTGCCAGGCTTCCTGTGTCCCCTGAATGGAGTAACAAATGCTGTGGTTCTGTCCCCAGTGTTCAAGTGGAAAGGGTCGGTCCTTGGCCCTTAGTGCTCTGGCCTGATGCTGCTGAAGCTCTTTCCTGTCACACAGTAAGCGGGGTCACTCAGAACTAAGACCACCTTTGCTCAGTGGGCAGAACTCCAGTACCAACAGGGACACTGTATGTTGCTTAGCCCATGGGAAGAGACAGTGGACAAGGAAGAACAAAGATGTAAGGTCCTTTGATGATGCCAGGAGCAAATAATCTTTGGTAGGCATCCACTGTGTGCCAGTTCCAGTGCTCCAGTAAATGTGAATAGGTTATACCTCCTTTTTTTTCTTTTTTTTTTTTTTTGGTACTGGGGATCGAACTTGGGTCCTTAAGCTCGCATCGCAGGCATTGAAACCACTGAGCTAAATCCCTGGCCACCTCCTTCTTAAGAGACAGTGACTCTTAGTGTTAAAAATAGAGTAAATCCAGCTGTCTGCTCTTTAAACACACACATACCTAAAGTAAAATGATGCAGAGTAAAGGGATGGGATGGAAGAAGGCCTGCCAAGCACTGTTAAATCAAAAATAAAAACAAGAAGGGAACAAACACAACAGCGTTATTATCACTCTTCTTTCCCAATTGAGGCCCAGGGTACGAAAGTGACTCCCAGAGGCCCTAAATGGCAGAGGTGTGATTTGAACCCACATCTTTCTGTCTCCTATGTCCCTGCTCCTCTGGGAGTCTCCAGTTATCTTCAGTGAAGGTGACCAGTGTCATGACCTCAGCTTGATGGGTCACCGTCTGGAGCCAGGTGCCACTGCCACCAAGCAGGCTGGAGCAGGCAGGAGCAAGGGCAGGAGCAAAGGCAAGACCGGGCTGCTGTAGGGACCGTCCCAGGCAGGGCATGTGCCAGTTGGCTGCAGCCCAACTCCCAGAACACCTGCTGCATCCCACTGTCCAGCTGGCTGCAGCACAACTCCAGGACCAGCACCATCTCCACTTCCCAATCCCCACCTCAAATGTAGGCCAGGATGCAGGAGGGCCTGTCCTACAAAGCCACAGAGCTGGGGTTCCTGCCTGGAACCAGGCTCCTTCAGGCTGGCAGAGGATGGTGGGCCCAGGGGCCCAGGGGGCAGTCTGACAGCATTTGGGCCAACACCAAGCTGACAGCCACTGAGACTGGCAGGGACCCCAGCCAACCCTAGAACAAGGGCAAAAGCAGGTCTAGAGGCAGCCCTCCTCACTTCCTGGGAAGAGTCACAGGCCCAGGTCTTAGCTCTGCTTCCTCCCTTCATTCAGCAGGCTCCCCTCGCCCCAGACAGGCCCCATCCACAGCCCAGGAAGCACCTACAGCTTCCTTGTCCTGGGAGCTCAGTAGGAGCAGAGCATGGCTAAGAGCCACTGACCCCACCTACCCTTCACCACTCAACCTGGCTGCCACCTCCTCTGGGAAGACTTTGCAGCCCCTCCCCACTTCTGCATCATCAGGTATAGAAGCCCAGCTGTGGCTTTCTGTCTTTTGTGTCTCTCAACCAGCATCATATATCTGGACTAAGGGGGCATGGGTGGCCTTTAAGGGTGGTTGGGAAGCCCCTGGCAGGGTGCATAACCCATTTTCTGTGTGAGCATGTGTGCATTCAGGGGCAGCAGGGATCACCTGCATCAATTCTCTTGAGAATTGCTGCTCTAGACCATGATGCTTTACAGTTAGGAACCGTATCTGTCACTGTGTCCTGAAGTGACACCCAACAGGCAACACAATACATGGTAATTGAATGAATGTTGGTATGAATTCGATAGATGACTTCAGGCAAGGAACTTCGTCTCTTTCCATCTTGGTTTTCTCAGCTGTAACGTCAGGACAAGAGTAGAGAGTCCACTACCTATGCTTTTCCTCATTTCTGTTTGCTGCTCACACGTGATGAGTGCAGGCAGGTGTGCATGAGAAGAATGCATGGAGGAAGGATCAGCAGGTTGATGGGAGAATCAATGTTAGATGAATGGGTGGTAGTGAGTAAGTGGCTGGGTGCTGTGTGTGATAGAGGACACAGAAGACATGTTCTTGGGTTCACTGGACAGATGAATAAGTCTGAGCATAGGAAGATTAGTTGATGGATAGGTGGACAGATGGATAGAGGAAGGGATCAGCAGAAGGAAAAGTAGATATTTGGGAGTGGA
The DNA here is from genome assembly GCF_053883595.1 of Heterocephalus glaber. Lineage (NCBI taxonomy): Eukaryota > Metazoa > Chordata > Mammalia > Rodentia > Bathyergidae > Heterocephalus > Heterocephalus glaber. The sequence goes on along the minus strand of NW_028258302.1, from coordinate 18,767,580 downwards.
TAGATAGATAGATGGATTTTTTTTATAAAAGTATCAGTAGATGGGTGAATGGATGGATTTGTGAATAGATGGGTAGACAACTGGATGGATGGATGGTCTGAGGGAAGGATGGATGGATGAGAAGGACGGACTAATAGATGGATAGACTTAAGATTGGTGAATGGATGAATAGAAATTGTACACAGAATATGTGCATTTGTGTATATGGAAGAATAACAGGATTGGACTGAGAGGCTGGAGAATGGATGGATGGTTGGGTGGGTGGGTGGACAGAGGGATGGATGGGTGGATGGATGGACAGACTGAGGGACTAGTTGATGGTGGGTGAATGAAAGGAAGGCTGGCCTCCATCCTATCCATGCCAGAGAGCAGGGAGGCAAAGGGCACCTGGGCACACAGTGGATAGCAGAGCAGATTCATCACCTTCCTCCAGAGCTTCTGCATGTTGGACCCTGCTAAGCCCCTCCTTCCCATGAGTCCAGGTTCTCGCTGGCAGCGGCCACACTCAGACACTGGCACAGAGGGAGACGAAGCAGGCAGACTCGGGGCAGAGGGAAGTGGGGAGGAAGGGAGCTGGTGGGGGCTGGGCTGCCCTGGGCAGTTGCCCCTGTTTACCCTTCCTGGAAGGAAGCTCAGAGAGGCCTGTTCATATTTCTCTCTTGAACGGGGAACTGACATTAATGAACAGCTAATTAACATCTTGGAGTGTGATGGTTCCAGTGTCAGTGTCCCTAATTAGTCTCGCGCTAATCTGCTTTAATTAACTGTCCCTGTCGTGGTTTTAATTTAATTTTCAGCTCCAGCCTGGGATGGCAGCCTTATGAGCATTCATCCCAGGGCGTCTGTGGCCAGGGCAGGGTGGGCCAGCCAGGGCCGACTTCCCAGGGGCATTGCCAGGCAGCCAGAGGTGGGCAGGGCTGGTAACCAAGAGTCTGGCTCTCCCCAGCCTTGGGGGCAGAAAACCATGATGGAACACTTTCTTCCCCTTCTCCAGGACTGTTCTCCAGTTGCTGGAAGCTCCTAGAACATTCATACGTCAGGAGCACACCTGCAACTGCACCTCGGTCTCAGGCAGGCCCCCTAAGCAGACTGTGCTTCTGGACATGGACTCTGGTTCAGAAACACCCAGGTTCTTTTCTAGTTCTGGCACTTCCTGGCTGTGTGACCTTAGAAAAAGCACTTCCCTTCTCTGAGCTGCAGGGAAATAGGGCTGATAATGTATTGGCACCTTGCTCCCAGTAGAGACGCAGTTTTTCAGGGGTGATCTGCATGCATGGTCCCTGCAAGGTCAGAAGAGACCCCGTGGTGACCCATGGTTGGTCACCAGTGGAGAAGGCTGGGAGGTTGAAAAAGGCTGTTGGGCCCAGAATCAAGACACCCAGATTCCGGATCCCTCACACTCAGACCAGGGCTGGAGAATGGAGTTACCACAGCTCAGAGCACCCCACACCTGCAGCAGGAGAGCCAGGTGGGAGCTGAGTGCTAGAGCCACCTGGAGGCCGGGCAAGGCCTCTGCCTTTTGCAAGGCAAAGCGGGAACCACAGGAGAGGCTGTGGCTGCTTTGGTTACAAGGTCTCTTGTGCAGGTGGGAAGCCAAGTCCACACACCTGCCCCATGGCAGGAGCCAGAGAGGCATCTGCCAAGGAAGCTAGACAAATGAGTCATCTGAGGAGAAGCTGGCTGGTGGCAAGGGAGAAGGGAGAGAAAGGCTCAGAAGCTACACCAGGACCCCTGTGTCCCAGAGTGGCTGGGAGCCAGGGCCGGGCTAAAGGCTGAGGCTCAGGGAGTGCAGAGGCCCCCAAGGAGTTTACTGTAACCCCAGGGCACCAGGGAGCCATGGCAGGGTTTTGAGCTGGAGAGCGGCTTGATGGGGTGATTGGCCGCTGGCAGGGGGTGAGCAAATTAAAGCGGAGACAGGAGGGCCTATGCAGTGCAGGCTGTCAGCAGAATCTCCCCTAAGCTGATGATGGGAAGCACATAGTCCTTAGACAAGGTGGGGTGCGCCTCCCTCTCTGTGGCCTTGGGTTTTTGGGAGTGTGGTCAAATTTCTCTGTGGCATCAGCTCCCGGGCTGTATCTCCTACTTTCTCAAACTGAGGTCCACCCACCCCAAGGTGGGAAGGGGACCGTAGATGGATTTTCAGGGGTCCAGGAATTCTAGGAAAGTTTCATTTCCTGGGTTTCAATTGTGATGCCAAGACAAACAACAATCTGCTTTTGACCAGCCCTAAAGCAGCGCCCCTTTCCCTTCCAAGGGCCCATGCGCTATCCAGCCGACACCTTCCCCCCGGACCTGAGTTTTTCCAAGGCTGCATCCATTTCTGACCTATCTCTGAGCCCAGCGAGGGTTTGTGAATTGAAGCAAATTCTTTCTGCCTCCCCCTGCCTTTGACCTCCAGTTGATCTTTGCCTTCAGTCCAGCTGAGCCAAACCAGTTTTTCCTGAAATTCTTAGTCAATGAGTGTAGAATTCAGAGCTCCTGCCCCCCTCCCTCCCCACTGGAGCACAGGATTCCTCCGGAAAGGAGAGGTCTGGAGCCCTCACCCCGGCCTGCTCCCCTCCCCTACCCAGGGCCCCTGTACACTGCCCCAGAGCGGGTTCCAACCCAGCCTCAGAGCCTCCCCAGTTTCCATCCATACTTAAAGCTCAGGCCCTGTGTGGTCCATGTCTATGGTGGGACCTGGATTCTCTAATCTCCATGTCCCCTACTTCCAGTGGGCTCACAGCAGGGGGCTACAGGAATAGTACCCCGCCTCTGCAGGCTGGACAGTGCCCCCAGCTGCCTTCTTGGCCAGGGCCTATTGCACCATAGTCTGACACAGAGTGGTGGCTTTGCTCTCCATCCAGTTGGGTGCAGCCCAGCTCCTAAGCACTATATCTCTTGAAGTTCTGCTTCTCTCTGGGGTCACTGTGAGGACTTAATTGAGGGAATCAGTGTAAAGTGCCTGGAGCATAGCAAGTGCTCAATAAAATGAATGGTGTCAGTGATGTAGTACCAGGGCCCCCAGGCCAGAGCCCTGGCACCCTCACACCTGGGGACAGAGTGCCTCATGCAGACCAAGCATGGAATTAAAACTGATTCCAAAGTTGAGGGCCTGTTCACCCTAGAACACAGCTTATCTGGGGCTTGGACTACTGCAGAGAAAATAGGCTCAAAGGTACCCAGCCCCTCAGGCTTCTACTAGGGGACTTCATCATGGCTCAGGGACACATGGAGACACCCTAGAGACAGAACCAGAGCTAAGACCCAGGTACCCACAGGCAGAACTTGAGAAAGAGGCCACCCAGACAAAGATCAACCTCTCATAGCAAGAGGGCCAGGCGACCTCAACAGGCCAAAGCTACACTTTCTCAGCTCTATCTAGGCCAAGCTGGCTGCTGGGGTCTTAGCTACTCTGGGTCTTGTGTCAGCTCCTAGAGCGGGAACGCCACCAGGGTCTGAGCTCTGCAGGGATTTGGAGGCCCCATGGCACCTTGGCAGTTTCTAATGTGGGGCTCAGGGACAGGGAGGGAAGCACCCAGGCTCTGGGCCCCCACCCACCTACCCATCTGGAGCTCCTGAGGCCTCTTCCACATTTGCTCTGGTGAACATTCAGTTGAGCCATCTGGTTCTGGTAGGAAGAGGCCAGAGGGTCCAGGCCATGGGAGAAAGCCCAAGACCTTTCAAGGGAACCGTGAGCCTGGGCAGGACTGCCCTGCAGCTAGGGGCTAGGGCAGGGGATGTGACAAGGTCAGACAGCCCAGGATCGGGACCGCGTGACACTACGGTCACCAGCCTTTCCAACACCGAGCTGTGCAGTGTTAAAATCTTAGTTGAGCAAGACTGTTAGAGTGTTACAGGCCTGGAAAGGTTATAATCATGGAATTATAGAATGTTACAATCGTGTAATCACAGGAGCACAAAGAGCAGGAAGCACAGAGAAGAAGACCGAGCAGGAGGTTTAGAATGTTACAAGCATAAAAAGGTCATAATCATAGAATTAGAGAATTTTACAACCATAGATTACTAAAATTGTGGCCTTATAAGCAGGAATTTGAGAACGTTAGTCACAGAACTGTGAACTGTTACAGTAAGAGCACACATACACAGAATATCCACTGGTAGACTCTAGAGGTGGGAATTAGAGAATGCTAAATTAGTAAAATTTTGTAATCAAGAACTTCTTTTTGCTCTCCACAGTACTGGGGTTCAAACCCAGGGCTTCACACATGCTAAGCAAGTGTCCTACCACTGAGTGATGCCCTCAGCCATAGAATTGGAGACTATTTTGGTCTTCCGGTGTTATACTGTCACATTAAGAGTTAAAGAGCAGGGCATGGAGGTACACACCTATAATCCCAGTGCTCAGGAGGCTGAGGCAGGAGGATTGCCACATGTTCAAGGCCAGCCTGGGTTACATAGTGAGTTCAAAGCCAGTTCAAGTAAGGCTGTCTCAAAAGATAAAAAAAAAATTTTAAAGAGAAGCAGAGAATAGCTGGACATAGTGGCACATGCCTGTAATCTCTCCTGAAGGCGAAGGCACCAGGACTGCAAGCCCGAGCCTAGCTTGTGCAATTCAGCAACTTAGTGAGACCCTGCCTCAAAATAAAAGTAAAATAAGGGCTGGGGATGTCGCTCAGTATGAAGTCCCTGGGTTAAATTCCCAGTACTGGGGAAAAAATTAGAGAACAGGGGCTGGGGATGAAGCTCAGTGGTAGAGCACTTCTCTGACATGCATGCGGTCCTGGGTTCAATTCCTAGTACAAAAAGAACAAAGATAGAGAAAGGAAGGAAGGTAGCATAAATTGGAGAGCAGGAGTGCTGCAAGAGCAACCTACACATCTTGTGCCAGATCCTGTCAAAGCATGTATCAGTGGCTATGCAGAGGAGGACAGAGAGGCAGGCCCACAGCAAGCCCCCAGGCCACGGTGTCTGGGAGGGGAAGGTGGGAGCCACTGCCTGGGCCGCCCTTGCCCTTCCTGGCCCCACACACCCTGGGGGGCAAAGCGTTCAGTCTTCATCCTTGGTGAATATGTGTCTCCAGGCTGCTGGGTCAGCTGCCTGCGTGGGAGCAGATGGCCTGCACCCTGACCCCTGCCTGGATTCCTGGCCAGGGTGTGAAGGGCCATGGTGGGGCGGGAACAGCACCCCAAAGGCCTCCTGCTGGCCTGCCTCCCGCCCCTGCCTCTTGCTGCACAGGTGGCCACACCACACCGACTCTCACCCACGCACTTCACTCAGGCAGGAGTGTATTTTCAGATCCCTTTGAAGGGTCAGACCACACCGGGGTGATGGACATGATTCAGCACAGCCCACTGCCCTAAGCCTCAGGATGGTGGGGCCATTGGGGAAAGCGCAGTAGGGCTCAGAGGAGGGGAAACAGCCAGGGCATCCTGGAAGCCTTCCTGGAGGAGGGGCTAGGTCCCAGAGTAAGTAAGAGTTCAGATCCACAGAAATGGTGATAAAGCCATTCCCAGCAGAAGAAACAGCAGGGCAAAGGCACAGAGGGAGCCACACTTAGGATGCTCTCGGGAATCATGCAGATTGTATGGTTGGGTAGCGGAAGAGAGAGCCAAGCTGTGGCGATGGGGCAGGTGTAGGCTTTGGGGACCAGGGGGAGGAATCTGGGATTTGCAAACTCTCCTTGGCTGAGAAGCTCCTCACAGTGCTTGCATCTGACTGGTGGGAAGGGAGGGCTAGAGCCCACGGTTTGCTTTTCCTTGCTTTAGAAACAAGGAACTGCAAATTCCTTCCCAGGACTAGTGGCCAGCCCTGGGCTGGATTCCAAAAACCCAAGAAAGGGCTTCAGCAGGAGCCCTGGCCACTCTGAAGGGTGCTGGCTGCCCGGCCTTTGTGCAGGCTGGCAGCAGACACGATGCACCGAGGGAGGGGTGGATCCCAGGCCCTGAATGGGACCCGAGCGGGGACACTCGACGCCTTCCACTGCTTTGCGGTCTCGCAGAAGTCTGCTCAGAGCAGAAGCCTACACACACAGGCAAAGAGCCAGGCAGGTCTGTGCTGTCCCTGGTTGGCTTTATATTGCCAAATGAGTGGGGCAAAGGACATCGGCTCCTGAAGTCTCAGTTTCTCCTTTTGTAACATAGAGGTATTAGCAGAACCTCCCCTCACAGGGCCAGCAAGAGGGAAGAGATGTCTAGCTCCCTAATAGGCTCAAAGTTTACATTCATGCCAGCAGTTCTAGAATCAACAAGAAGCATTTATCCAATCACCTCATTTTTTTTTCTGGGACTGGGGATCGAACTCAGGACCTTGCGCTTACAAGGCAGGTGTGGTGTCACTGAGCTAAATCCCCAGCCTCTGATTTTACAGGCAGGAAAACAAAGGCCTCAACAACTCCAGCTGACATTGCAGAGATAGAATGGCAGTTGCCTGGTCACCACCAGGAGACAGAAATGGTCAAAAAGCAAAGAGGGGAGGGGTAAAGCTTGGTGTCAGCTGAGAAGCATAACCATGTCTGAAAGTCAGAGCCAGGGTTGGGGGCCAAAGCAGGTGGGAAGCCCTGGGACCAGATGAGCCTGACCACATCTTTGCCACCCACACTGGCTGCCTCTCCCCTCCGTCGGGGGCAGAGGGTGAGGGCTGGTGATGCTGGGCACTAAGTGAGGCAGTTCCTGTAAAGCGCCTTGAAGATTGTCTTGCACATAGTAGGTGTTCAAATTCAGGGAGGAAATCAAGCACTGAATACACACCCCTCTCCCCAAAAGTGGCAGTGTTTTCCATAAAAACTCAGCTGCAGGCATCATATAGTTACAGTTATCTATTCAGCAAATATTGAGTTCCTATTATGTGCCAGCCAACCTGCTAGGCCCTGTGTGTGAATCATCTCATTTAAACCTAGCCATCCTTACAAGTGAATCTGCTAACATTTCCATTTTACAGATGAAGAAACTGAGGCTCAGGGAGCCCAAGAAGTTTTCCTGAGGTTAGACAAAGCAAGGTAGGAACACAGGACTTTCCCAATCCAGAGCCTCAACTGAGGCCACACCGCACTGGCAGAGATAGTAAGAATTGCCAACGAAGATGATCAAAAGAGAAGGTCCAAAACGAACACTGAATTCCCACCCCCATGGTAGCTCTTGATGGTAGATGCCGGCCTGGGCTTGATGAATGAGGGGCACATGAGCTCTTGAACCACTGGGGTGGAGCGAGTCAGGCCACTCTGGACACAGACTGACCAGGATGGGCTCCAGAGGGGGCCTAGGCACACCCTAGCCAGAGGCAGCCAGGATTCTATTAACCTGGTTCTCTGTCCCTCATAACCCTGCAGAGGGAGCCCTGGGAGGAAGGGGTAGAGGGGAGGGCAAGAACTGGGCTTCTCTAGCCCCCAGATGGAGCAGCCAATGGTGAGTTTCCTCTCCCGCAAGGCCATTGGCTCTTTGAGCAGGGAGAAGGATGGAGAGTGAAAGTAGGGACCAGAGAAGCCAGGCTAGGGTGCAACAGCAGCAGCAGGGTGTACACCATTGGAACATTGAGTCCTGCGTCCCCATGCCTGCTCAGCCCCTGTGTGGCCTGGGATCAGGCATGTCACCTTTCTGTCTTTGTGTTCTGCCTTGGAATTAATGGCAGACCAATGCTCCCTCTTTGTTTTGCTGGGCAGATTAGTAATATAGGGCCTGGCACATAGTAGGTGCTCAAGAAACAATGGCTGTTACCACTGCTCGCCTTTTAAAACTTTGAGCCCATAGAGCCCTTTTAGCTTGCTGGACATAGTCACATTCACTGTCTCTTAGTTAGCTAGTTTTTATTTTTTATTTTTTGGAGACAGAATCTTGCTCTGTAGTTCAGGCTGGCCTTGAACTCACTGTGTAGCCCAGGCTGCCCTTAAACTTGTAGTGATCCCTTATATCCATTGTCTTTTTGGGATCTCACAACACTTCTGCAAAGTGTGCCAAGACTCTTATGAGAGAGGTTAAGGGACTTCAGAATCACACAACTTCTAAGTCTCGGGCTAGAATGCAATCCCAAAAGTATCACCCAATCCAGATCCCTCCTCTTCAGCCTTCACCCTCCTATTCCTCTCCTAGGATTCAGGCCGGAGGCTCTACCTCCAGGAAGCCTGCCTTGATCACACAAGAACCTGCTTACATTCACCTCGGTTCTCCCATGGCCTCCTAGACTCCTGTCAGAGCAGGTATCAGAGGGCACCACAATGGTTAGGTGCCCCCACTTGGGACTGAGGGCCCAGCCAACACCTTTATAGGGAAGGGGCACAATAAATATCTTGTTAATGACTCAGCTGCACCACACAGAGGGCCACAGGTGCACTGGACTCCCAGGTGTGAGGACACAGCTGTGGGATGGGAGCACACATGGGAAGTGGGGTGGAGCTGGTGTGGGTGCCCTATGCTCCTAACCCAGCGGTGGTGAACCTATGGCATGTGCGTTATTGTATTTTTTCTTTTAAGACAAAAGATGTGAAAGTATGAGTTAATTTTTCTAAACTAAAACCTCAGTATTCAGGTTTAACTGCGGTGTTGGCACTCTGCAATGAACAAGTGGATTTTGGCTTGCAGTTTGGGCGCTCGGTCTCTAAAAGGTTCTCCATCACTGCCCTAACTCCATATGCACACAAAGAATCACTAGGGATGATGTTGACACAAGCTTGTAAGAAAGAGAGGAAAATACTTGGGTGGCTTTTTTTTTAATTTTGAGAAAATTTTTTTATAGTAGCTGGAACAAAGTACATCCATAAAATGGAAGATGGGAGGAATAAGATTGAAATCAAAGCACACTAAGATTGTTTGGAAGGTAGATAAGGGCATCAATTAACTTCTGACTCAGTCAAGACAAATGGACATGTAAAAATGTCAGGGATGGGCTGGTGGGGGGTAATTCAAGGGTAGAGTATGTACTCATGTGTGAGGACCTGGTTTCCATCACAAGCACTGAAAAAAAAAAAAGGTAAAGATCTCCATAAAAGACTAGAATATATAACTTCTCAGCCAATAAAGGGAATAAAAAGACAAAGAAAATTCAGCTGGGCATGGTAGCACATGCCTATAATTCCAGCACTCTGGGAGGCTGAGGCAGGAGGATCATAAGTTTGAGGCCAGCCTGGACAACTTAGTGATTTAGAGAAACCCTGTCTCAAAATAAGATTTTTTTTTTTTTTAAAGGGCTAGGAATGTAGTTCAGCAAGAAGGTCCTAGGTTCAATTCCTAGTACCAAAAATAAATAACTGATAAAGAAAACACATAATAGTTATACATAAGTTCACATGTATATTAGTATTCACAATAAATGAAAGTAGATTAAATGGAATTATTAAAAAGCAGAAATTCTTAGTTTGGATGAGGAAAATCCATCAGGCTCTATCTATGGACCAGAGATAAGCCTGAGAGATAACAGTGTACATTGGGTGACAGCAAAGGGAAAGAAAATTACATGTCAGCAAATACTCTCTAGAATACAACTGGAAGTAAGATGAATATCAGGGGGTCAGAAGACTTTAAGACAAAAAAGCATTATTAGGGAAAAAGAGGATTATTTACTTAATGGCAAGATACACCTATCCTGAACTCACACACACTCCCAGCAGTCTCAAAACACTTTTTAAAATGTGTCTGACACTCTTGCAAGAAGAGATTGTTAAATAAGTCCACATTCTTAGTGGGCTATTTCAGCATAGATTTCTCAGAATTGATTGACAAGTAGACACAAATTATTAGACTCAAATCACCTAATTAATAAGAACCTTGTTCCCAACAAAAAATCCACAGTGCTTTCAGATCCACCACACAGAAAGCCGCACACAAGCCCCCAAATCTTCCCTCAGGTGGGTGAGCACATGGGGGAGGTAACAAATATGGGGAAACAACTGCACTTGGCTCCAAGGACACCCAGATGGGGGGGGGGGGGCTGGTGTGGCGGGCGGCCAGGTGTTCAGCAACTAAACACTGCCTGGCACAGGACCTTGGACAATTAAATACGCTGTCTGGGTCTCCATTTCCTGATGTGAGAAATATAGATTTGAGATCAGCAAACCATAAAAGGGCAGAGAGTTAAGATTCTCTCTTGTGCAACTCTACGATTTGTCTTGCTGACCCAAACAGGTAGGGGTGTGTTCCAATAAAGCTTGACTTTCAAAAATGGGTGGCAAGCCAAATTTGGACTACAGGCCATAGTTTCCTAATCTCTGATGTAGATAATGCCATTTTCCTTAAGAGGATCATGATGACATAAAGTAATAGTAGCACTCACACACACAGAAGATGCTCAATAAGCTGAGCATGGTAGCACACACCTGTAATCCCAGCTACTCGGGAGGCTGAGGCAAGAGGATTCAAAACTGGAGTCCAGGGCTGGAGATTTAGCTCAGTGGTTCCGCCACCTGCCTCGAAAGCAGAAAGTCCTGAGTTGGATCCCCAGTACCAAAAAACAAAACAAAACAAAAAACTGGAGGCCAGCCTGGACAACTAGCAAGAACCACATCTCAAAATGATATTTTAAAAGGTCTGGGGATGTAGCTCAGCAGTCCCAATATTGAGGAGGGAAAAAAAATACTCAATACATTGTACCTATTATGAAAGAGGACATACAGGAGAACATGTACACATACATATGTTCAGACACACAGACGTGTACATGTTTGCAGTTGGATATTAAAAACTGAGGTGTACATATAAGCAGGTTTTGTGCATACAAGAAGGATACATATGGATGGGTATGTTTTCACAAGTGCAGGGAAATCATCTAGAAAATGAGATAATAAGAACACTGACTTCAGGCTGGAGATGTAGCTCAGTGGTTGAGCACTTGCTTAGCAAGCCTGAGGCTCTAGGTTCATCCCCAGTAATGAAAAAGAGAGGGGAAGAGGAAGTATTGACCTCACTAGGTTGCAAGGATGCAACAAGACGGTGCTCAGTTAGCACGTACCCTGCACACAATAAGCACCAGTATAAGCTCTTATCATTCATGGGGACAGATCCTGGAGGGGTCTACACTGTCACCCCCGAGCCCATGTTTGTGTACTTGTTTCCAAAGGGAAGCCCAGCTAATGAGGAGTTTATCTTCATAGCCAGTAGGTGCCCAGAACAGCCCTGATGGGCACACAACTTAGCTTTCTCCTGAGAGGTTGGACAAATGAGGAGAAAGGCATTTTAATCCCTCCTCACGTCTCCAAGGGCCAGAGGACATGTGCTGAGTTGGAATTTTTCAACTTCATATTTTTTTTTCCCTTGACACATCCATCCCAGAAACATCTGTGAGATAAAACAGAGACAGTCTTATGAATTCAGCTCATACTCTGCCTGCACTCCCACCCAGAGTGAGCGAGACATGAATCACCGGCCTGGGGGCCGAGTGGCCCTGCAGAGCGGCCTCTCCAGCAGGGCCCTGGCCTTTCCTGCATAGTTGCTTTTGATTCCCCCGAAGCCTTCTGATCGTCTACACTCCACAGAGCTGGTGTGTCCAAGGGGAGGCCTGCTGGGAGCTCCACCCATTCACTGGGGTGGGGGTCAGCCGCCCCTCCCGGCACTCTTGGAGTCCAGCTCTGACTCAGGCTCTGGGGGTCCAGAGATGAGCAGAGAAGGAGTCAGGGGCCCCTTGGGTGTCTCATTTCCCCATTATTTGAAAACACTAGAAGACAAGCATCCTAGGCTTATGAATGTTGCCACAGTGGGCAGCATACAGCACTTGGCACAGTGATCTATAGAATATCACGCGTAGAACATTTTTATCTCACAAGCAAGAGGAAGGGTGTATTAGCTGCCCCAGTCAGGGATCAACCAGGTGACTTCTCAGCCAGTTGTTCGTTGAACTTGACCTGCTGCAGCCTGCAGCCTCGGATCCCACCAGACAGCTGAAAATCTGAGCTCTTTCTCACCTTGCATCTTACCTATTCTGTGTATTTAAGGAAAGTGAGTGGACTTTGGAGCTGTGATGCCCTTTAGTCTTTGTAGCATGTTCTGGGGCCAAGGAGGAACATGATCAGCCCTCCGGCCCAGGGAACAAACTCATACTGGGTGCCCACTGTGCTGGGCACTGGGGAGGCTGAGAAGGTAAGGCAGAGCCCTCCTTCAGGAGCCCACAGCTCCAGGCACTGATAAGAAAGGCAGGAAGTGGTTATGACCTCAGCCTTAGACAAAACCCTGTGAGGTGCAGGAGGCAAAGAAAGAGCCCTTGAAGTCCCAGTGGCTGGAGGGGACACCAGAAGAAGCATGATGGAGGAGGGGGCCCCAGAGCCAGGGGAGACTCACTTCTATCCTCCCTCCCCGACACACACAGACACCTGCTTTCCCTGGTCCGGCCAGCCACTATGTGGGATGGGGACCATGTGTCACTTACAGTCACCGTTTATGAGAGGAGTGGGAGCCTCTAAAAATGGGGTGTGGTGGGAGAAGGGAAGGATTTCTCTACCCCTGAAGAATTTGTCCCCAGGGCCATTGTCCAAGTGAGGAAGTTGAGTCACAAGGGACCAAGTAGCATACCCAGAGTTGCATATTATTTCAATTAAGCCAGAATTGTGGGGAGCAGAGATAAAGGGAGAAGGTGAAGGCCAGGCCAGGTCCAGGCATTTCTGGGTCATGTTGTCGATCTGAAGACAGCCCCAGACAGTCTCTCTGTGCCACAGAGGTTGGCTCCTGGTCAGCTTCCCAGCCTTCCCCACCACCTTCCCAGAATCCTTAGCAACAGACAGGCAGCCTGAGGGGGGCAGGAATCCCCGCCCAGCCCTTGGAAGGGGCCAGCTCCTGTTTACCCAGCTGGCGAAGCCTGGGCCAGGGTCAGGGGGAAGGCCTCAGAGGCCTGTCATCCAGCTGGCACCCCACTGCTCAGGTCCTATGACCCCCTGGCTCCCTTTCTAGCTGCCCCCCTCAAAGAAGTGGCCCCAGGTGGAACTTGGCCTCATGGGAAAGGCGAGCTTGGTTCCCGTTACATCCCCTTTATGTCTCTGCTCTTTCATCTTCCCTGTGAGGAAATGGAATCCAGCCTCCAAAGCTGTTAGTAAGGGCCAGCTGGACAGAGCATTGAGGTCTGGAACCAAAAACCTGGGTTTTTGGAATCCCAGTTCTGTGTGACCCTAGCAAATCACACACCGTCTCTGAACATCAGTGTTCAGTCTGCCAATGGAGAGCACTTGTCATTCCCATCTCCTCAGAATCCTTGTGATGCTCAAGTGCAAAATAACAAATGTGGAAATGCTTTGTGGTTTCACAATGCAGTGTAGTTGGTAATTGGGACCAGTTTGATTGACAAGGGGAAATCTCTGGTCGGAGCGATGCATTCAGCTAACTGGGGGAGGGCACACTGGCTGGGAGTCAAAAGACCTCACTGTGAGGCTCAGGGGCTGTGTCTTTACTTCATTTCTCTAACACCACTTCCCTTGTGTTGAAACGGGACACAGTTCATGATGACCAAGTCATCTAACCAGCACCTGCTGGGTACTAGGCCCCAGGCTTGGTTGGCAGGTAACTCCTGTCCCCAAAGAAAAATCACACTATGATCAGAGATCAAAGATTATAATAATAATACATTTTGTAAATTGTAAGCAAAAAGTTATTTTTATATTATATACCATCTAATTGCTCATCCTAATTGTTCTTGTTTTCATCTAGTCATGGAGATTCAGTAAGTGCCTTGGAACAATATTGCATTCTCTTAGCTCATGTGTGTTACTTTAATATTTGAACTCAATTGGGATTAGAAGACTATCAGAATATGTGTATGTTTCAGGATATTTGACCAGCCATTAAAAAAACAAAAACAAGGGCCGGGGATTTAGCTCAGTGGTTCTGCCACCTGCCTTGCAAGCATAAGGACCCGAGTTCGATCCCTGGTACCAAAAAAAAAAAAAAAAAAAATTTAAAAAAGAAAGAAAGAAAAGAAAAATCACACTACGGAGGGTATGGGGCTCAGAATCCCAGAGTGTCAAATACAATTGAGTCTATAGACTGCTTGTTTTGCAGATGGGAAAGACAAAGCCTTAAAGAGCAAAAGGAGCTGGGTTGCATTGGCACACACCTGTAATCCCACTACTCAGGAGGCTGAAGCAGGAAGACCCTAAATTAGAGGCCAGCCTGGGCAACTTAGTGATAACCTGTCTCAAACTAAAAATAAAAAAGGAATAAAGACATAGCTCACCAGGAAGGCCCTGGATTCAATTCCTGTATCTCCAAAACAAAAGCAAAAGGGCTTTCCCAGGATATCAGAAATGACGCCACCTGCTGCCATCCTTCCCTCATCCAAGCCAGGCATTGCAAGTCAGACACAGTACTTACTTCAGGACCCTTCTCAACACAGCATGCCAGGCAGCCACCAGTCAGCTGGTCCAGAGATGGGGGGGCAAGATGAAGCTATGTGTGTGCCAACCCTAAAGCCTGAGCAGGACACAGCTGGCCCTCAGCCCCTGGTTTCCTCCCCACTCTGCTCTTCCACTTGTTCCAGAACCCAGCTATCACTGAGACCCACTATGTACCCAATTCTGCACAAGGTTCAAGGGTTAAATAAGGCCTGGCTGCTCTCAGCAAGGGCCTGAAGTCCAGTGGGGAAGAAGGTCAGTGGAGGAATCATTATGACAGGGGGAGACAGATTCCTTGGGAACTCAAGAAGGAGCAACCTGGCTCTCTGGGGACAGGGTAGTGGCTAAGGAAGGCTTCCCAAAGCAGACCTGGGAGTCGCCACCCCACCAGCAAACAAATGATAATGCACAGGGTCCAGTAGAGGGCTCAGAGGCATTGGGCTTCTCAGGGTCAATGACATCTGTGTCCTTTAGATGAGGAGAAGATGTCATAGCAGGAACCATCAACCCTGATGAAAGGGTATTTGCGGTGTTGAGAAGGGGCAGAGATGGGACTTGGGAGGAGTGACCTAGGGGTGGGAGGGGAAGTTTCTAGGCTGGATTCCTAGTTGTGCTGAAACCCAGCTACTTATCTGCTTGCCCCTGCAGAGCCCACCCACTACACACTGTGCTTCCTCAGCACACTGACAAGGTCCTCTTTTGCCAGGCTAGAAGCCCGGATAGGGCAGAGCCTGGGTCTCATTGTTACTTGCTGGGGTTTGATCCAAGCCTTAGCACAGTGCCTGGTTGGCTAATAAAAAGCCCTTAGCAAATCTTGAATGGATGGATGGATGGATGGTGGGTAGAAGGGTGAATGGATGTCATGCACCCTTTCTGATCCTGTTTCTCTTTTGCAAACTGGGGGATATAGTACAAACCTCATAGCGATATTGTACGTATTAAATAAGGTAATAGGGCTAAAGCTCCCAGCATAGTGTCTGGCATTCAGAAGAAATTGTTGAAAGGATAATCATGACAACCTAAGCACAAGCATAAAGACACTCTGGATCAATAGCTCCTGATGAATAAATTTTGCATACTGTGCCAGAATGCTTACACGAGGAGGGAGCCTGTGACACAACTCTTACAAACCGTTTGCACTGACCAGCAAGTTAGAAAATAACCCCCCGCAGCCCTGTGAGAACAAGGGAAGATGGAACTAACTGTGTCTTCTGTGCAGCCACACCTTTCTGACACTTTCCACGTGAGTCCCCACAGCAACCCCAAGTCCGATGGGGACACTGACAGACAGGTGTGCTGAAGGGTACACAGCCAGGAAGTGAGCTGATTCCCAAGGCCACTCTCTTCACCATGTGAAGAGCACACACTCTGGTGGAGGAGAATAGAGAAAGCTACAAGGGCAGATGGTGCATCTGCCCCTGGGAAGGTGCCTGCCACATGGTGGTTGCCTGTGGGATGGATGGATGGATGGATGGATGGATGGATGGATGGATGGAAGGATCTGCACATCTCCAGCCCTTTAAGCAGGGTGCCAGGCTCTATAACAGTTTTGGAGGGCAAAAGGCCATGAGTTACTGCCTCCCTCATCTCCGATGATGGTCTTATCTAAGTGGCTGTCCTAGTCTGTTTTTAAAGCTTGCTTAGGACACATGCTTTGCTCTCCATTTCTGTCTGTCACCACTCAAAAATAGCCTTGTTCCTCTGATCTTAACCACAGCCACCTGCTGTCATTTAAATCCTTATAGAGCAGAAGGGTGGCAGAGGGCCTGACACCAAGGAGATGGTGCTCGGCTCAGCTCCAGAGGTGGGACCCTGCCCATTTCTGCCACCAACACCTGTGTGTCCTTAGACAATCACTTCCCTCTCTGAGCCTGGCTGTCTTTGGCGGCACAAGGGGGTTGACAGTGGCTGGCTCTCAGGTCCTGAGGGTGGAAGACACATGTGTGGCCATGCCTAGGACACAATCAGGAGGTAGGTTGTTCTGGAAATGTCCAGCTAGCAGGCCAGGCTCAGGAGCATGGTTGGTCATGAAAGGGGGAGTAGAGGAGGCTACAGGAGAGTGAATGAGCTGCCCCATGCCAGTTCAGCCCCCAGTCACTCCTGTTCTGTCTGTCACAATGCGGGAAGTGTCTACCCCTTGAACTCCTGGGCTGAAGGCCTGGTGTGTCCGGAAAAGATCCCATTTTAATGCAGCAGGGTGAAGAGAGTAACGTTTGATTCCTTGGCAAAGACCCGACCCTGGTTTCTCTGCCTGAGCTGGGTTAGAGAAAATGAGACAGGGCTCGGGAAGGGCAGATGCCAGGAGCTGGGTGAGATCAGAGGCCCCAAGCAGCGGTTCTAGGGGGCCTCTGGGAAGCTTAGGGAGGCCACATGCCTGAGGTTGGGTGAGGGGCAAGAGGGGATCCCTAAAAATGGAGCAAAGAGCTGCCAAGAATAGCTTTCCTCCCTTTCAACTTTTTGCCAAGGAGCAACGTGTCCACAGGCTCCACACGGCTCAGGGAGGAAGCTCTGCCAGCCCCCTGGGCACCTGTCCCAGAAGCCTCATTACCAGTTCCCCATGGGCAGCCAGCTCTCGGAGGGAGAGTCCTAGGGGAGAAGTGTGCTGAAAGAGTGAAATACGGGTGAGGGAAACACCTTTCTTTCCTCACGGAAGGATGATGTGGCATCTCACCCTTGCCTTGAACCCCTTCTCGAGTCCTCATTCAACCAACCACCTCCTTCCATGCTCACTGTCACTGTCCTATCCGCCTGTCTCTCCGCACAGCCTCCTCCCTGACCTCCCTTTCCCTGTAACCCATTCCTTACTCAGCAGACAGAGGGCCCTGTTCAAATCACTGGTCACTTCCCTGCCTTGCCTGAAACCTTGATGCTTCCCATCATACTCAGAGCCTGCTCAGGCTCCCGTGGCTCTAGCTCCTTCCTCCTGGTCCACTCTATTCCCCTCACCAGCCACCTTGGTCTCTGCAGCAGCTCAGAAGCCCTGGGCTTATTCATTCCCTCCTAAGCAAGGGGCTTTTTCAGATTCTGTTCTCTTTGCCTAGACTCATTCCTCTACTCTCCCTCCAGCACCTTCTGGTGCTGCATGTCTCAGCTCAGATGTCACCTCCTCTGAGAAGCCCTCCTTGACCACAAAGCTCAGATAGCCCTGGACTCTCTAGCTCATCCCCAGTATTTGCTTGATATCTATCCATTGTCCACCTTCCCCACTGGAGTCTAATCTCAAGGAGGAACCCAGTTTTTCCTTTGTGCTGTTGTATCCCAGCCACTAGGACAGTGCTTGACATGTAGCAGGGCATCTTAGCTGTTGAATGAATGGCCCCCAAAGGAATAGGTAATACGAATAGCCATTCAGTGAGGCCCTACAGGTCCTCGGCACCATCCACTTGGAATCTCATTTTGCCCTCACAGAATAAAGCCTTACAAGGGAGTAGCCCTTTTTTACAGCCCAGGAAACTGAGGCTCTGAAGATTCAGGCAACTTTCCCAGACCGGGAATAGAGCAAGAAGCAGAGATGCAGGTCTGTCTGATCCTAAGTCACTGCTCTTAATCTGTGTTAGTAGGACAGGTGTTGCTACTCTTGTTTCATACACCTGGGAACGGAGACAGGGAACTGGGCTGGTCTGCCTGAAGAGCTCAGCAAGAAAGGGCTGGGGCTGGGATCTGAACCCAGAATACTGCCACCACTGCAGGGACAGGGGATTGACAGCAGGCCCAGCAGCTGACTGCACAGTAGGGGTTTTGGGGTGGGCATGAGGCTGTCCAGCTGGACAGCAGGGCCCAGCACCCAGACACCTCCCAGGGAGAGGTAACAAGATGAGATCAGCAGGTGGCATTCATTGGATATTCCCTGCCCTCCCGGTAGCATTCTCAGGGCCTCTCATGTATTGACTGCCTTCATGACAATCTCAGGAAGGAGAATACTATTGTTTCCATTTTGCAGATGGCAAAGTTGAGGCCTGGGAGGCTAAATGATTCATTCCAGGTCACTCAGCAAGGAAGTGGTATAGCTGGTCAAGCCCAGCAGACTGCCTGGGTCCAGTGTACACACTGTTAACCACGGCCCTGCACTGCCTCTTGAAGGAGACAAAGCCAGGCAGGACATCGGGGCCCTGGCTTGAGGAAAGGGCTCCAGAGCCAAGGGGGTAAGCTAAGTCTGCAGCCCAGAGCTGCCAGATTCTGATCTTTGGGACTTGAACTGATCCTAACATTTTGGAGGCCCTCCGGCAGGTCAGGAGAATGCTAGGTTCTGCCCCTGGCTGAGGGCCTTTGGCAGCTCCCCACAAGATCAGGCAACCAGAGCCAGGCAGCTGGCTCTGCCCTCAAAACCCACCCCATGTGTCCCAGCCAGGCTGTCAAGTCCTGAGAGCTGGGATTCATCAGGAGGTGGCAATGAGAGGATCATATGATGGAGATAAAGCCCCACCCAGTGGGTCCCACTAGTGGGAAAGAGCAGTAGGGGAGGGAAAGCAGGAGGTGTCCAGCTCCCTTTAAGCCCCTCCTCTGCCACTCACTGAATCGGTGACATTGGGCAGGTGACTCACCTCTCTGCACCTGTACTCCCTGTGGATGGGGTAATTACAATAGACTTTGAGATTATGTGAGTTAATCCACATAAGACACTAAAGACAGTGTCTGCCCCAGAGGAAGCGCAGAGTGTGAGCTGTTATTTATCAGAAGATTACAGATGTTAAAATATTAGCTCTGGCCTCTCTTAGAACCAAGGAGAGACTTCCCAAGCAGGGTTGCCATGAGGTCAGAGGAAGGAAGCACAGAAGTTGTAGTCTCCAGCCCTTACTTGGTGACAGCATGGGCTTTGCTCCGCAGGCTGCCTTTCAGCAGAAGTTGCCTCCCCACTCTTCAGCTCTAGTTTTCTCAAGGATTAGAGTTCTTCTCTGTGGGTGCTGGAGCTGAGTGCTTGTCACATTTGTGAGCTTTCAGAGCCACTTTTAGAAACAACCAGGCCCCCTCACTTCTCCAAGGCCTGAGATAAGAGAAAGGTTTATGAGATTAGAGGTTTGTCATCGTCATCTGCCTTACTGTCTGCCTCTCTTGCTCTCTCAGTTTCCTCTTTTATAAAACCATAGCACGGGTTGAGAACAGCAGCCCTGAGACCCCATAAACACGCTGTTCAAATAAAGGAGACTTTTAGGGGAAGCCTAGTCGAGATTCCATTTAAAGGTGATCACTCTCAAAGTTCGTGTCTGGGTGATTTGTCATAAAGTCTCCCAGCTGTTGGCCAAAGATCACTTGTGCGGGGAGTCTTGCTGCTGGCTTGTAAATTTCAACTTTTGACCCTTTAAAACTGAGAAGGTGTGGGATCTTTGTAAGCATTGGGGATGGGAGTGTTTTAGAGTAACCAGTTTCGTCTCTGGGGATATTTGGGATTAGTTGGACCCTAAGGAGCCCTACAGAGATGCCAGCAATGCCCAGCTCCCTGCTCTGCCAGTGGGACTTGGTTCAAGAATGCCCGGGGGCAGGGACCGGGCAGGCTCCTTCCTGGCTTTCTGGGCTCCTGGCTGTCACACAGCTGGGAGGGGGACAGCACTGCCCCGTCCACAGGCACTGGGCATGAAGGCTTCTCCAGGGCCAGGCAGTGGCTCGCTGCTGTCACTGTCTGCCTGCCTGCCTCATGGCCTTGTTTGGCACCCACAGACTCAGGATTCCAGCTGCAGGTCCCCACCTGCCATGCAGTTCCGCAGCCCCCACCTTGGCCCAGGCTGCTCCTCTGTGTGGCACACCCTCCTGTCACTCTTGCGGCGTGTCTTCTTCTTTGTCTCCCAAGTGATGTCACCTCCAGGAAATAGCAGTGCTGAGGACCCCTCCTCTGGATCCCTGGCCCTGCCACTCCTCCCCACACATCTCTTCTCCAGGCTGGGAGCCCTTGGAGCCCCGAGTCTTGATAGGCTCCTGCTCACCCTTTAATACCCTGTCCAAATGACCCCTTCTCTGGAGAGCCTTCCTTGACATCCCCAGCTGATCACATTCACTCTCCTCCGCTCCCTAGTGAGCCTCAAGGCCAGGGATTGTGTCCTCTTTGGCTGTGTGCCTAGTTCCTAACACAGAACTGGGCACAAAGTAACCATTTAGAAAAAGCTTGTTGAGATTGTTTTGGTTTTTTGCAGAACTGGAGATTGAACCCAGGGCCTCCTATTGTGCTAAGCAAGTGCTGTACCATGGAGCTACATCCCTTGCCCTTTTTTTTTTCTTTTTAAATCTTATTTGGAGACAGGTTCTCACTGAATTGAATAGGCTGGCCTGGAACTTGCAGTCCTCTTGCCTCAGTCTCCCCAGTAGCTGAGATTATACACATAAACCACCATGCCCAACTTTATTGAGAGGGTTGTTTGTTTGCTCTAATCTATTCAAATCTAGGGCAGGTCCTAGTGAAACCACAGGTGTGGTCTCAAGCCTCCAAGGTCCAGGAAGACTAGCACATGGAGGCCTGAGCTTCATGAGATTAGGGAGACAGCTCCTCCTTCTCAGGGATCTAGAGAAGAGAATGCTGGGGGAAGGGGAGGCCCCAGAATCCTGCATGTGCTTTCAGGTGCTGCATTCATTACCTGGAACCATGCCTCAAGGCCCTCTAGCACCCCTGACTGCAGATGGGAGCCTGAAATGTTCTGTCCACTGTCAGTCACTCTGTGGACTTCCTTAAAATGGGGAGCCCAAAGTGAGCCCCCCCCGAGCAGCGGGATGCTGAGCTGCCACTCTGCTTCTATTCTTACAGCCTACAACCACATTGGCTTTTTAGCAGCTTTTGGCTTGTGGTCAGTTCAAACCCCCAGATCTTTTTCGCCAGGATGGCTGCCAAGCCACATCTTGTGCATTTGATTTATGGCTTGGGTTAGCTGAAGCCTATTCCGGCTCCCCAGAAGCCAACTGGAGGAAGAGGAAGGTTTTCATACCCCTAGGAGGGAGAACAATTCCAGGCCTCTCAATTGAGGAGCCTCCGGTGTAAATGTGGGAGAGTCTCCCAACCCCATTTTTGCTT
Organism: Heterocephalus glaber; assembly: GCF_053883595.1. Taxonomy (NCBI): domain Eukaryota; kingdom Metazoa; phylum Chordata; class Mammalia; order Rodentia; family Bathyergidae; genus Heterocephalus; species Heterocephalus glaber. Next base: position 18,746,353 of record NW_028258302.1, on the reverse strand, counting down.
CCTAATCCCTTCTCCCTGAGGTGCCAAATGCCAGGATGTCTTGAATAGGATTTTCATTAGCATTCAATCCCAGCTCTGGGGCTCCGTAGTTCCAGAAAGCACCCATACAAGGCTGGAAGAGACAGAGACAGAGAGGCAAGGATTGGAGGCTAAGGCTGCTGTGCAAGGTTCCTTGAGCCTCAGGTTCTCATCTGTAGAAAGGGTGACAAATCTCCATGTCATAGCATTATTAGGACAAAGGGACCCAGGCAGGAAGTCCCTTCCAGGGCACAGTCGCTCTTTCTGTCTGGGGTCATAGACAGCCGGGAATGAGACCGCCCAGTCACCTTCAGACCAAAGACCCACAGCATGGAACTTCTGCCACCTTTGTGATAGCATTCCTGCCTAGTCAAATGCTCTTCTCCCCAGTGTTGCCTTTTAAATGTCACAGTCCCTCACGTGATATCTCTGAGGTCCAATCATAGCCCTTGTCTGTGTCCTTCATGGTCCATCACAATCTGCACTGTTCTCCTTGTCTAGTGCTTCCTCCCTCTGTCTGTCACTCACTAGACTGTCAGCCCCTTGAGGGCAGCCTGTTCCTGAGGTCAGAATGGCCATTATGAACTTGGGATGTTCCTTGAGCCTTCAGCAACAAATCCTAACAGTGTTAAGAGAGCAGAGCAAGGGAATCCATAAAGAACCAAACAGAGAAGTATATTTATTCCCCTACACGGTCACAATCCCAGCCAGGGCCTCAGTTTCACTTGCTATAAAATGCAAGACAAGGAGAGCAAACTAACTTTTGCTCAGAGTTCTTCTAGCTCCAACAGACTATAAGTCAGCACAGAGAGGGAAAGGACATTATACCAAATCTCTTTGCCTGTTGGTTTGAAAACAGCTTCTGCCAGGAATCTCTCTGGCTCTGTCACTTTGTCCATTGGCCTAGAACACTGTCCTGTGCAGCCCCAGGCCTGCAGAACCTACACAGAAAACTTCACAGCTCCCTCCTGCCCCGGGCTGGGTGACAGGGCCCCTAATAGGTGTGTGGCAGCTGCTTCCCCGTGGGGGTCCCAGGGTTTGTTGCCTTAACTGACTCAGGGAGCAGGTAAAAAATTCCAGACATGTTCTCCGCTGACAGCTAATTGTGTCCTTTATTAATGACCACAGCTTTCTTGGCGCAGGTGGGAGGCAGGAGGGGGCCAGGCTCAGACCTGGCGGGGGGGGGGGTTCCCTCAGGTGGGGCTGATGATCACATTTCTGGATCCCATATAAGGGGAAGTGCTACATGCGGTGACCCTGAAAAAGCCCCCCAGCTGGAGAGAGACAGGGCTGTCCCAGGCTCCCAACCCCAGTGGTGATGCAGGTACTTAGGAATCTGGCTGCCCAGGTTCTGGGTCCTAACATAACCACCAAAGTCAGTGATGACCCAAACAGAGACCCACACTGGGGAGATGGGGGAGGCTCCCCAGCTCCATCAGACCCCTCACCACCTCCTGGCACCAGGACTGGGTCCACCAGGGTCCATCTCAGTGACCCGCTACACCACCTGTCAATATAGCAGCCAGATGTGCCTGGGGGCCAGGGCCTGCCCTCCCAGATGTGTCAAGCTTTCTGAACACATCCGGCTTCCTTTTAGGCACATTGTGATTATTATTTAACACTTGCTGTTCCAGCATCTATGAATCTGGAGGATCACAGTCTGGGAGGCTCTGGCCTTTGCAAACCCTGTTGTAGGCATAGTCTCCAGCTGAGGGAAAGGGAGCACACCACCACTCCCCATTCTCTCAGGAGATACGGGCATGTGGCATGAACCCCACAATAGGTGAGGATGTCATGAAGAAACGCTGAGCTAAGGCTGGACCACACAAAGAAAGCTGCTTGTTCAAAGGCCCTGAGGCGAGAGGTTTCCCAAGTACTCCAGGATGGTCCATGTGGCTGGAGTGAGTGAACTAGAGGGAGGGCACTAGGAGGTGAGTTCAAAGAGGTAAGGGAGGCCGTGTGAGCCACTAAGTCACTGTGTGAGCCACTAAGTCACTGTGTGGACTTAGGCAAGTCATTGACTCTCCAGATCATGTATTCTGTGGTCATAAAATGAGGAACTTGGCCGAGAAAAGTGTGGAAGTTTTGCAACCTCTGAGGCTCTAGACCCCTCTTGTCTCTCCAGCATCATCCCCCACTTCTCCTGGCCTTGAACGTCACATTCCAGACACCATGCAGTATTTGTAGCTCCCCATGCACACTGCACTGTTTTATGCCCCTCCACCTCTGCACAGGCTATGCCCCCTGCTCCAATATCCTGTCTGCCTGGCAGCCCTGCACGTGGAGGGCCCCTGGTTTTCAGCAAGCCCCCACCTTGTGTGCCATCTCCTCCCCTTTCTCTGTGCCTCTGGACACTTCTGGCCACACACTGATGTTCAGGAGACAGTAGAAGGAAGTGGCTGTACAGACAGAGTGAGCTTCCAATTCCAGCTGTACCTTCCAGCTGTCTGACGGTTGAGCCTCTGTTTGCTCACCTGTAAAATGGACATATTTCCTGCTCCTGGGGTCAAGGTGAAGATGCAGTGACATCATTAAAGCACCTGCCTGGTGCCTGGAACCATGTAACTGCCTGGGATCACAGAAGTCTAGCTGCAGAAAAAGGGCCATGGAATGAATATGAATGGGTTGCCATGGACAGTGTGGCCCCAGATCCCTGCTGTAGCTCTAGCCCGAAACCCAGTACAACCTCCCAGCAGCCCAGTACCTGGGGGTCCTGCCACCCCTCCTGTCACCAGCCCCACCCTCTGCTCTCCTTCCCCATCAGGGCCTGGTCAGCTGAGGCTGCTTGCCTGCAGCAGCCACATAGCACTTGGAAATGTCCTTAATTGCTTCACTGGGGTGGGGAGTCACCCTGCAGGCAGATAATTAAAAAGTTCAGAGCTTGATTAATTGGGAGGAAATTGGAGGAATGGGGCTGCCTGCTGGGCAAGAGGGAGCTCTGTCCCCTACCATGGGAGAGCTGGGATGTCTTGAAGAGAGGCAGGCTGGAGCCTGGAGCCGGGCTGGGGCCTGATTTGGGGTCCAGGGTTTGGAAGGGCCAACCTGTGAAAACACTTTACCTCTTTTGTAGGTTGTAGGGCTCCATGTCTGGTTCCCCCAAAGACTGGGCTCCATCCCCACATCCCTACACATATGCACATCTGGGGATTAGACACAGTGGCTGCAAAAGCTCTGACTGTGGCCTTGGGGCTGAAGGACCCGTAGGTTTTCCACTTACCAGAGAGCTGCCCTGGAGCACTGCACCATGCCTGCTCTGTGCCTGCTCTGCACCTGTTCTGTGCCAGGTGGTCAGCAGGATGGTGCAGTGGCTGCCCTCATGAAGCTCACCACTGGGTAGGAGAAGGTAGGAGGGAGACAGATGTTAACCAGATGTCAAGGATGCAGGCAGGATGCCTTGGGAGCCCTCACCCAGGGCTCAGGGGATCCAAGGCCTAGAACAATATCCTCAGCCTACTTCCTATCTGACTGGCCTTAAGCAAAAAATATCGCCTTTCCAGGGCCAGAGGTGCCAGACCTTGTGTACACCTGCCATCCTGTCACTATGCTCATGGCTGTAGGGGAGGTGATAATTACAATCCTGTAAATCATGCCATGACAGAAGAACTCCAGAAAGAGGCCCCAAACCCAGCCAGGTGGGCAATGGCCTCCTAGGAGGACCAGAAGGCCATTCAGGCTGGTGCTGAGATCTGAAGGATGAGTAGTTCACCAGCCCGAAGCTGGAACAGAAATGCAGACCGAGGGAGCTGCTTGAATCAAAGTAGAGAGAACGAGTCCGGCTTGTTACAGAAACTGGAAGCTGCCTTCTGTGGTGGGAGCCCTGGTTATGGCTGGGAGCATGGTGGGAGCTGAAGCCAGCCAGGTAGACTGCAGAGGGGAGGCCTAAACAGGCGGGACTGTCCATAGGCTCGAGGGAGCCACTGCAGGGTTTGGAGCAGAGGAGTGGCTGGACAGATGGTGGGCATAAGAGGCCAGGGTGTGGCCCTCAGGCAAAGGGGAAACGTGTTACTACAGTTCCTGAGCTGCCTGCTGACTCCTGTGGTCCTGCCAGCACATGGCAGGGTTCCACCAAGGAGGGGCAAGAAGGGGCAGATGATTGACATCCCCTGGGTGGCCCCTGGGGAGCTCCCACAGCAGGGGGACAGCTCTGAGGCTCTGGACTTGACCAGGCTCGGCCAGCCCACCCTGGGAAGTGAAGGCCTAGTGGGCAGGGGGAGAGGCACCCCTCATCCGGGAACCCTGAGGCCTATGGAGGCACAGGCTCTCAGTCTCTGGGTGGCTTTGGAGGGGGCACTTCCTTTCCCTTTTTCTCTCACCTCTAAAATGGGAACATCTCCTACACAGCATGGTCATGAGGACTAATGAGGCCACAGACCTGAGAGGCTTCTGGCCTAGCATAGGTGCATCCTGGGCCCTCAGGGACTAGAAGGAAGCTGTTCCTCTCCATTCTCAAAGCTTCCTGCACCACTTTGCTCATGGAACAGTGCTGGGCACCCTGCCCTACCCTGCCCAGGGGGACTGGGTTAACCTCAGGGCAAAAGTAAGAAGCATGCAAACTACAAAAGCCATTCTCTATAAGCCAACAAACCCCTCCTGCTCAGCTGCAGGGACACTACAAGCCCTGCTCTGACACAAGCATAGCACAGGGCTCTGGAAACATGCAAATCAGCTTTTGCACAGTGCATAGAGAACATAGGGTCCAGTGCTGGGTGCTGAGCCTGTCCACAGCTAGAGCCCGACAACTGGAAGCAGCCATAGAGGTGACCCTAGCGAGTATCTGCCTTTGACAGGTAAGACTGTGGCCCATAGTGGGGAAAAAGTGGCCCTGATGCACAGAGCAAAGGATCACCAAGCCCCTGGATACCCCATTCTGGATCCAATCACAGCTTGCTTGCTGGGGATCCCAGGGTGGGCAGAAAAATAGGCAGCACTGTAGAATTGGTGCTATAGAGCCCAGAGCCCACTCATGGCCCCTCTGCCCACATCAGCAGCACTCAGACTGACCAAAGGAACGCGTGTCTGGCCCTGCTCTGTCCTGGAGCTTTGCATGTTCCAAAGCTGAGCCTTTGACTCAGTGTCCCAATGCATGGCACAAACTAGGGGCTTGGAAATGCCTACTGAATAAATTTCTAACTCACAGTCTCTGCAGCTGGACCTGCGACTGCATCTTCCACCACTCTGTACGGCCAGAGCTTGGCACATAGTAAGCCATGGGCCATGAATGAATACAAGTAGAGTGGCCCTAACCTAGAAATCCAAAAGCTGAAATGCTCCAAAATCCAGCACTTTTTGAGCACCACTCTGACCCCACAAGTGAAGAACTCCATAGCAGGAAAGTTTGCTTCATGCATAAAATTATTTAAAATATTGTGTGAAATTACCATCAGGCTGTATGTATAGGGTATTTATGAAACATAAATGAATGTTGTGTTTAAACTTGAATCTCATCTTTAAGATATCTCATTGTGGATGTACAAATATTCTAAAATCTGAAATTCAAAACATTTCTGATCCCAAGCGTTTCAGATAAGGGATATTCAACCTATATGATAATAGCAAGAACTGCATTACATGAACCTGACAGACACTCTTCCAAGTACTTCACTTTTACTAAATCATTTAATCTTTCCAACAAATATAAAGTCAGTATTATTATTATTCTCATTGTTCAGGAAACTGAGAAGTCAGATGACTTGCCCGTGGTCACAGAGGCAGGACTGGGACTCAACCCTGGCAACATCTCACAGCCCATTCCCAGGTTCACTTCCTTCTCTCCTTCCTTCCTTTCTTGGAGGGGTCTTGCTATGTGGTCACTTTACCTCTTCTGAGCCCAGGCTGGTTTTGAATTCCTAGACTCAAGCCGTTCTCCTGCTTCAGCCTTCCAAATGCTGGGATTAGAAGCATGCACCACTATGCCCGGCTTCAGCTTCAATTTCATTAGACCTCTTGCTCAGAAGTAGGGAGTGAGAAGTAGGATGTGTGTGCAAGGAGCAAACCTGTTTGGATGCTGCCTCGATCCCAAACCACAGACAGAGCCCTCTGTCTCAGGATGCCCAGGAAGATAGCCACGTTCAAGCTCCGCCACCTGGCACAAAGGGCCTGACCAAGCGGTGACTCCAGGGTGGCATCAACCGTCTTTGGGATTAAACCAGTGTCCCTGGTGGGTGAAGGGGGAGCACAGGCAGCAGGCCAGCCATTGAGACTCTGAGAGTCGCTCAGTGCCAATTAGCAGCCCCACCATGCCAGGCCCAGATGGAGCCCCGCCTCGGCCTGACTCAGAGCTCACTTGGTCAATTATCGCCTATCCCCGGAGTCCAGGAGCAGGCGGAGAAGAAATCTGTTTCCCTGTAATCCTCCCTCCCAGGCCCGGGCCTGCTGCCATTCCCACCTTGCGTCGTCAGGCCATGGGCTCTGGGCATCTGCTGCAGGCAGGAACTGGCCGCTGATGTGGGCCCAGCCTCTGTGTGGCTAAGCAACTCTAAGCCTGACAAGGTGGTTTCTAGCCCTGGCATTCAACCTCTCCATCATTTCTGTGACCAGTGGTACTTGGGCATGAGGTCTTTGGAGTCACAAAGACCACAAGTCCAACCCCAGCCCTGCCATTTACTAGCTCTATGACATTAAGGTCACTTTACCTCTTCTGAGCCTGTTTCCTTATCTGTAAAGTAGGAACAATAATGTACCTCCTTCAGTGGGCTGGGCAGTGGTATTGATTAAGGCAGAAAAGCCATTTGAGCACTTAGCTGTGGGAGTGGCAGGTGGAAAGCCCTTAAGAAATGAGAATTATTATTGTCCTCAGATGCTACTGTCCTCACAGTGGCTAACATTTACATAGCACATGCTACCTGTTCTAAGGGCTTTGTGTGTACCGACCCATTCAAACCCTGCCCTTGGGCTGGGGATTTAGCTCAGTGGTTCCAGCGCCTGCTGCCTGCCTCGCAAGGTCAAGGTCCCAAGTTTGATCCCCAGTACCAACCCCCCCCAAAAAAAAAACCCCTGCCCTTTCCCTCGAGGTGGTCACTGTTGAATTGAGGAGACAGATCTGCTTTTATTGAGCAAATAGAATGCTCTAAGCAGGGCCAGGGATTTAGCTCAGTGGTTCCGCCGCCACCTGCCTCGCAAGCACAAGGTCCTGAGTTCCATCCCTGGTACCAAAAAAAAAAAAAAAAAGGAATGGGCTAAGGGCCTACCATGTCCCAGATCCTAAACCAGATCCTGAGCTCTCTAGGTATGAGATTAAAGACTCAGGCCCTGCCCCAGCCAAGGCTCACCAGCCAGTGAGTGGGACAGAGATACGTCCCAACTCATGGGATTCCACGGTGGGTGGCACTGGTTTAGAGGAACTAACAATGCATATTTCTTCCCAAGCCTGTGATCTCAAGTCGGCAGCCTGGCTCTGGAGGGAGTAGGTACACCACAGAAATGCAAACACAGCCAACCAGGCTTTTCCCTGCCTAACTAGCCAGTACACCATTGCATACGAAGCATGTCCTGTGGGCTGCATTGGGGTCAATCCAGCTATTGTGGGAGCCTTGAGGGCCACATGAAAGATTTGCCAGTCTACTAGGCCAGGGAGACCGGGAGAAGGATGCAGGGCAGTGGGAGTGGTGGGCACAGCCGGAATGCCTAGGGAACTGCAAGCAGATGAGAGGGTCACAGATGGGGTCAGAGAGATTTCTGTCCAGTCCTCCTGGCTGGCCTAAGGCAAAGGGAGTTTCGGGGCATTGGATTCTGGCTTGAGAACTAGAATGATTCAGTCACTCTGGTGGAAACACCCCAGGAAGATCCTGGGGAGAACAAATAGAGATGAAGCAGGACCTGAGCCTCAGAGGCAGCGTGATGAGGTCCAAATGATGCTGACACCAAAACAGGCATGCGCTTGACATGCATCTTCTCATTCACTGTCTCCTCCACTTCCTGCAACATCCTGGAGGGGTGTATTGGGCATACTGGTTCATTCCACCCATATACACTGAGCACTTCCCGGTCCCACCACTCTGCCAGAAACTGGGCACCAATAGTACCAGCCCCACCGCGCTCCTCTTCTCCAGGGATGGCCAGGGCAGGGAGAAGGACACCAGGCTGGTGCACAAAGGGATCCCCATTTAATTACTGACTGAGATGCAGGCCAGAGCAGGAGTCACTTTCACCAGGACAGTCTCTCTGAGAGGGTGACATTTAATCTGGCCTAAAGGAAGAAAAGAAACCATCATAGGAAAAGCAGAGAAAGTTCCAGAAGAGGCTACAGTGTGGTCAAAGGTCTGGAGGTGAGAAACCACCTGAATGCTCACAAGCTGGAGCCCAGTGAGGGGCACTGGGGTGGCAAGAAATGGGCAGAAAGCCTCTGGGCTGGTGACCTCATGGGTCTCTTGGGCAGTGCTAGGTGTGTGATTTATTCAGAGTGCAGAGAGAACCACTGCGTTGAAGCAGTGTGGGCAGCTGTGACTTGTGAGCAACAGATCACTCCAGGACTGTGGAAGCAAAGGTGAGGTCCAGGGGCCCACTTGGAAGTACCTGTCACCTCACCATGAAGGTTTCATTGACCCTTTTCCAGATGGGGAGACTGAGTCTGAGCGGGGGGGAGACCTGTCCAAGCTAACTGATACACCTGTCAGGTCAGCTTCCCAGGTCTGTGTCTCCAGGCTTCTTACTTTCTTCTTGCTTCTGCCTGAGACCTAGAGGTGGGCAGGAAGAGAGCCTGCCTAGCAGGAGAGGTAGCTAGGGGGATCCGAGGCCCCAGCTCACACACAGTCACTCACAGCCTTAGGACCTCTTAGATACAGTCTGCCTCTATATCTACCTTCCAGGAGCCAAAATCTGTTTGCTCCTCTCCAGACCTCAGTTTCCACAAATGCAAAGAAAAGGGTTGAGTTGGATACTCATTCATCTAACCATCACCTCCGAGGTATCTGGTATTGTATTGCCATTTACAGTTCAGCCAGGTAGACAGATTCATAAGTAAGTGATTGAAATTAGCACCAAAACCCTGCCAGGGGGCTGAGGGAGGCTTCCTGGAGGAGCTGACTGCCTGTTAATGGAGTGGACATTCCATGAGGTAAGGGCAAGATGGACAAAGGCTGGAGGTGGGGGTGGCCCGGAGACTGTATGTGAGCGGAGTAGAGGACTGGACCCCAGGGTGGGTGGGCAGCAAGGCTGGAGAGATGGGCTTGCCAGGCCACGGGCCCAGGGCCCCTGAAGAGTTCAGGCTCCCTGCATGATGGGGAGCTGTGTGGGTGCTTCAAATAGCAGCCTTGCATACCGCACCGTTCACCTGTTCAGAGTACACAAATTAATGGGTTTTAATGCATTCACAGAATTGTGCAAGCACCACTACAATCAATTTTAGGATGTTTTTGTCACCCTAAAGAAACCCTGTTACCCATTAGTAGTCATTTCCCATTCTCCCTGGTCCCCTGCCCTAAGCAAGCACACATAGACTTTCTGTCCCTTCAGATATGTGTCTTCTGGACCTACTTCCTATAAATGGAATCATACTTCTGCACTGGCTTCTTCCACTGAGCACAAGGGTTCCAAGGTCCCCCATGTGGGAGTGTGTATCAGTACCCTGTTCCTTTTTGCAGCCAAATAATATTCCCTTCTCCACCAGGATGCATTTTTAAGTGGCAAGGAAAGGTTTGCACTTTAGAGAGCAGGCTCTGCGGGGTGGGTGGAGGCAGACAGATGGCCTTGCCAGGCTAAGGAGTGGGTGGGAAGAGCTTTCTAGATGCCCACAGGGGTGGGAGGTAGCCAGAAAGAGTTGGGGCTGGGACCCTGCTGAGGAGGGAAGACCTGGTAATTGATTGTCTGCAGGGGGTGGGAGGAGAGAGGAGGTGTGTGTGGGGGAGCAGGATTCCTGGTGATAAAGTGGAGAGAGAGGCCACCTCCCAGCAGCAGTTTTAGAGACTCAGTGCTGTAGATTCAGGAAGGATAGGATATACCAGGGTGGCCAGGCAGTGAGCCAATGAGGGACCACCTAGGCAGGGGTGGCCTGGGGAGCCCAAAAGGGGGCCAGGACATGCAGAGGGGGAAGGCAGTCGGGAAGAGGGTCCAGATGGAGGAGCTGGCATGGCGCCAAGGGCAGGCACAGGGATGGGCCAGGAGATGGAGCAGACGCTGAGCTGAGCTGGTGCCCTCCAGAGAAGGAGCCAGGAGCATCCTGATCTTGGGGCCAGGGCCCTCTGGCATCAATTGGGATGGTTCTAGACCTTCCTAGGCACCCTGTGTTCCCCTCCAGGGAGGAGGAAGCAAGCTCAGAGAAGCTGACTGTTGATCAGAGCTGGGGCTGTGGCCTGCAATAGTTGATGGCCCCAGGAACCCTGGACAGTGCCAAATGGCAGCTGCCCCTTCAACCAGCAGCAGGAAGTGTGTGCGGGAAGAGTCTCAACAAGAAGGTATGAGGGAGGACTCAGGGCCCCAGAATCAGCTCTGCAAGGTGGAGAGAGCCTGGACTGGTGCCTGGAGGAGGATCTACTGAGCGTTACCCACGTTTGAGGCAAAGGAGACACTTAGAGGCCCTGTAGCATGGTGGGGTGGGCATAGAAATGAACAGACCTCCTGGGGTCAACTTCAGCCCCATCATCATGAGCCCAAGTCCTGGGAAAGTGACTCTACCTCTTTATGCTTTCATTCCCACACCTAAACACAGGAGTGACAGGTGACTTCCAGCATAGGGTGCCAGGGATTCCAGGAGTCAATACAAGCAAAATCTTCAGGACAGGACAGAGCTTCAGGAGCAACCAGCAAATGCTGGCCATGTGCACATTTACTCTCTGGAGCCCAGGGATCTTTACCGTGGAGGCCAAATAACTCCTTGAAGGCATCTTGCATTGTCACTAGGACCTGCTTGGCTATTTCAAAGTCCTGTCTTCTGCCTCCCTTGTCAAGAGCTGAGATCAGAGTGGCATCAGCCAAGGTAGCTGTTGATGACTTAGCTGCCATCTTCGCTGGCCCACCTCCTGGAAGCTCCCTCCAAGAGGCAGCAGATGTAGGGCCTGGGAGGGGTGCCACCTTCTAAGGCCCCAGATGGAGTTGCCCTTGGCTCCTTACTGAGTACCTGCTTCATCCACTGAGGGTCAGAGCTGCAGCTCCCCCTCTGCCCTGAGCTGGGCACTGTGTTCCTTATAATCCTCGAAGCCACCTCGAGTGGTAGATGCTGTCTCACCAGTGAGGACACTGCTGCTCAGAGAGGTCACACCACTCATCAAAGGTCACTCAGCAGGTTGCCTTTGAGCCAGATAAGTGCTTAATACTATCAGGACTTGTTCTCAGCATTTTTACAGAAGTTAACCAATGGAATACTCTCACCTCTAAGAGGTAGATACCAATGGCCCATTTCCAGATGAGGAAAGACTTGCCCACAATCACTCTGCTGGTACAGGGGGATCTGGGATTCACCTAACCACTGTGCTCACTGCCTTCCTACCTACCTGCTTGTCCTCCAAAGCCCATGCTCTTCCCAGTTAAGCAGTCAGCTTCAAGAAGGGTTTGCAGGGTGCCTGCTGAATGTGAGGTTCTAGCAGCTGTGAATCAGGCATAGTGCCCACCCTGGGGGAGCTTTGAGAGTGGTCAGAAGATCCCTAGACAAGTAATTGTGGCAGGAGAGCAAAGCACTCTGATCTCAAGCGCTGTTCCGGGCACCAAGAAAGACAGGGTCTCTGAGCTGGAGCTGCCGGAGTGGATGGGAAAGGGTGGTTTGCTAAGACTTAAAGGTAAGCGCTGAAGACAAGGGCTAGAAAAACGAATGAGGGAAGTTTATGCTGCTATTCACATACCAGGAATGTGATGCTCAGAGACCCAGGGTCATTTGTGAAAGGTCATCCAGCACCCAACATGGGATGACCCTAGTTGAGGGCCCGGCCTGTGGATGGGTTAACAGCTCTTCATCTCATGGAGCATTTTGTCCTCCAAAGTCCTTTCCTGCCCACACATTGGCACTGTTGAGGCATCATAGCAGAGCCAGGAGCCTGGCCTCCAGTAGGCTGGGAGAGAGGTAGGGCCTAGCCCTCAACCTCCTGATTCCCAGTCGGAGCCAGCAGAGAGGGGAGGGAGGATTTGAATGTGCACATGTGCACATTAAGGATAGTTGCTTCTAGTAGAACCTAATCCTAAGTCCTGAGCTGCAGGACCAGACCCAGACTGGGGATGAAGGCCATAGCCTCCAGGAGAACACAGAATGCCAAATGTGGCCGAGTACAAATACTGCCCCCCTCAGGTTGTCCCAGTACTGCAGACGCCTTTAATTTATTTTATTTATTTATTTGTTTGTTTGTTTGTTTGTTTGTTTGTTTTTTGGTACTGGGGATTGAACTCAAGTCTTTGCACTTTCGAGGCAGGCAGTGGAACCACTGAGCTAAATCCCCGGCCCGACCCTTTAATTTAAATATTGGCTTAACTGTCTGTCACAGCCACTATTCCCTGGGCACCTATACTGTGCAAGGGTTTGTGCCTTGTGCCTTATATGTTTGTGCAAAATGCTCACCTGCAGTAATGAGCCTTAGAGTCAGAGTGGTGAAGCCACTATCTAGAGCCACACAGTGGGGACTCAAACCTGTCCCTGGGTGACTCCAGAGAGTCACCCCAGCATGTCACCTCTCTGTGTGCCCTCTGAGGTCCTGGGACTTTCTTCCATAGTGAAATCATCTCCTGGCTAAAAGCCAGGAGTCTAGTTACAAGCTAGTTACAAACTAGGGAGCAAGCCTGGGGCCAGGACCCTGCCTCAGGCCTCTCCAGCTGCCTCCGATGAGGCAGCTGCACGGTCAGGGGTTGCGGGGGGAGACTGTGAAGGCCCCACAGATGCCACTGGGGCAAGAACTCAGGTAGCCAGGAGCCTTCTGGGCAGAACCAGCTCTGCCCTCCACAGCCTGGAGACCCCAGAACCTCAGGAGGTGGAGTTGCCTGGTCGCTGAGGCTGCGTGGTCCCTCCCTGTGCCAAGGCCTCTCCCCGTCTCCATCCAGCTCCCTGGTGACCCTCCCTGTCCTCTCTCCCAGGCTGCCCTTCTGGAACCTTCAAAGCCAACCAGGGGGATGAGGCCTGCACGCACTGCCCTATCAACAGCCGCACCACCTCCGAGGGAGCCACCAACTGCGTCTGCCGCAACGGCTACTACAGAGCGGACCTGGATCCCCTGGACATGCCCTGCACAAGTACGTCCTGGGGCCTGAGGCCACCTGCAGGAGAGGTTGGGGCCGGGGCGGGGGGGGAGTGGCCAGTGCCTGGCAGGAGGGGAAGGAAAAGGAATCTGGGGTTGATGCTGCCAATATACCCACACCACAGAGCTCGCATCTGGCTCTCTCCCCCTTCCTCTCCATCACGTGGAGGGAGGATAAAGTCACGGTATTGACTCCCAAAGAAACGGGAATGGGAGGTTTGGCAGGAGAAGAGCCAGCACAGGTGCTGTCTGTGGCACAAAAGGCTGCCCAGTGTCCAACCTGGCAGCAGCCACCTGAATCCCAGGCTGAGAGTCTCTGGAAAAGGGGTGGCTTAGAGGGCAGAATTACCACCCCTGCCTCAGTCAGGAATGGCATTCAGCTATAAATCACACAGAGCTGACCTCCGTGGCTTAAACCCCATGGTTTGTTCTCTTACATAAAAGAAGCACAGTCCTGGGATAGTGTGGTAAAGTCACGATGACCTGTAGGACATGGCTCTTTCTGCCACCCAGAGCATGTGGTTTCTATCTTTATGGTTACTTCCCAGTCCCTCATGGCTGCTAAAGCCCCAGCCATCACACACATTGAAGGCATTAGAGAAGAGAAAAGGACAAAGGGATGTGCTAGTTATCTGTCTCCCTTTTTAAGGCACAGCCCTATTCAACCACTTCTGCCTTTTATCCAGTGGCTGGCATTTAGTCACAGAAGGCTGGGAAATGTAGTCTTTCAGCTGGACATATTGCTATCCTGAATAATGTTGGCTTTTGTTAAAAGGAAAGGAAGGAAATAGCTATTGTACAGTTATCTCCCAAACATAAAGATTGCCCAGTAACAAGCATTGAGGCTGGAGCCTGGAAGGAAAGACTGAAGCAGATGCACATTCTCAAGGCATCTCATGGGTGGGTGGGCAGGACAGGATTTGGAGGAGTACTCTGGGGGCCTGGGCTGGAGCCAGGTGGTGGGCACAGAGTGCTCTCCTGGGTGCTAACCCGGCCTTCCCCTCTCCCCCTCTCCCCCGCCAGCCATCCCCTCTGCCCCCCAGGCCGTGATCTCCAGCGTCAACGAGACCTCCCTGGTGCTGGAGTGGACCCCTCCCCGAGACTCTGGAGGCCGAGAGGACCTGGTCTACAACATCATCTGTAAGAGCTGCGGCTCGGGCCGGGGCGCCTGCACCCGCTGCGGCGACAACGTGCAGTATGCACCCCGCCAGCTGGGCCTGACTGAGCCACGCATCTACATCAGCGACCTGCTGGCCCACACCCAGTACACCTTTGAGATCCAGGCGGTGAATGGAGTCACCGACCAGAGCCCCTTCTCGCCACAGTTTGCCTCGGTTAACATCACCACCAACCAAGCAGGTGAGCAGGGCAGGTGAGGTCGGGGCAGGGGGACAGGGGGCTGTAACAGGTGGTCCCCGCCAGCCTCAAGAGACACCCCTGCAGTGGGTGCAGCAGCCTCATTTATCTACATGCTTTTCGTGTGACCCCCTTGTTGGGAAAGCAAGTGTTTGCCCTCTCTGTTGGAGTTGTGTTTATGACCCTGACTGCCTTCTGGGAGGGTGTCATACTGAAGGTAATGGTTAAGCTACTGTAGCAAAAAGACCCAGCAGTTGATAGCTTAGGAAATACAGAACTGTGGTCACACATGGTGGCACTTGCCTGTAATCCCAGCACTCTGGGAGGCTGAGGCAAGAGAACTGCAAGTTTAAGCCCAGCCTGGGCAACCTGGTGACTTAGTGAGACCCTGTCTCAAAATAAAAAATAAAGGGGTAGAAGTGTAACTCAGTGAAAGGCCCTGGGTTCGATCCCCAGAACCACTACACACAAAAAAAGTTGCAGAACTGTATTTCTGTCTTGGAAGAGTCCCAAGGTGCAGTCCAGGAGGGCAGGGGACTCTGACCCCTAAAAGGACCTGGGACCCAGGCTTCTCCCTGATCCTGGCCTGTGTGGTAAAGCTGATCTTGCTGCAGGCAGCAAGGTGGGCAGGAACAGCACCCATCATTTCTGTGTGCACCCTGAGGGACAGACCTTGTCCGCATAGCCTCGCCAAGATGTCATCTCTCCTTGGCCTGACTTAAACCTCTGTCACAGTGGAAAAGGGTAGCAAATTTTGGGGAACATCCAGCAGTTTCTACACGTGCTTCCTTTGCCCCTCGGTCCCCCCTCCACCCCGTCTAACCCCAGTGGACACCTGGCAGGAGCAGCTATATCCTAAAAACATCCTTTCTCCTGGCACTCACCATTCACAGTCCTATCTGTGGTCCCGTGACACCCCTCACTGTCCACCTGCCTTCCTTCAGTGTGGCCAAGCAACATGACCTTGCCCCAGCCTCTCTCTGTCCACATCAAGTGGGCTCTGGCCCCACCCCTCCACCACAACCACTGCCCTCCTGTGCACCCAAGACCATCCCATAGCCAAGTCCAGCCCCGCTCGCCACCTGAGGGCCACATGAGGCTACCAGAGACATTGTGGCACCTGTGGGTAGGTCTTGTGGTTGGCACTGTGAGTGTGCCCCTCCCTTATTCACTCAACAACCTTTGCTGACCCCCTGGAGAGCATGGTCCAAGGAAGAGCAAGGGAATCCAGGTTGCAGGGAGAGGAGCAAGTGGGCAGCTTCCCAGCTTGTCCTTCTCATGCAAAGTGGGTCCATGGTCAGAACCAGGACTGGAGGTAGAGGTTGGGGCAGGCCAGGAAGTCTCCCTGGAGGAGGCAGGGTGTGATCTGCAGTTGCAAGCGTCATAGAATGGTGAAGGAAGTAGAAAGAACAGAGTCCTAGGAAGGGGAAGACCACGTGCAGGGCATGGCAGCAGGTACTTTCTCATTGACCTCACAGCACCTCAAGGTCCCCAAGTCCCGGTTTCACAGGTGACACTCAAAAAAGTTGAGTCACAAAGCCAGAAAGAGTACATAGCAGGAATCAACATCTAATTTCCTCCATTGCTTGGGCAAAGTGCAGGTGTGCCCAGGAACCCAGGGGGTCTGTGTATGTGGATTTGGGGGTAGCTGACCATGACTTTGTATAGCTGAGTGTGGCCTGCCTGCCTGTGTCTGCTGAGGAGCCTGGCTTGCGTGGGACGATGCAAGTGCTGTGTGTGGCTGAGAGGCTGCTCATAAACATGTTTCTGCCGTTCTTTCAGAGCCATGGGTGCACTGAGGTCCCATGAGATTGGGGTCCTGAGGGGGCTGACTCAGGATCCAAAAGTCACAGCTATTAGCCAAGACCTCAAGCATGTTACAGAGCCCTGGCTGTACATCTTTCCAGCTTTCAAAGCTCTGAGCTGGGGAGGGGCTGGCTCCCAGTAGGTAGAGAGGAATCAGCATTTTGCACCTGGGAAGAACCAGAAAGGAGACTCTGGGGCTCTTCCCTGCATCCTTGGGAGCCTTGAGGGTGAGCTGGCTGCTAAGATGCCTCAGTCTATCAACTGCAGGGTCGGGGGCTGCTGGGATAGACCCTACCTGGGCACCCACCCCAAAGAGCAGAGCTGAGGCAGAGGAGGGGAGTAAGGGGGCTCCAGGGAGGAGGAGTGCAGCAGAGCCTTCTGGGTTAAAGACAGAGAAGCAGAGAGGAACAAGCCCTGGAGTAGGGGCAAGGGGCCCACTTTGGGTCCCAGCTTTGCAGTCTACTTGCTGTGTGGCCTTAGTAGTGGCAAGCCTGTGGCATGCATGCCACACCCAGCTGTTTGTTATCACTGAAAGTTCTAAAAGGTTTGCCATCACTGCCTTAGTGTATTAGCCATTGTGGCTATAATAGTGATGCATAAAAAACCACCCCCAAACTCAGTAGTTTACAATAGACACTTCTGTTCTCACTCACTAGGCTGTGGCTCAGCTAGGGTTTGGCTCTTTCTGGCTAGTGCTCTGTGCTGGAGCAACCTAAGGTGTGGGTTGTGTTCAGTCTGTCCCTTGTGTCCCCTCCTCCCTGATGGATCAGCAGTGGGCCCAGGCTCTCAAGGTGGAGTGTGGAGCATGGTGGGAGCCATATCACACCAGCAGCCACTATATCTCATGGGCCAAAGCAAGTCCATGGCCAGGGCCAGCGTTAGCAGGGAGGGACACTGAGGGTCCTGTCGCGGGAGGAAGAACTGAGGCACTGATTGCATCCACCAAATGCATGAAAATCACCTCCTCCCTCTGGACCTCAGTTTCCCTACCAAACTGCATCAGAGCTGAAGGAGACTTTTCAGAACACAGGTTCCTGGTCCCCACGTTGGCCCTGCTGATCAGAACCCCAGGCGTAGGCCCTGAGGATCTGTTTTTAACAAGCAGCTCAGGTGTTCCTTAACATCAGACAAAGGTGGGAAACAAAAGTCTACAAGAGGGCTAGGGATTTAGCTCAGTGGTTCCAGCGCCTGCCTTGCAAGCACAAGGTTCCAGGTTCGATCCCCAGTACCAAAAAAAAAAGTCTAAGAGAGAAAAGCTCCAGGCTTCCTCTTTCATAATCCAGTTTCCCCATCTCTGACAAAGCTCCTTGCAAAGCCCCATCCTTCTTCAGTGGCTCTGAGCCTGGCTGGGGGCTGTGGGGCCCACACTACTTGCCCCCTTTGCCAGCTGAAGAGAGATGAGGCCATCTCTACAAAGTCCACTGCTAAGTGACCTCAGCTAGGATTTAAACCAGAGCCATGTGACTCCAGGTCTACACCAGAGAAGATGCAGTACCTGCCCTTAAGGGTTTATGCCCTGGATGGAGAGATGATGCACACACAGTCTACACAGAGGGTGGCATGAAAGAGGCCTGAGTGGTGCTTGGCTGATGAGGAGGGTCACCCACAGGAGAGTCATATCCTCTAGGGAAAAAGAGGAGGGCACGACCTGGAGGCATCTTGGAAGGGCAGGGATTTGAGTGTGGCTTTGAAGGCTGGATAGGCATCTAATAAGCAGAGATGGAATCATGCAGAGAGGAAGGTGTTCCCAGGCAGAGTAGCAGAGGAGGCAGTGGGATGGGGGGGGGTGGTTTCCTTCCACTCTTCCTAAGTACCAGCTCCTCTGCCACAGGATCTTTGCACATGCTGTTCCTATGGCCTCACTCTGCCTTCAGACTTTAGCTCATTTCATCGACATTCCTGATTTAGACACCCTCTCCCCAGCCCTAGCCCTGTGGCCTTTATGTTCCCATGGTTGAAATTTTAGCTTTATGACTTTGATAGCTGACTTCCTGTCTGTCTTCCCCACCTTCACCACCCAGAAGTAGGCGATGGGTCTGCTTTTCCTCACCATGGCTTTCCCAATGGGACATCCCACCATGAGCAGTCAGTGAACACTTGCAGACAGACTGGGAAAAGCATGAAGTGAGTTGGGGTGCGGAGATGTGGGGTGACGCTGGAAAACAGGGCTGGGGACTCAATTTCCAGACAGTGTAATCAGTGGTCAGTTTTAGATCCTAAAATCTAAAATATAAATATCTAGCCCATTGTCTTAAAAGGACAAAGTATGTCTTTTGGGCACATGGCTGGCCTCACTCACGATCCCTTGGCATTCACCTGACCGGAGCTGTCTTCTGACTTCAGAGAGCTGTCACGCACCTCCAAGCTACACTCCACCCTTCCAGAGCTCCTTCCGCCCCAATTCACGGGTACTGCTCACAGCCGGAAGAAGAAGGCCGTGCTGGGCTTGATGGTCGAGAAAGTGGGTGATGGTCAAGTGCAGCACCCAGAACCACTGTTGTCCAGCTGCTCAGTGGGCACAGGCTCAGCCACATTGCTGTGCTGCTCTCCACTCCAGAAAGCAAGATAGTGCCCGAGGCACAGGAGGGAGAGGGAGGCTGAGCCCAGGGCAGCCATCAGAGGAGGTGGCATTTAAGCCAACATCCAAGTGTAGACAGCCACACAGCCCTGGGGTGGGGGTACAGTAATACAGAGCCAGTCCTCAGGGAGTTAGTCAGTGACCCTCCAGGCTGTACTGGATACAGCCTGAGCCCTTCCAGTGTCACTCAAGCAAGCTCCACACACCCCCATCTCCGCCAGGTTCCAGAGCAGGAGGTGGGAAGGACCTGGGCTCTGGAATCGGGCACACAAACCTGGCCTAACCAGGCCTGGCTGCTCCCCAACATGCAGCCAAGGACAAGCATTTAGCGAGTACCTGGTCAACTCTTCCTCACAGGCCACCTCACCTCCACCATATGGAGCTGCAGTGAGGGTTTCAGCAAATGCACCCAGTGCCTCCCAGGCTGCCTGGTACAGGTGGGCACTCAAAATGCAGCAATCACCCACATTCACTCCGTAGCCACAGAAACAGCTTGTGCTTGATGCCAGCTGCTTGCTGTGTGGCCAGATCTGGCCTGGGGCCTGGATGAAGCCCCATACTGAGAGCAGGCACATCCTATGGTTCTCTTGCTCTGCAGATAAAAGGAAAGCAAGGTACGAAGAGGCCAGTGACTTGCTGAAGATCACCCTGGCAGGAAGTGGCAGAGCCTAAATAATTACACCACTGTGTACTCAGAGCCTGTCTTCTGCAAAAACAGGGCAAGCTGTGCACATCACATCCACACTTCAGCCTGGCCAGGCATCCACAGCCTCTGAGGCCACCTGGCATGAGCGTGGAAAGACCAGTCAGGAGGCGCACCCATCCAGTTGTCTGGGGTGTCACGTGGGAAAAAAGACTCAGCCCTCATACCTGAGCTGTGCACTGCCTGCCCAGGAGCTCTGACCTCTGCAAGCCTCAGGTCCCTTGCCTACGCAGCGGGCACTTCCTGCCACCTTGGCTTTCCCAGGTGGTTGTATTAACAGAAATGTGGACAGAGCACCCAGCACATAGGACAATGCACAGCAGCTGAGCTTAGTCTCTTATGGCTGCCACAACAAAACATGGCTTGGGGATTTAGCTCAGTGGTTCCACCACCTGCCTCGCAAACACAAGGTCCCAAGTTCAATCCCAGGTACCAAAAAAAAAAAAAAAAGAACAAAACACAGCTGATTTGGCAATTCAGAGCCGAACCACAGAAGATCCCACAGCCCCATCAGTTCTGGAGGCTGATGTGGGTCCCAGCAGGCCAAAGTCAGTGCTGTGGGATGTACAAGTTTCTTCCTGACGGCGCTAAGTCACTTCCTGGCTTATGAAGGTCATTAGCAGAATTTCATTGCATGCAGTTCACGGAGCCCTCGAGGGCCCTGTTTCATGGCAGAGTATCGGTGGGAAGCTGTTGGCCCCTCCCAGCAAAGTCCTTGCACAGAGGTCCCCGCTCCCTCTAAAGCAGCCATGAGATGCACAGCTCTTCCCATGCTTTCCAGCTGTCTGTCCTCACTGGAGAAGGTTCTTCACTTTTAAAACCTTGAGTGATTATGTTGGGTCTGCCTGGGTAATCCAGGCAAATCTCCCCATCTCAAGGGACCTTTTGCCATGGGAGGTAACATACTCACAGATCCCCAGGGTTAAGGCATGGACATCTTTGAGAGTCATTTTTCTGCCTCCCACAGGAGGTAACCCAAGTCACCCTGAAACACGCCAACATGGCAGGCCCTTAGAGGTCATCCACACACGCACACACCTTCCTCTACAGAGAGGGAAACTGAAGCCCAGAGAGGCTCCTAAGTGGCTGCCCTGGATCACATGGTCCCTCCTTAGTAGAACAGGTCCCCACCCCCTGGCCAGGTCTCTGTCCATGACCCCATGTGGTTTCCTCGTGGAAGTCTTTCAATTCTCAAAGCCCTTCCTGCACCCGTGCTGTTCTCTGATCCTCAATCCCTGCTGTGGGGTGGGCACACGATGGCTCAGTCTCTCGAACTGGCACAAACATGGACTCACCTACTCCTCTCCCTGGGAGGCTACAGGATCAAGAGAAACAGTCCAAGAGAGCCCCAGGTGAGCCCAGGCCTGGGAAAGAGGAATGAGAGAAAGAGAAAGGGAAGGGAGGTGCTTCCTCCCCTGGGCCCAGCCCTCTGTGCACCTCCTCTACTCTGATCCTCCCATGATCCTCAGGGAGCTGTCATTGTCCTGAGGTAGCACTGAAGAGGGGGCTTCGCTGTGTATTGCAGGAAGGGAAATAAGCAATGACTGCTGCCACAGTAATGCTGCTTAACTGCAGATCGATGGCATGAAACAAGAAGCTGTCGTCTAGCTTATGAGCCTCTGGGATGGCTGCCTGGTCTCCTGGAAATCTCACACAACACCTCAGCTTATATCTGTTGGTAAAGCACATTGTCACATGGCCACTCCTGTTGTCTCACAAGCCATGATGCTTTGCCTTGGCTGCTGAGAACTACTGCCTGAGGCCAGAGCTTCAGGAACACATCCACAAGAACAGTAGACTCAGTCAGGTTCCTAATGGGTCTAGAAAAGATGAAAGCCCACCTGCCCTCCCTGTCTCCCTCTCTTCTTTCCTCCATTAAATATTGATCAAGCACCACTCTGAGCCATACAATGTTCCAGGCTGTGGAGGTGAAGGACTGAATGAAAGACAGAGTCTCTGCCTTCTGGTAGTGTTGGTGCTTAGAGAAAATAAAGAAGGTGTGAGGTGGAGAGGGACTGGGGGCAGAGGTAGTCAGGGAGGGCATCTCTGAGGAAATGACATTTGAAGAGGAAGATGTGGGAGATGTAGGGTGTGTTAGTCAGTTTTCTGTTGCTGTGGCAAAATCACCTGATGAAATCAACTTAAAGGAAGAAGGGTTTACTTAGACTCACAGTTTCAAAGGCTTCAGTCCATGGTCAGCTGGCTCTGACACACACACATGATGGTGGAAGGGTATGGTGGAGCAAAGCTGTTCACTTCAAGGCAGCCAGGAAGCAGAGAGGTGCAAGAGCTGAAAAGGAAGAGACTGGGGACAGAGTCCCCAAGGTCATGCCCTCATGACCCACCCCCTCCTGAGTTTCCATTACCTCCCAAGAAAGCCACCAAGTGATGGCTCACTCGGTGTGGATCCATCCACAGATGAAGCTAGACCCCCATGGTCTACTCATCTCTGCAAACTCCCAGACACACCCAGGAGTTGCTTTACTAATTTTCTAGGCACTTCTCAAGCCAATCACATTTACAATCAAGATTAATCATCATGTGGGGGAAGAGTTTTTCAGGCAGAAACCCCATTGGGCCAAGGCTCTGAGCCAGGAATGACCTCGGTGCATTTGGGGACAGAGAGGGGACCAGTGTGGACTTGCTTGGGAGGGAAGGGTGAGTGGCACAGTGGCTGACACAGGCAGGTAAGCCTGGCAGAGTGTTGTGCTTTACTCAGGGACAGTGGGAAGCCGCTGGGGACTGTCCACAGGGGCCGGGAGTCTGGGGCTTGGGATAGGATCTCAGACTGCATGGTGCCCTTTTAGCTCCTGGGGTCTCCTGACCAGTGAAAGGGCAGAAGTCTCCTTCCTTCCTTGGTGCTCAGGGCTGTGGAGGGAGCACTGAGTGAGCCCTGAGCTCCCACCTCCTGCAATAACCAGGGACTCAGGCCTCCTGGCTCCAGTCCTGTCCTGAGACCCCAGGCCCGAAGGCCCTCAGAGACCACCTCATTAGCCCATTCATACTCTGGGGAGGAAACAAGGCTGCTTGTCCAAGTCCCCGCCAAGGGTGGGATTGCACTGTGCCCTGGGCTGCCTGGGGACAGAGGGCCCCAGACCACCTTCTCAGGCCACGCACACTGCCTGGCCAGCTCCCCAGCCTTGCTCTGCCACAGGCCTCTTTTGCGCCTGTTCCCTGGGGCTCCGTCTCTTCTCAGGGGTCACGGGGTGCCGCTGACCCATCCCCCTGCCGGCGTGCCCAACTGGTAATTGAAAATACCAGAATTCCCTGATGACCAACTTCCAGGGAAACCTGACACGGGGTGGGCAGCGGGCGGCAGGAGGGGCCACAGAGCATCCAGCTGCTCCCGTTAATCCCCAGATTCCAGGAGAAAGGCCAGCCCTGTCTGGCCCCACTGGCCTGCCTCGGTCATCTTCCCCGTGGTTCCGCCTCTTCGCCACGCCACGCGCAGGTCACAGGGCTTAGGGGATCAGAGCTCTGGGGGAGCTGCCTGAAACCCAACCCTCTGGCTGGGGCCCAGGCCCAGACCTCTGTGTGGGTGGGACCTGCTCTGCTGAAGAGCTCCCAGGGCTGGGTGGGCCGTGGTGACCGGGCAGGACAGAGCTGCCAGGCTGTCCTCAGAGGCCCTCTGCAGGCTGCAGCTTCCAGACCTGCCTGGTCAGCCGGCATCCACCACAGCCAGTGGAGAAGAAAGGCAGGTTGGACCTGTGTGTGCCTGGGTTCAAATCCCAGCTCCGATGCTTGCTAACTGTGTGAACAAGTTGCTTCTTGCCTCTGTTTTCTCATCTGTAAACTGGGTGTAATAACCGTGCTGGCCATGCAGGGTTGGTATGAGTGCTAAAGGAGTTCACTGACTTGAGGTATTTGGTTGGTCTTGGCAGCAGAGGCCTTTGTCTGGTATCATGGGGCATTGAGGGGTTGTCAGAGGAGCTTTCAGTGAAGGTGCAGGCAGTCACCCTTACCACAACCTTCTGTGGCTGCCCAGGACTTGCTGGACCAGGCCACACTCCTTGACTGGGCCTCTGCCTGCCTCAGAAGCCTCATCTCTACCTGTTTCCAGGATGCTTGGTCCTGGTGCCTGCACGCCCAGACCTGCAGGCCCAGGGGTAAGAGTTCAGCCCTAGCCTTGTTACTACTGCTTTGTGACCTTGGACAAGTCACCTTCCCTCTCTGGCTCTGAATCCTCTACTCCTCAAAGTGTGGTCCACAGCCCAGGAGCATCCACAGCCCCATTGAGCTTGTCAGAAACACAGGTTCTCAGGCTACAGCCCAGACCTGCCCAGTCAGCATCTGGGGGCAGGGGCAGGGGCAGCCCTGTAAGTTTTAGCAAAGTCCCCTGGTAATCCTGACACCCACCTGAGGACAGAACAATCTGCCACTTTGATTTGCTGCTGGGAGGTGAAATCGCAGAGAGAGCTGGGAACTGAGCAGCCAGCCCTGCCCCCTCAGCCAAGGATTCTCCATGGCTTCTGAGTCTCACAGACTCCCCAGTGCCCAGCACAGGGCCCAGCCTGGATACTCATTGAGTTGAAAACAATATGCTCTCTCCCATCAGACTGGGGAGTCCTGGGAGCCAGGGCCCGTGGGGCCCCTCTCTACCGCCCCAGCACCTCACATCCCACACTGTCATAGCAACCCCATGGACAGAGTGCACACCCCCACTTCACATCCTGTTCCCCTCCCGTCCTCAGCCTCCTCACCAGCTGATGGCTCCCTTTGACAGGGGGGAAACTGAGGCTCACACAGGTGAAAGCACCTATCCGGGCTCCCACGTCGGGGGGAGCTGTGTGCAAGGCTCCCCCAGGCTCCCCACCACCAGGATGGATGGCCTTTCTAGTGCCAGGACCAGGAGTGCTCGGCCTGAGTCCTGCAGGTCAGAGCGAGAAACATCAAGTGAGCAAGTGTGCTGGGGAGTGGCTTCATCACAGAGCCTTGCACCCCCCTTACCGGCTCAGTGTGTGCCCTCGGCTCCACTGGCATGACACAGGCAGGCCGCTGTCCTCTTTCCCCTCCTCAACTCACTGCTTGGACCTCTAAGCTTGAGACCCAGTGTGCCAGGGAGCCTTGGGGACCTCCCCACCTAGCCTAACTGACCCCCCCTCAAGGCAGAGCAGAGTGTCAGCCTCAGGTCACCCACAGCTGAGTTTAAGAATCCTCCCTGCTTCTCAGAGCACCCCACCCCACAGCTTCACCCCCAACCCCATACACAGCCCTGAGCGGCCAAGGCTTTGTGCCTTGGCTGAGGAGCAGAGGAGCTGGAGGGGGTGGGAGGTGCCTCTTGGGCCAGTATGGGTGGGGAATCCCCAGTCAGAACCCCCAGATTAGCCAGGTCTGTGAGGCTCCAGGAGGGACTGATTTTGTTGTTTTCAGCCTGGACCCCACAGAGGAGGTAGAGCTGAGTCTCACAGAAGGCTCCGCTCCTCACCAGGGTGGCTCCAGAGAATGGGATGGGACTGTGGCTGGAGACTGGATCACAAATCACCTGCACAGTCCCAAGGAACAAACATGGTCACAACAGCACTGACCACATGCCAGGCATGACCATGAACCAGGAGCCAGGCTGAGGGTCAAGCAGCCTCCCTTGGGTGCAGAAGGAAAGAGGCTCATCAGGGAGGCCTGGAATAGGGCTGGTTCCAAACCAAGGGCTGCATGAGAGTAGGCAAGCAGCATTCAAGTGCAGGCCTCAGGGATCTGCCAGCCTGGCCCATGGTGCAGACCAGGGAGCCAGGCCCAGGGAAGGGAGAGCTCACCTAAGGTCACACAGCCAGTTAGCAGCAGGACAGAAAGGATACCTGGGGGAACAGAAACAGAACCAGAAATGGTAAGTCATCTCCAAGCCTCAAGCCCACCAGCCAGTGCTCAAGTCCCCCTGGGTTCCCCCAGGTCCCAATCCAAGTTTTCACTAAACTCCCTGTAAAACAGATTGGGGCTTGGGAGGAAGGGCCAGCCTCAGCATTCAGGTGTCCGTGTTGGCCGAGGCAGGACATCACCCTGTCCCAGGGACCAGGAGAGAATTCCGGAGGTGCTCCCCTCACCCTGATGAGTCCTTAGCCCTTCCTTGACCATGGAGGCAAGGGGGCTGGCATGAATCACACCCTAGGGAGGACCACATCAAAGCCTGGCTGTGCGTGGTCCCCGCTCTGGGCCCAGCAGTGCTCTGAAGAGCAGAGACCCAGGCTCAGATCCTGGCCCCCTCTATGTCACCTCCAGAAGCCCTTTGCCCCTCAGAGCGTCTGTGTTTTCGCCTGTCTGTGGGGCTTGTGCTTCCCCTCAGTACCAGCCAAGTGAGAAAACATACATTACATTAACTGACCCAAGGCCATGGCCAACATATAGTGGGTGCTTTTACAGGTTTGTACCATGTGAGAAGGATGCAGAAAACAGCAGGCCAGTTATGAGAAGGAATCACAAAAGGCCACACACCATGAACTTAGGGGCTCAGCAGATTCCTACCCCCAGTGGAACTCAGTTTCCACAGCTGTAAAATGAAGGAAATGATTAAATTATTTGTAAGAGTCCTTCTAGCACTAAACATAGTCAGCAATTTTGAACCCCCCCCCCATTTTACTCCCCTCCACAAGAACACAGACTGCATGGGTGGGAGGAAGCAGGTGGATGGGTAGAGTGGATGGTTGGATGGATGGATGGATGGATGGATGGATGGATGGGTAGATGGGTGGATGGATGGATGGGTGGATGGGTGAGTGGATGGATGGGTGGATGGATGGGTGGGTGGATGGGTGGGTGGATGGGTGGATGGATGGATGGGAGGGTGGAGGGATGGATGGATGGATGGGTGGGTGGGTGGATGGATGAGTGGGTGGATGGGTGAGTGGGTGGGAGGCTGGATGGGTAGATAGATGGGTGGGTGGAGAGATAGAGATTTTATTGAGGTGAAATTCACATAACAAACAATTAGCCATTTCATCATACAATTCAGGGACATTTCGTATATTCCTAGCATTCTGCAATCACTACTCTTATGCAGTTTCAAAACATATTTATCACCTCCTCCCCCCAAATCCCATGCTCACTACTCCCCATTCCTCCTTCTCCTCAGCCCCTGGCAACTGCTAATCTGCCTTCTCCCCTATAGATTTATCTCTTCTGAATATTCTATATAAATAAAATCACACTATATTCCATCTTTGGTATGTGTTTTCACTTAGTTTATGTTTAAGTTTCATCTATGTTGTAGCATGAATCCATGCTTCATTCCTTTTCTTTCTTTTCTCCAGTACCAGGGATTGAACCCAGGATCTTCATACTGAGCTACATTCCCAGACTTTTTTTTTTGGTACCATGTATCAAACTCCAGACCTTGCACTTTCGAGGCAGGCAGTGGCACCACTGCGCTAAATCCCTGGCCCGCCTAGACTTTTTTAAATTTTTTATTTTGAGACAGGTTTCGCTAAGTTGTTACATTACCCAGGCTGGACTCCAACTTGCAATCTCCATGCTTCAGCCTCCCAGGGTGCTGGGTTACAGACAGGTGCCACCACATCTGGTTACTTTATTCCTTTTTATGGCCTTGTACTATTCCACTGTGTGTACACACATGATTTGTTTATCCTTTTACTTATTGGACATTTGGGTTGTCTTCAAGATTTGGCAATTGCAAATAATGCTGCCATAAGCCTCCATGCGCACATAGTTACTTGAGTACTATTTGCAGTTCTTTGGAGTATTTTCTTAGGGGTTAAAGTGCTAAGATAAATACATACTTATTTTGGGGATCGGTTTCATTCACTGCTGTATTCCCTGGCATAGAAGGCATCCAGTGCAAAGTTGTTGAGGGAACAAATGGATCACTTACCTCCTCTAACCTCCACAGAGCCCTCTGCTTCCCTCTCAGGGACCCCTTGCACCACGTCCAGGGTCTCAGTGTCCCTGGATCCAGGAGCCTGGACTCTGCAATGGAGGGCATCTAATCCTGCCCATGGGAGGCCAGGCCCGGACAAGGGGTCCGTCCAGTGCATCTCTCAATTTGAACTTCCCGGAGACAGACAAGGTCATCAGTGTCTGTACCCCAAAGATGGCCCAGGCGAGCACCACAGCAGCCAAATGGCCCTGCCCGAGCCCCTCTGCCCTTCTGCTCACCCAGCTGGCTGTGTGACCTTGCCAGATGCTTTCCCCTCTCTGGTCCCACAGCTCCCTGTCTGTTTGGGTGCCTCTGAGATTGGACCAGAACTAGCACCTCCATATGCCTGCCCTGATCCCTGACCTTTGACCTCTGGCCTCTCTTTCAGCGCCATCAGCCGTATCCATCATGCATCAGGTGAGCCGCACGGTGGACAGCATCACCCTGTCATGGTCCCAGCCGGACCAGCCCAATGGTGTGATCTTGGACTATGAGCTACAGTATTATGAAAAGGTATTTGTGCCATGCTGTCCCCCTAGGCCCCTCCCCACAGCCAGGCCTGCCACCTGCCAGACGAGGCACAATGGTGTGAGCACTGGGCTCAGAGTCAGGCTGGCTGGCTGCCTATCCAGCTCTGCTCCTCCCCGACTGTGAAGCCTCTGCCAGGTGCCCCGACCCCTTTGAGCCTCGCTTTCCTTTCATGGGGATCCAGCTGCCAATGAGTGGCTTGTAGCCCTCAGGGCCCTCCCTCTACCAGGACCTTTTTTTCTCTGACATCAGCAGGCTTGTGGTTTCCAAAATGTTGTGTGTGTGTGTTAGCTTTTTGTGGCCCTGACAAAATACCTGAGAAAAAAACTTCAAAGAGGAGGGGCTCATGGTTTTAGGGTCAGTCGAGGAGGAAGAGCAGGAAGGGGGGGGGCAGAAAGGTAAGCCCTTCAAAGTCATGCCCCCAGTGACCCACTTCCTCCAACCAGGCCCCACCTGCTGACAGTCATTCCACTCTGAGCTCCTCCTGAATTCATCCATGGATGAAGCCAGCACCTTTGTGGTCCTCACCTCTGAGCATGGCTGTGTTGAGGATCCAGTCTTCGGCACAGGAGGCTCTGAGGGACTTGGGGTCCACACCACAGCGGTGCTCCATGAAGTGGTGACCAATCCCTCACCAGTTCCCTGTTTCTCAAAGACCCGCAGGTCACAATCACTCCTGTTCGGTGAGGACCAGAGCTTCCACCCAGCCATCCTGAGTCCCACACACCCGTGTCCCCTGCATCTGTGAGCCCCAATGAAAAAGGAGATTTCTCTTGGAGCTTTTTTTAATGAAACAATAAAATAAAATCTCACATCAAAATAATAAGAGAATAACAATAGTCAATACACTGTATGTCATCTTCAAGGTAGTTACTCAGAATATAAGACATCGACAAAATATTCTCCCTTACAAAGAAGACACAAACAGGCATTAGCACAAAACTTTCTTTTCAATGATCAAGAGAAATTAGTAGTATAAATGAAACCAATCAACTTATACATTAAAATATTTTGAAACAACAGAATAGGTAAATTGGGGAACCATCTGAATCTCTCCCCACTTCCATTTATCTACCATTTTACTCCTCATTTGCAAATATGCTTTGAGTTTCTCATATAAAAGAAACCATGTAATATTTAATCTTGTGTATCTGACTTATTTCACTTAACATTATGTTCTCAAATTGCATTCATTTACCTATGAATACCTCAAGTTTATCTTTCTTTATGGCAGAGCAGTACTCCATTATGCATACATATGACATTTTCCTTATCCATTTATCTGTTGATGAACATATACACTGTTTCCAAGACCTAACTATTATAAATTGTGCTGCTATAAACATTGGTATGCATGTATCTCTGTAATATGATCATTTTAACTCTTTTGGGAAGATATTCAGAGGGGGGATAGCTGGGTCACATGGAATTTCTACTTTTAGCTTTTTGAGGACGCAAAAAACTAAAAGTCCACACTGACTTCCACGGTGGTTGTACTAGTTTACATTCCCGCCAACAATGTAGTAGAGTTACTTTTCCCCCACATCCTCACTATCATTTGTTATTATTAGATTTTTTTGATGATAGCCATTCTTCCTGGGGTAAAATGGTACTTAAAGTACTTTTTTGTTTGTTCGTTTGTTTATTTTAGGGTACTGGGGATTGAACTCAGGACCTTTGCTTGCAAGGCAGGCGGGGCACCACCGGGCTAAATCCCCAGCCCTACTCAAAGTAGTTTCAATTTGCATTTCTCTAATGGCAGTTTTTTCCATGTATTTATTGGTCATTTGTACTTTTTCTGAGAAGTGTCTGTTCATTTTAGTTGCCCATTTTTTGATTGGGTCTTTTATTTGGGGAAGTCTAATTATTTTGAGTTCTTTATATATTCTAGATATCAATCCTCTGAGAAATAGCTGGCAAAATAATTTTTTCCCCATTCTGTAGGTTGTCTCTTCACTCTGTCGGTTGTTTTGCTGTGCAGAAGCTTTTTAATTTGATATGATCTCCTTTGTCAATCTCGGTTTTATTTCTTTTGCCACTGGGGCTCTGTTCAGAAAGTCTTTGCCTATGCCTATCTCTTCAAGACTTTTACCTATTCTATCTTCCAGCAGATTAAGTGTTTCTGTTTCAATGTTTAGGTCTTTGATCCATTTTTATTTTAATTTAGTACATGATGAGATTTATGGGTCTAGACTCAATCTTCTGCTTATGGCTATCCCATCTTCCCTGCACCATTTATTAAAGAAGTTATCTTTCCTCCAGTGTATGTTTTAGCCCCCTTGATCAAAGATCAAATAGCTGTATGTGCCTGGGGTTGTTTCTGTTTCTTCTATTCTGTTTCACTGACCCACATGCTTTTTTTTTGTGCCAGTACCAGCCTGTTTTAATCACCATACCTTTATAGTATGATTTTAAGTCTAGAATTATGATGCTACCTACTTTGCTTTTCTTACCCAGAACTGCTTTTGCTATTCTGGGTCTCTTCTGGTTCCATATGAATTTTAGGACTGTTTTCCCTACATCTGTGAGATAAGCCATTGGTATTTTGACTGGGATTGCATTAAATCTGTGTATCAGTTTTGGAAGTATAGCCATATTTATTATATTGGTTCTGCCTATCCAGGAATAAGGAGTATCTCTCCATTTTCTGTTGTCTTCCTGATTTCCTTTTTCAGAGTAATATAATTTTCATTGTAGAGGTCTTTCATTTTCTTAGGTTAATTCCTAAGTTTTTAATTTTTTGATGCTAATGTGAATGCTGTTGTTTTCCTAATTTCTTTTTCAGTGAGTTCATTATTATTGTATAGGAACAGTATTGATTTCTGTGTGTTTACTTTGTATCCTTCTCCCTTGCTGAATTTGACTAGTAATTCTAGGAGTCTTTTGGTAAGAGTTTTTGGTTTTGTTGTTGTTATTTTGGCTCTTGTAAATAGAGGATCATGTCATCTGCAAATACTGATACTTTGACTTCTTCCTTTCCTATAAAAATCCCTTTTATTTCTTTCTCTTGCCCAATTCATCTGGCTAATATTGAACAGGAGTGGTATGATCATTCTTGGAGCTTTTAGATCCCACCTTTATTAGCCCTTGTGAACCCAAGGTTGGAAGCCACTGGCAGAGGACTAGGAGTAAGAACCTGGGGTTCAAATCCCAGTTCCTTCCTTAACCAGTTGTGTGACCTTGGGCAGGTCTCCTCCTTCTGAACCTCAGTGCCACCTGGGTCCAGTGTGGATGGTGTCATCTCTGTTGTGGGGTTCTGTGCATGTGAATAAGAATGGGCAGGCTCATTGCCTGGCACGGGCTCTTGGCAAAGACCAGTTGTTTCCCTTCCTTGTCTCCTGCTCTGGACCATGAAAGGCCAGGAAAATGTGGGACTGGGGAGTTAGAAAGGTGACTAAGGAATGAGGCACTGCCACCTCCACTTCCACCCTGATGGTCAGCTCCTAGGATGCCCACCTTGCTAGGTGCTTTCTGTCTCTGCTGTGTCCCAGCGCCTGGCACACAGTAGGTGCTCAAGAGGAGTTTGCTGAGTGTCTCAGGGAAGTGACCACTGAGGGTTGAGATGGGGCTGATGTGGGGAGGAGACCCCTACTACTCACCAGGCCCCCAGGTGGCTCAAAGAAGCAGGCACCCTGGGTAGCTGGGCCAGCTGCTCCAGCCCCTGCATCATCCAGGGTTTCTACTCCCTCCAGCAGGATGGCTTAGCGACTCAGAATTTTTAAAAAAGAGAAAAAAAAAACCTAATTAAGAAGCTTTGTGATTAAATGAAACTGTAAGTGTTTGTCCCTCAAGACAGGAGCGGAAATGAGGAATCCCACCACGGGTCCTGCCTGCGACCCATTTCCTACTGCAATGGCCAGGCACGCCTGGGGCAGCTGGTGGAAGTGTGAACTGGAGGTGGCTCTGCCCTACTTTCTACTGCTGCCCAGGCAGCCCCAGGCCCCAGCCCAGGTGGCAGGATCAGTGGGCTGTGCCAGCCAAAGTGACCTCCTGCTCACACCCCTCCAGCCCACCATGTGCACTGGGCACATCATCCCTGTCTTCTCATTTGCCCCCTCAACAGTGCGCTTAGCCCACTGGATGGCAGAGGAAACTGAGGCAGAGAAGTGTATGACTTGTACAAGAGCACATAGAGGCTGAGAAGCACAGCAAGGATTTGGACCAGGGCTCACTGTCTTTGCCTGGTACTCCTCCCTCCCAGTCTCTCCCAGGGGTGATTCTGGGATGGTCAGTGAGAGAGAGATGGGAACAATGCCCCTCCTTGGAGAATATCAGGCACAAATGGCACAAGAGGGGCAGGGCTGGGGCCATGGCAGCCCAAGGCCCTCTGTGATAAGACAGGGCCCTGCTCCAGCCCGCCTCTCCCACCAGGGCCTGGGCACAGAGAAGCACTGGGTATCTGGACATTGGGCCATCTGGCTTTTGCTGTACCAGCTGTGGGGAAGCCTTGATGCTGGGTGCCAGGAATACTGAGGGTAACCAGATGGCCCAGAGGCTCAGGACTTTACAGTCCGGTAAAAGAAGACTCAATCTCTAAGGGCTATGAGAAAGGTCTAACCCTAGCCACAGAAGCCAGCAAATGGAGGGACCCAGAAGGGATACACAGTTGTGGCACAAAGGAGGGGAAACTGGCATTGGTGGCATGTGAGCCACACCTTGAAAGATTATTTATGTGAGCCACTCAGCTCCCAGACAGACTCAGGATGAGATCAGTCATTGCAGGCACAGCATGCTCAAAGGCCCTGGGGCAGTGATGTGCAACTTCACTTGGGGAATGGAGAAGGCCAGTGTGCCAGGAGCAGTATGAGCAACGACAGCAGGTTGGAGAAGGAGGCAGGGCCAGTTTTCGTCCAGGCCTTGGGAGTCTGGTTTCAATTTAGTGTATGATGGGAATGTTCTGGAATGATGTGATCTGTCTTAGATTTTGTTAGAGATCTCTGTAGTTTACTGTGTGGAGAACAGTCTGCAGAGGGGACGCACGCAGAGCTCTCATGGAACACCAAGTGAGAAATGATGGTGACATGGGCTACAGGGGTTGGCAGCAGAGGTGGAGAGAAGTGACATACACAGGCACTGTTCTGAAGCTCAGGGACCCAGGGACACCTGCAGGATGACTGGGGGGCGAGGTGCCTGTTGCTGAGACAGGTGATAAGCAGATGTGGGGGTGGTGCTTGCTGGGGCAGGCCTGTGGGGGTCAGGGGAGGGGCTTGAGAAAGCCAGGAGTGTGTGCAGAGGGACAGTGGAAGCAGGGGGTGGAGCTCAGGAGGAGGCCCAGGTAGAGACAAAGGGTGGCTGACAAAGGGGTAAGAGCGAACCAGTAGCAGTTTCTGTCCCTCTTGTGTTGGCTACCACTTCTCCCTTCTGGGGTCCCCTGGCCCTCAGGGACAACAGCCAGGCTGTAAGTGGCAAGATTTATTTCTGACAAGTTCATAGCTAGCTCTGATCAACACTTGGGTCCTCCTGGTATCTGCAGTCAGTTCCTTCTGTGACACCCCAGCTCTTTCTAGAGAGGGCCCCACTCTACCTCTCCACCCCTCCTACCTCCTCCAAAGGGCTCTTCTGGCCCAGGCTCTGCATTTGGCCCTTCCCAGCTCCTCTGGGGTTCTCCAGCCTTCCCGGAGCCCAGAGCTGACAACCGCTTTGCCAAAGGCTGCTGGATGCCTGTGATGAGTGGCATTAGGCTCTGGGGAGATCCAGGCAGGCTGCTTCCCTTGGTTGCCGCTTCCCAGGGGAAGTGGACTCCTTTGGCAGCTGCCCTGAAGCACACCAGTCCACGGTCCCCTTTGCTCTGCCAGAGCTTGGGAAGCTGTCTGCAGTGGACAGGCCCTTGGAGGCCACATGGATGTCAGCATTTATCCAACAGAAATGTCTCCTGGGTGGCCACAGGAGGATGGATGCTCCAGGCAGGGGAGGAGAGGGTGGGGGGCAAACTGTGAAAGTCCAGGCTGCACTCAGGTTGTGGCCCAGTGGGCCTAGAGCAGGATCCACCTGGAGAGGCCTGTTTGCTCATTCGTTCACATTTATATTCATTCATTCTTCAGTGAAGGTTGATGACGGTTTAGTCCATAACAGTGTTGATGGTAGCGATGACTGGAAAGCCAGCCATTAATAAGGCCGTCTGCACACAACGAGGACCTGTATACTATCCATATTCTCCTGCTGAATCTCCTGCCCACCTGGGGCCACACCCACCACTGTTACCCCACTTTAGACACAAGGCTGGGGGGCTGAGGACACAAACACCCGTTGTCTCATTGGCCCTAAGTCTCCAGGTAAGAACTCAAAGGAAGCACTTGTGGATTTCAGGCTGAATTTCTTCCCATTGCCTCTGGTGTTTAATCACTGTTCAGATAGACATACTCCAGAGAGGAGAGGCGGAAGGGAACTGATGTCGCTAAGCATCCCCAGTGTGCCGAGCACACCTGATGGAATTTTATATTCACAGCAACCCTGAGGGGTTGCCGTTTATTGCTCCATTTCCTGGAATGGAAACCAGAGGCACGGGGAAGTGAAGGGTCTTTCCCACAGCCACAATGCAGTGAAGAGGAAGAACTGGTATTTGATTGTTCTGTGCCAGGCTTTAGAGATGAAACTGCTCAGCTTGGCTCCTTGTTCTTCTGAGACATCTATGGCACCAGCACTTGCCTCTTGTCTCCCTCTCACACACACATAATCAAGAGCTTAAAACCTCCAACATTCCTGTGGGCACCCACCCAATCTGAGCAATTGGACTTGTCTCTTGCCCAGAGATCCCTGTTGGACAGTGGCACCTAATGGTCAAATCTGGTACTGCACCACCCAGAATGAGCGGTTTTTAATAGTTTGCTGTTCGTTATTCATTATGTCAGTACTTAGTAAGCACCTACTGTGTGCTGGTCCTAGGGGTCTGGAGATGAGCAGTGTGGCCCCAGATCTCATGGGACCCACATCTTCAGGGAATATGGATACATGTATCAGAACAACAGATTATTGAAGAAGAGGCAGTGGACTTATTACTGCAGCCTTGGCATCTGTGAGCAGGGGGTGGCACTTGCGCTGAGTCTTGAACGAGGAGTAGGGAATTACCAGACAGAAGAGAGAAGGGTGTTTCAGACTGGGCCAATCTTTGTGCAAAAGTTCAGCATGTCTCTGGAGGTAGGACACAGGGCTGGGGTCTAGCTCAGTGGTACAGCACTTGCCTAACATGCATGAGCCCCTTGGTTTGATCCCCAGTACTGGAAAGCTAAAAGCAAAATACAGAAGTCAAGATTAAATTTTAATTTTAAAAACTAATTATACTATATCCCAAATATTGCATGGACTATACTTACACTAGAAAAAATTATTTAGTGCTTATCTGAAATGCAAATTTAACTGTGCAACCTGTCTTGGTGTGTGTTACATCTGGCAGCCCTCTCAGAAGGAGGAAGTAGTTGGGGACATCTGGAGCCTAGGGGACATTGGGGACATGGCAGGAGAGACTAGCAAAGAGTAGTCATGAAGGGCCTGGAGAAGGAGTTGGCTTTACCCTGTGGGTGCTAGAGGACTCTCTTTGTAGCACCTGTGCCTGGTACAGAACAAAGCACACACCACCACACGTTTACAGCTGAGAGGGCAAGATGGCCCTGGGGCCAGGCCAAAAGGAGGTGACAGAAATCCCCTTCCTAAGAAAATGCTCTGGGGTCCAGAGGAGGGGAGGGGAGGGAAGTCAAGGTCAAGGAGGCTTCCTGTAGGAAGGGGCAGATGATCTGGCTCAGGAAACAACTTCCCATCTGTTTTCACCCCACAGGAGGGGCTCCTCCTTCCCCCTGGCATGGGGGTATAGGAGACACCTCCAGGTCTCCCTTCTCTAGCCTCACATCCCAAACTCCTTCCCACCTCCTTCCCCGTGTGTCTGCTACCCCTTCTTCCCACAATGCCCCAGGTGGCTCCTATGGGTTAAGATTCCATTCTAGTGCACCCACTCTCCAGAGAGCTTGCCCTGATTTGCACAGTAGCCCCCACCCAGGCCAGCTCCCATGCCCCCCAGTTCATGGTGCTTACCCTGCCGATGTGAACACTTCACATTCATTGATTCATTTTATCCTCTGACCCATGCTTTGAGGTAGCTATTACTATTATTATTACTCCCATTTTACAGATAAAGAAAATGATACACAGAGAAGTTAAGGAATTTGCTGCAGGTTACAGAGTTCATAAGTAATAAAGTTAGGATTTGAACCCAGGAAACCTGGCTCCCCTTTGTGGCCCTAACTTCCACATAATAATGCCATAATAATATTGGCCACACTAATCTTCACTGTTTCTGGGGGATCTCAAGGACTCTGTGCACTCCATGATGTACACATGTGTACCGTGAGGCATGCATTTTTCTGGATAAGGGTTTGTAGATTTTCATCAGCTTATCAAACAGGTTCATAATATTCAAAGGATTGGAATCCCTATCTATATTGCTTGATCTTCTGAACTAATAGACCCAGGGCTTGCTTATGCCTTAGACCCCTATGGGACCCTAGAGCTTAGCCCGGCCCAATGTCAAAAAGGTACTTAGAGAAAGTTTGTTGCATGGCTGGCAGATGCCTGACTGTGCACCTCCTGCATCCAGCCCAACCACATCTGAGTCCCACTGCACCCTGGCACTGTGCAGGAGGCCAGAATTGGTGTTCCTATCTCCTGAAGGAGGGAGCATTAGGATCTGGGTACCCTAGGCATGGACATTAGAGGTTGCCCCAGACAGAGCCTGAATTGAGTCCCAAAGCATCCATCAACTGATATGTGTGAGCTGAAGCATCATTACCCCCTTGAGGACCTTAGTTCTCACCATGCCCAAGTGTGCTGAGCCTGGAAAGGGACCTTTCCACTTAACCCATCACAGCATGGGGAGGGAGGCAAGTGCGGAAGTGATGATATGAGCCTCTCCCACTGACTCGAAGAACTTAGAGCCTAGTCCTTGTATCTGTACACGTGTCCATTAGTCAGCTGTTGCTAAGATTGTGCCACAAAACAAACATTCCCCCCAAACCAGCTGTTGCTAAGATTACACCATAAACATTCCCCCCAAACCCAATGGCATACAAGGGGTTGTTTCTTCCTTCTAGATTTGTGTCTGAGAGTTAGCCAGAGTGCCCTGTTTCAGCCTAGGAGTTGGGTCAAGGTCTCAACATGTTTCTCATTCTAAAGCAGCTATTACCTGAGGGAAGCCTGTCTTGTGGCAGATGGTGGAAGCACAGGAAGCCAAGCCAAGCCAACAAGCCCATGGAAAATTTGTGTCATGTCCACTGACATGGTATCCACTAGAATATTCCAATGGCCAAACCAGGCCACATGGCCAAGTCCAGCATCCATGGGGCAGAGAAAAACTGCTTTCTTTGTGGGAAGCATTGGAAGTCACCTGGCAATAGGGCATGGCTTTAAATCGCTTACAAGGGAGGCATGAAGAATGGGGGGGCCACAGATGTTTACTCACTGGCCAGATCTGCCTGGATGTAGCAGTGATGGGCAGGGGTCGGGCCCACTCTGGGCCACACCCTCACTAACTGTCTTCTCTGTTCCCAGCAGGAGCTCAGTGAGTACAACGCCACAGCCATAAAAAGCCCCACCAACACGGTCACTGTGCAGGGCCTCAAAGCCGGCGCCATCTATGTCTTCCAGGTGCGGGCACGCACCGTGGCAGGCTACGGGCGCTACAGCGGCAAGATGTACTTCCAGACCATGACAGAAGGTGAGCCAACTCCGGGGTGCCAGAGGAGGGCATGCCCTCCACACACACAACCAACCCAGGGCCCCGTTCCCAGGGAGCCATTGTACAGATCAGAGGGGCCCCTCTTCTGGATGTCAAGAACTCAGCTCCAACTTGCGGAGCCACCCTGAGCAACTCACTTCCATCCTCTCCTCCAGATACTTCTCATCTATAAAATGAAAACATTGTATTACATCTGAGAGCATAGATATATTAGATCTACACTCAACTCTAATGACTTGCAGTGGGATTGAGAATTCTGAAGCCACATCAAAATTCAGCAGGAAGAAGTGCTGGGATAGATTAGTAATGTCTGCCCCAGGCATGGAATGACATGTTCCAACCTGTGTGCTATGCATCTTTTCCAATCTGGGACTACATGATCTCTAAGCACAGTACCTGCTGTAATAATCTTCAAGGAGCAGCAGACATTAAACAGTGTGAAGTTTAAAACCAGATAGATGGGGATTCCCAGGATGATTTAGCTCTGTGTGGCTTACCTTACCTCTATGTGTCAGCTTACCTCTATGACCTTCAGTTTTCTCAGCCATAAAAGGGGGTGATAGCATCTATGTCATCATCATCACCAAACTAATGTAATGATGAGGAACCTAGCACAGAGTTGATTTTAGGTTCTACACATAGTTAACACTCACCAAATAGTAGTTATGGTTATTGTTGCCATGGGTCTGGGAGCCCTGTCACCACCCAGCAGAGCTCCTGAGCCCCTTTACCTATGACCAGACCCAAGTATCCCTTGTTAGCATCTGCTCAGCCACTGGGCATGGCCATTGGCCTCTGTCTGATTGAACATAGCTGAGGCTCCTAGACCCCTAAATTATTGTGTTCCATAAAGCCCCTCCTTGTCTCCCTCCTCTCTTCTAGCACCTCCCTCTCCATACACCCTCCCCCTTCTGCATGACCACCTATTTTCACCTTTCTAACCCCTTCTCCATGTTGGATGAGTTCACCAACTGGGGACAGGGCCACTGTCCCAAGTCCCTTTATTAATTCAGTGCATGTGTGCTGGGGCCCTGGCATATGCTAGGCCATGTGCAGGCACTAAGGACCCAGAGCTGACCTCATCCCTGATCTTGGGGAGCTCCTCCTCTGGTCAGGGAGGCAGAGAAGTAGTAAAACAATAAAACCTAGAATGGTGACGGTGCTGATGGTGTGGAGAAAGTGCTGAGTGGAACCCAAGAGCCAGGCCAAGCTAAGCAAATCTTACACACACTCTCATTCACACCCTTGGTTGGTGCAGACCCAAGTTCACATGCTGGTTTTAGCCCCTTTCTGATTGTATGACCTCAGGCAAGTTGTGACCTCACCTAGTTCAGCCTCCTTTCCCGTAAAATGGGGCAGAGGTGGGAAGGACACGATAGCACTGTTCTGAGCATTGAACCAGATCCATCACATACATGGCCCAGTGAATGACAGGAGAAACAATTGATGACAGTGATGGCTAATACTCCCTGCATGTTTGCTGTGTGCCAGGTGTTATTCGAAAACCTTTGCACACAATCCTAGGAGATGGGAGCAATTGTTTTCCCGTTTTAGAGACAAGGCAGCCGAGGCACAGAGAAGTAACTGCAGGGTTATACAAACACCATGTGGCACCTTTGGGATTCACATACAAGGAGTCTGGCCCCAGGGTCTGCACTCTGAACTGCCCTCGGTCTGTATAGCTGTCATTAATGCTGATTGTCACACAACATGGGTGTGGGTATGATGGAGCCCATTTTATATGAGAAAGTGAAGGTTGGAGCAGCTTATGAACTGGTCCCAGGCTACTTGAGAGTACATGATGCCTCGTTTTCCACATGGACACGAGACAGATGCCCTGTCAGAAGCAGGAACAGGGCTTGGGGTCACAGGAGACCCAGTAGGATGGTGGGGGCAGTGTCAGGACCCCCAGTGCCAGGCTGAGATCCTCACCGCACTTTCTCTGCAGCCGAGTACCAGACCAGCATCCAGGAGAAGCTGCCTCTCATCATCGGCTCCTCGGCGGCCGGCCTGGTCTTCCTCATTGCTGTGGTTGTCATAGCCATTGTGTGTAACAGGTGGGTTTCCCCGAGCCCACTCCAGGTGTGGCTGTCCCAGATGGCTGTCTCCAGCCAGCCAGCCAATCCCGAATCACCTAGTGAGCTGAGGAGCTTGCCTGGGGTGGGGGGGCGGGGTGCAGTCAGGCCCAGGTGCCCTCTCTTTGGTGTGGCACAGCCATTGGCAGGTCACTGGGCAAAGGGGTGGTGCACTGAGACCCCAGTGCTTCACACTGAGGAGCATCTCAGAACAGTGGGTTCAGTGACTTCAGGATGCCAGAGGGGCTGTGGGGTGGGGAGTATAGGTCACTCCACTATCTGCATAAGTTAAGGCCCTTGGCTGAAGTGCTAGAAAGATGGGGTAACTCAGCCAGGACAGGCTTGGGGAGACAGCACCCCAAGTGGCCAGCACAGCACTAGTGGGAACAATGCAAAGAGACTGCCTTCCTCCTTAAAGGGTCTCAGACCCACCATGAGGTCAGATGGACAGAAGCACCTGGAGCCAGAAGATGACTTTGCTCTCTGAAAGGGGCTGGGCTGAAGAGATAACGGGAAAGTGCACCTGCACCTGAGATGGAGAGGTGGGGAGGGACAAGTGGGGCCAGGAGGGTGAGGCTGTTGCCAAGAGACAGGCAGGGAGGCCTCTCACAGAGGGGTGGCTTTGGGGGCCTGTCCACTCTCTCCCTATCACCTCCTGTGGCTCCTAGCTCCCCAGGGTGCCCGCAGGTGGCTCCAGCCCTTTGCTTTTGTTCCAGAAGACGGGGGTTTGAGCGTGCCGATTCGGAGTACACAGACAAGCTGCAGCACTACACCAGTGGCCACAGTACGTACACACCCCTGCCCAGCGGCACCCCTGGCCCATCCCTGTCCATCCCCAGGGACCCCACCCCAGCCTTCTTCTACCTCCTCCTCCGGTACTGCAGCAGATGGGCTGCCAGGCTGTTCCCTGGGTGTGCCAAGCTCAAGCTCACCTCTCGGCCCTCTGCCTGGAGCACACTGCACCTGCTCTCCTCCTTTCCAGCTCCCATTCACTCCTCAGGTGGGAACATACAGGAGCCGCTCAGAGCAGCCTCCCCACCCCACCCCACTCCACCCCACCAAAGGTTTAGGCCTCGTCCCATGTGCATAGCCCCCCTGACCAGGCCACAGAGGGTGGTATTTCCTGGTCTCCTGGAGGCCTAAAATTGTGCCTGATGTTCACCACTGCCCCCTGGCACTGGCAGCAGCCAGTGCATAGTAAGTACTAAAGACACAGCTATGGAATAAATGCATGGAATGGTTGAATGTGGAGATGGGAACTCAGGCTCTGGGAGGGGAGCCAGTCAGCAGCGTCCCTTGCTCCCTTTACTGCTCTCACTCTGGGGCTCCAGCCACCCTGTCCTTCCTGCCCATTCATTCCTCTGGTGGCTGCTTCCCCTCACTGTCTCTTCTTGCATCAGGCAAGAGCTGAGTATGCGGGTGCCCCACAAACACCAAGGGCAGATGGGCCAGGGGGGCCACAGAGAAAAGCAGACTGTAGATTCCTTTCTCCATGTGACCCTGGCAGAACCAATAATTAGGAGGCAGGGAGTGTAGGGCTCAAGGGGAAAGCTCAGTCCTTATTTCAGCTCATTCAGCAAAAAGGAATTCCAAATGGCTCCAGTGTAGGTTCTCAAACTGTGCTCAGTGGAGTACCATAGGGTTCCTCCCATGGCTGCCTCCTGGTGAGGAGGACCCTCATCAGATCTTTCATCCATCACACATCTGCAGTGAGTCTCCTTAGAGTGCTGGCCAGTGCCCCAGATGCTGGGGATACCAAGGCAACAAACTGAACATCCCAGCCTCTGTAGAACTGATGCTCTCGTGGGAGGGGCAGTGTCATAAATGTCCAGTGTGCTGGTGTAAGAGAAGAGGAAAGTGCTCTAGGAGATGGCAGAGTACAGCAGGGTAGTGGGTGGAGAGCTGTGATAGCCAGGGCGAGCCTCGTTCCTAAATAGGGGAGTGGAGGTTGACCTCATCAAGGGGGTTTATCCCAGCAAGATACAAAAGAGCTGGGGAGGTGAGTTGCTTGGAGGTGTCTGAGGTAGGAGCATTCCAGGCAGAGGGAAGAGACACTACAGAGGCTGGAGCTTGCCTGGCAGGTTTCAGGAAGAGCAAAGAGGCCAATGTAACCTGAGCAGAGTGAAGGTGGGAATGGCAGATGGAAGGGAGCCACCACAGGCAGATTCTCATCAGCCATGGCAGGGAGTGACATGGGGAGCCACAGCAGGTCCTGAGCAGAGGACTGATATGCTCTGAGTTACAGTCCTGCAGGACTGCTCCAGCTGCTGTGTGGAGAGTGGATCAAAGCTGGGAGACCAGCGAGGTGACCTCTGGAATGACCCAGGCAGAGACAGTGGCAGCACCAGCTGGCCGTGGTGGAAAGTGGTTGGATTCTGACTTATTTTTGCTACTAGATTTGCTGTGGGACTGAATGTGGAATGTGCAAGAAAGAGCAGAGTCATGGAGTTCTAGGTATTAAACCTCTGGCTAAGGCAACTAAAGCAGAAGTTCCTGGGCTTAGGACTAGTTTGGAACATAGATATAAAAATAATTACACCACTCAAATTTCCAGAAGATCCTGGCAATCACTACTTAGCAGATAGGGAGAGGGAAAGGGCCTTTCTAAGCAGAAAGGCAAGGGAAGGATCACACATACAAAAAAACAGACACATTTAACTGCACAGAAATAAAAATCACTTGCATTAAAAACAGGTCCTAAATTACATCACACCCTCCTCCCCTCAAGTAATAAAATCATGATCATAGATGTGGCTAGACATACGGAGTGCATTCTATGTGCCAAGAATTGTTTTAATGCTTAACATGTATTTATTCATTTAACCCATATAATTTCCCACTGGGAGGAAGCTGGGCACAGAGGTCACACTGCTGTTCACGAAGGGAGCAGGGTCTGAACCTGGCCTTCTGGCTTCCGGCCACCCTGTGCTGTCTCCCTTCTGAGGAGCCAAAAGGAGACAGCTCTTGGGCTCTGCCACCTGGAGCCATTTGGGAACGAAGTTATTTGGAGCGTGAGTCAATAACAAGGAAACAGGTGAGGTTCGTTTTAAAAATAGGCTCCAGGATTTGTTCCTAGATCAATACATTTTAAGCCTGAGTTCCTGCTCCCCACGTCCCGCACTGAAATGTCAGAGCGAAGCAGGACTTTGTTCTTTTCAAAGCTCTGCCCACTCTGTGATCCCAAATCCACCCAGCAACCCCATGTGGCCAGGCCAGAGGAGAAAGCTGAGGACCAGGGTTGCACGTGAGTGGCCAGTCACCTGCACGGGCTCATGTTCTCCAGCCATCAGCAGGTGCTCTGTGGGGACCACGGTCTGTGGTCCTGGATGCAGAGCTGCAGGGACTGACCTTGTTTCTCATCCCCTCTCTGCCACTGCCCAACTGGGTGACCCTGGTGAGGTCATCAGACCTCTCTGAGCCATGGTACCTTTATATGGGACAAAGCAGGAGTGACATTTCTTTCACAGGGTTGTGAGGAGTAAATGAATTAAAGGATGTTAAAGTGCCTTGTAGTACTAATACTTAATAACAGCCAACCCTTCTTTACAACAGGTAATTATTGCTTTCTATTTTTTTTTTTTGTACCGGTGATCGAACTTGGGTCCTTGCGCTTGCACTGCAGGCGACGAAACCACTGAGCTAAATCCCCAACCCCTTGCTTTCTATTTTAAACAGATACTCTCACTTAATCTTTGCTATCCC
Source organism: Heterocephalus glaber (assembly GCF_053883595.1). Classification (NCBI taxonomy): domain Eukaryota; kingdom Metazoa; phylum Chordata; class Mammalia; order Rodentia; family Bathyergidae; genus Heterocephalus; species Heterocephalus glaber. The sequence goes on along the minus strand of NW_028258302.1, from coordinate 18,702,860 downwards.
CGCCAGGGGAAGGTATTGTTTATTATATCCATTTTGCAGATGGGAAAGTGAGGCAGAGGTTTAAATAACATGCCCCAGGCCATACAGCTGGATCAACATAATGGGTGGTTGATCCTGTATTCAAACTCATGAAGTAGTTTATTTGTGACTGTCATAGTTAGCAACAGAGCCAGAATTCAAATCCAGACTCCTGCACACATGGCTCTCCTCCTCTTGCCTCATGAAGTTCTCATTTGGGTTCAAGGTGACAGTCAGTGGCCCTGACAGCCGTGAATCATGCATTGTTTTGTATCCTGTGGACTCCCAAGGGCTATGGGTATCCTCATCCAGGCTCAGGTTAGCAAATGGCCCCTGGACTCAGGCCTGTTTGAGGTTCTGGCTACCAGGCACCCACTTGTGGTGCCAGGAGAGGGGCTGGGGGAGCACTGCAGAAACCTAGCTGCCGGGTCAATGGGCACAGTGTACGTAGACTCTGGAACTGGCCTGGGTTCAGACCCCACTGCTGCTGTTAACCAGTTGTGTCCATGTCCCCTTGAGGGTTCATTTCACCTTCCTATGCCACACCTTTCTCATCTGAAAAATGGGGATGATTTTAGGTTGGACCAAATGAAACTGCTGTGTTTGTAGATTAGAAACAGTCAAATATTGACTATTTCATCAGGTTCAGCCTAATAAGAGCATCTACAGGCTAGGGTCATGGGGAGGGTTAATTGGGTCAACTATAAACAGGTCCCAGCACCTGGTAAATCCACACTGCATATACATTCAGTAAGCATCTATTAGGCATCTGCTGTATACCACCTTCACATATGTATTCCAGAGCCAGAATTCTAGAGCAAGGGCACATAATTTGAAGTTCATGGACCCTTAAAGCTTACAAGGCTTCTAGACCCCCTAAAATTAGATGTAGAACATGGAAGCAGGCACACACATGGAAAAATTTTCCAAGGAACTTTTGTCAAATTCTCAAAGGTATTCATGACCCCAAGCAGGGGAAGAGAGGAAAAGAAGGCACATAAATGAATAATTGTCATTTCTCAATAAGAATTTATGGAGCACTAAGTGGCACACCCTGGAATTTAGCAGGAACAAAACAGATACAGCCTCTGCCCTCCTAGGAGACAGGCAGCAGAGTGCCCCAGGAAGAAGGGGCTGGGAGAGTGGAGTTGTGTAGCTGAGAGCCCTGGTACAAAGTGAGAAAGTCACACAGACATCAAGGCTATGCAACAGTGGAATCCAGAGAAGAGGGCATTGGGTCTTCAATGGAGAAATCCAAGCAGGCTTCACAGAGGAGGTAGCATTTGATCTGGTCACAAAGAAGAAGAAAGGAGGGTGTTCCAGGTAGAGAGAACAACATGAGCAAAAGCACAGAGGCAACGGCGGGGGATTTAGCTCAGTGGTTCCACCACCTGCCTCGAAAGTGCAAGATCCTGAGTTTGATCCCCGGTACCAAAAAAAAAAAAAAAAAGTGCACAGAGGCAAGAAGTGATAAAGTGTGCCTGGAACCCCTCGATAAATAATTCCTTTTAGCTGATGTATTAGTCCACTGTCCATTGCTATAACAAAATGCCTAAGGCTGGATAAAATATAAAGAACATTTATTTAGCTCAGTTTTAGAGGTTGGTAGCATGGCACTGACATTGGCTCTGGGGAGTGCTCAGTGGTGGATGGAATTATGGTGGAGCCCATGCAAGAGGGAGAGATCATGCAGAGAGACAGGAAGCAGGGAGAGACTGTCTTGCTCATTTATAACCTCCTGAGAGACCTAAGCTGTCAATTCCTTCCAACTACACACCCCGTGTGACCGTGACCAGTTACCTTGTACTAGGCTCCACCTCTTAAAGGTCCCACCACCTCCACATACTGAGGACCCCGCCTCCAACATGTGACCTTTTGGGGGACAACCAGGTCCAACCATGGCAGACCAGGAAGGCAGGAGCAGGGAGCTATACATGGAATGAATCCTGGAGAGCTTGGAACGAAGGGCATAGGCACTTGCCTGGAAGTGACAGAGACCCCTCCTGATCAAGGCCTCTGCCCAGGTTTGGGGATGGCACCTAATGTTGCCAGCCAAGGTGTCTCAGCAGGCTTTGAGCTTCTGCTGTGGCTCCCCTTAGCTTGCTGAACCAGCCTGTTCCTGTCCCCCCACCCAGCTGACCAGTTCTGTGGGGAGGGAGGCTGAAAGCCAGTCACTGTCACCCACAGGGAATGCCTTCAGTCTGAGCAAGAAAGAGCATCTCCCAGAGCTGGCCCCAGCTGCCCCAAGGGAGCAGGAAGTCATGGCTACATAGTGCAGGCACCTTCTCGCTCTCTTCCTGCCAGATCCAAGAATCACTGATCACGGTGATCCAGAGTACTAGGCCTGGGCTCAAGTCTGACAGACCCGGGTTCAAATCCTGGCTGTGGCAGCTGTGTGGCCTTGGCTGGACTACTTGACCTCTCTGAGCTGCAGTTTCCTTATATGTGAAATAGGGATAATTATCATTTCCTCCAAGAATTATTGGGAGGGATAGATGAGGTAGCACACATAGAGTCTGGCACTGTGTTGGGCACAGACAAAGGACTCAGTAAGTGACAGTGCTGTTATTATTATTCCATCTCTGTCATCTGGATTCTCTCTGTTCTCCAGACACTGAGTGTCTATTGTGTGCAGAGCTCCATGCAGGGTGCCAGGTGAGGGGAAATGAGAAGAGACTGTGCACTGCTGCTCCTCCCGGGCAATTGGTCTTGGATGATGGTTTAACTTAACCCCTGTTGGGGGTCTCAGACTCCATAGGACTCTCCTGAAAGTTCTGGGTCATATGGCCAGAAAAACAAATAAGTCGATGTGTGTGTGTGTGTCTAAAATTCAAAGCCAGAAAAATCCAGAGGTCTACACTCAGGGATGGATTTTTAAGAAAATTTCAACAATATTTATTTCCATAATATTTGGGCCTTATAAGGAATGTGAATTACTTTTTGAATCCAAAAAGACAACAGTAATAAATGCACCCCATTCCAGGAAGTTACCAGACCACACCCCCTCCAGCCCAAGTTAACAACTCCTGACCTCAAGGGCTAGACAAACACCCAAATACAGCTAGTGGTAACAGTGGTTGTCAAATTTTTCCATAGGGGGCCAGGGAGTAAATACTTTAGGCTTTGTGGGTCCCTGTTGTAACCACCCAACTCTGCAGCTGTGGGATAAAAGCAGCTACAGGCAAAGGAATAAGCATGGCTGTGTTCCAATAAAACTTTATTTAAAAATCAGGCAGTGGGCCAGTTTCCCAGCCCCTATGTTACAGGCTTCAATTCCTAGATTCCTGAAATATCTGAAATAGAGGCTAAGAGTAGCCAACTAACAGGTTGATGGTCCCGCTCACCATCTAGCCAAGCCTGGGTGACCCAGGGACTCCAGCTGCCAGCTTCTAGAGCAGCTACCTTCAGTATCACAGCTCTCAGAGCCAGAGAGAAATGTGGGCAGGAACCAGGTGGGCCAGCAGAAGGCCTGGGAGAAGGCCAGAAGTTCTGGCATCAGAGACCAGTCATGTGGGAAGAGAAATGCAGGATGGATCATCCTTCCCTTCATTCTAAGCATTTTGCAGACTCAGTGCTACGTTAGAACTGGGTCTCTGATGTCCAGGTTACCTTCTCTCTCTGTATCAAAAACTAAAAATCTACATCAGGTCAGGAATCAAATTACTATGCCCCATGTCCAGCCTCATCACCAGGGAGTCAGGGATCCAGAAAGGCTTAAGTCCTGGCCAATGGGGGATCCAGGAGGTGGGCCCGAAGCCATGGACACCCAGACCTGGTGAATGAAGTGCTCCTCCAGGCTATGGGGCCTGCCTCAGAGGGGCTGGGCAGCTGAGAAGAGACCCAATGTAGTAGGGATGCTTCAAGCAGGCCTGGAAAGACGAGGAGGAGGTCTCCTTCAGAGAACACCAAGAATCTTTCTGTATTTTGGCTCCAGCTCTCCCTCTTCCTCTTGTTTTACTTGGCAACCCTGACTCGCTATCTCAAGGGCAGCAAACTATTGAGCCTTTCGTTCTTATCAGGCCACACCCAAGTCAATCCCTAGTGTCTTTTACCTGCCCCAGAAACCCATTACTCGTAGATGAGATTTGGGACAAGAACTAGTTAGGACAATCTACTGGCCATCTCTGCTGGTCTCTCTGTTCCTCTCACTTTTTACTCAGTGCCCATCATGTTCCATGAGGCCAGAAAGCTCAAGTGACCTGCAAGGAGTTGCCCAGTTCTTACGGGAGCCACACGGGAGTCCGTCCCTCCATGGAAGGACTGGCTTTTCCACTTGTACACACTGTGAATCAGTCCATGTGACCACATCTGGTCTTTCCCCCAGTGACCCCAGGCATGAAGATCTACATCGACCCTTTTACCTATGAGGACCCCAACGAAGCTGTGCGGGAGTTTGCCAAGGAAATTGACATCTCCTGTGTCAAAATCGAGCAGGTGATTGGAGCAGGTAAGTGGCCTCAGCCATGGATGGGGGGACCACCCCAGTGTATTCCAGGGGTTAGAGGCCAGGATGGGGGAGAAGGTTCACAAAGGACCTTCCCATCAAAGCCTGAAGGCTCAAAATGCCCAAGGAAGAAGGGCCCTCAAAGGTCATCAGTAGGGACAGAAAGGGAAACTGAGGCACGGTACTATGAAGGAGCTAGCAAATCAGAGATACGGCTAGGTCTAGAACCATTTCCCCCAACTCTTCTACCATTCCCAGGCCCCTCTCCCCATCTGCCCATATTCCCCCACACCCAGCCAGATATTATAAGATGAGCAGGAAGGACTTGCTCTCTGCTCCCAAAGGTGGCTGGGGCTTCTCAAAGGAATTTTGCATCCAAGTGGATGAGTTGACCACTGAAAAGAAAGGGCACTTGCCAACTCCAAGAATGGAGGTGACAGGAACAGAGAGATGGTGTTTTCACCTGCCAAGTGACATGCTGCCTCTCCGTATGTTTGTCTCAGGGGAGTTTGGCGAGGTCTGCAGTGGTCACCTGAAGCTGCCAGGCAAGAGAGAGATCTTTGTAGCCATCAAGACACTCAAGTCAGGCTACACGGAGAAGCAGCGGCGAGATTTCCTAAGCGAGGCATCCATCATGGGCCAGTTCGACCACCCCAATGTCATCCACTTGGAGGGTGTTGTCACCAAGAGCACGCCTGTGATGATCATCACCGAGTTCATGGAGAATGGCTCCCTGGACTCCTTCCTCCGGGTAGGAGAAGCCAAGCATGTCAGGGTCCACAAGAGGGGAAAGAGGAGGCATGAAGGATATAACTTCACACTGTCAGCCTGAGGGATCTGGGGAAGCTCTAGGCAGGAATGGATGTCACTGTCCATTTCTTTCCCCATGGGAGGCATTGCTAATCAATCCCAGCACTGTCTCCCGCTGAGCTCAGACCATCTCAGATCTTCAGTGTGTTTCCCCAGGGTGCCACAACAGTCTCTCAGAGTTGGCACACATCTAAGATGTTTCCATCTGTGCTCTTAGGCAGCCTTCTCATTATCCACAGAACCTGAGCTCCAAGACAGGGAGCACTTGCCCCAGGTCTGCCAGAGGGTCAAAGTGAGAGCCCAGACTGGAACCAGGTACCTGGACACCTCATCCAGCAGATTTTGGAGCTCCCCAAAGGTGTAGTGGCTGTGAGGAAGAGCTCAGGGTACAAGGCCATCAGAAGAAAGTTCCAAGACCCCTCAGGAATGGGCCAACCAGCTAGACAGAGAGCACTGGCCTGGGCATCAGAACCATGCCCTTGGGCTGTCATTCATTCACTCATGAAGCATGTGCCAGACACCATCCATACATTTTCCTGTTTAACTCAGAACAGACTTGGGAGGTAGATGTTACCCCCATTTAACATACAGATGAGGAAACAGACTCAGAGAGGTTAGTTTATATGTCCAAAGCTGCACAGCCAGGATAGACCAGAGCCAGAGTCAAATGAGATATATCTGATCCAAAGCCTATGCCCTCTCCACCACCCTGAAGTTGGCCTCTCACAGGCCTCCCTGAGGTCCCGGGGCATCCGAGTCCTTCCCACAGGCAGTCCAGTGCCAAGGTGGCAAGGGCCCACTCTGGTCCCATATCATGAGGGGATCCAGAGCTCTGCTGCTTGCCCTTCCACTGACTCTGCTTCCTCCACTTCTCCCAAAGCAAAACGATGGGCAGTTCACAGTCATCCAGCTGGTGGGCATGCTGCGGGGCATCGCGGCGGGCATGAAGTATCTGGCAGACATGAACTACGTGCACCGCGACCTGGCTGCCCGCAACATCCTTGTCAACAGCAACCTGGTCTGCAAGGTGTCTGACTTTGGGCTCTCACGCTTCCTGGAGGATGACACTTCAGACCCCACCTACACCAGCGCCCTGGTAAGATGCAGGCAGGAACATGGGAGCCACAGCACCACAAGAGAGGGCATGAGTATCCATCTCTCCCCGCACTGCCCTTTCCCTGACACCTGCGCTGGGCCTTGGACACAGGGAAGAACATAAATTGCCCTCCTGGACCTCCCAGGCTGGTCGGGCCACAGGGTGCAGAGCACTGTGAAGTGACAGGGCTATGAGCCAGGACACCAACCTCACAAGACAGAGAAGGCAGATGCAGCAGGTGACAGCTAAGCTGAGAGCTGGAGGGCCCAGAAGGGTTCCTTGGACAGCTGGTTCTTGTGGTAAGGTCAGGTGACCCGAATGCCGATTGTGCTGGAGAGCTTGGGAGGCTGGATCCTGGAGCCTCCAACACCCAGGCTCAGGATGTGCCCTGACAGCAGTCAGGGTTGAGGGTTTTACCCCGAAAGGGAGAAATCTCAGAGGCTATGCAAGGAGAGCTGGGAAGGTCAGCGCTGGGCACACCATGCCATGCAGAAAGTGCCTCCTTGATAGAGGGACAGAAGGCAGGCTTGTGGGATTAAAGGGACCAACAACTCTTTGGAAGCCAGGGAGAGGCTTTCAGAGGGATTCAAGGATGAGAAGGAAGTATCAGCTGGCAAAGTGGGAAAAGATACTTCCAGCAGAGGGAAGGGCATGTGCAAATGCCCAGTAGTCTGAAGCAACAAAGTGAATCCGGAGAACAAGGTGCTTCATGAGATTGGTGCAGTGCAGAGCCCGGGGTGGGGAGTATTATGGAGAGGCCAGGTAGGTCAACCTCCCATCCCTCATCTCCTCGTTCTGTCTCCCAGGGGGGAAAGATCCCCATCCGCTGGACAGCTCCAGAAGCCATCCAGTACCGGAAGTTCACCTCGGCCAGTGATGTGTGGAGCTATGGTATCGTCATGTGGGAGGTGATGTCCTATGGGGAGCGGCCTTACTGGGACATGACCAACCAGGACGTAAGTCTCCTGGAGGTGGGCAGAGCCTTTCTGGCCAGGCAGATGGGAAAGGGGAGGGTGAAGCCTTGTGCCACTCTCCCAGGGCCTCTGAGATGGAGGGCTTGGCTGCCAGGGCAGCTCCCAGGTTGCTGTTTGACTGATTCAGACGTCTGCACAGGACCCTGGACTCTCCAGAGGGTAGGGAGTAGGGAAGATCACCCATTCACAAACCACTAAATACTCAGGATGTATATACCTTATGGCCAACTGGGAATGAGGCCATATCTGTCCTTCAGGTGTTTACCATCTAACTGGGGGAACGAGACAGGAACCAGACATAATTATCAGGAACTTTTATGATCAGGTGCTAAATTGGAGAAGAAATGTGTCCAGCCCTATCTATAGGCATTAAGGTTGGGGCAGTAGGTACAAGATCAGCCAGGAAGTCTTCACAGGGGAGGTGGGACTCATACAGTAGTAGGACTTGGAGAGTGAGGACTCCCAAGTAGAAAGAACAGCCTGTGCAAAGGCCCAGAGGCAGGATAATGAGGGGTGGGTGGAGGAGCCATGGAGAGGGGTATCAGGCAAAAAGGTTGGTGATGTTCCATGATGAGATATTTAAAGTGACTCAAGGGACTTTCATTTGAAAAAATCACGACAGGAAGGACTTGAAAAAGCTTCCTGAACAGAGACGCTGACCCATGGTCAAGTTGTAGATGAATCTGGTCACAGTGGCAGGATACGCAGAGAGAGGTGTCTCGCCTTCATCTGTGCTGTGGGGCCGGAAAGGGGAGTTATCTCTTCCCTGGAGCTGTAAATGGCACTGAAATAGAGAATATGGACACTCTGAGGTCAAGCAGGGGGCCAGAGAGGGGCATTTTCAGGGCCCCAGATGCCAGGTCAGATGGTGGGAACCCAGGTCAACCTGCCCTGCAGGTGGAGGTGGTTGTCACAGCAACCAAATAGGTGAGACAGGCAATGCACTGGGGACATGATGGGTCTGGGAAAGGGTAGATGCCAACCCCGCTCCATCTCTATACTGTGCCCAGGTAATCAATGCAATTGAGCAGGACTACAGGCTACCACCACCCATGGACTGTCCGAGTGCCCTCCACCAGCTCATGCTTGACTGCTGGCAGAAGGACCGCAACCACCGGCCCAAGTTCGGCCAGATCGTCAACACATTGGACAAGATGATCCGAAACCCCAACAGCCTCAAAGCTATGGCGCCCCTTTCCTCTGGGTAGGCTGCCTTGGTCCCTGCCCCCTTCTCAGACCACACCCCTTCTCCCAGCCCCGCCCCTCTCCTCTGAGTACCAGTCATCCCCAGCTGGCAGTTCCCCTGGAGTCTCAGACCATGGCTGCCTCCTGCTTCAGGCAGATGCCCTCCACTGCATCTTGGGATAGAGAAGAAAAGGACTAGTGTTTGTTGGGCATCTGCCTTGGCTCCAGGGTGCAGGGGAGCATGAGACCCAGGCTGTCCAGAGGACAAATGTGGGTGATAGAGGAGCCTCTTTCAAATAATAGTCAGAGAGGATGACATTGAAGAAAAATTACCAAGGATCCAAGTCTTAGTTGGTGAATATATGTGCTGTAATCATCACTTAAGTTTCCTTCCACCTACTTACACCTGGTGCCCCCCCCACACACAGACAGATGAACACGCAATTAGGCAGCACTCATGTTTGATCACACACACAATCTCACACCCCTGCAAACATGCAGTCTCAGACTCTCACACCTACACACATTCACAGGCACCTGCATACACACTCAGAAGTGTACATCACACACACATTCGTGCCCCCACACTCATGTCAGTGTCTCCATGCCAGAGACTGGCTCAGCACTAGAGTGTCAGCTCAGGTACCCTGTGGCATCCCTTCTCCTCGGGGCCCCAGGGAACTCTCCGTAAGGCCACAGCTCACTGCTGCCTCCCTTGGGTGACTGTCACACAGCCACTGACCTTACACCCTCTGACTCTCTGGGACCCACAGTCCCACAGCGCTTCTGAGGAGCATCCAGCCAGGTGTTCTCAAGATCCAGGTCTGGCTGTGCCAAGACTCCTTGGGCCAAAGTCCTTCACCCCCTAAGCTATTGCTTCTCGATCCTGTGGTGCATCCTCAGCAGAGCCTTCTAGGTCACCCCAGCTTTGAGTCCTGCACACACTCACTGTCCCATACTCACACATTTACACAGGTTCAAACTCGTGCACATGCCCACAGAAGTCTTCATGTACACACACACACACACACACACACACTCACCCCTGTTCACTCCCCTGATACGCACATGCACATCCCTGCTCCCCACAATCGCACGCCCTGACCATTGCTGTCACCTGCCCCACCCCCAGCATCAACCTGCCGCTTTTGGACCGCACGATCCCCGACTACACCAGCTTTAACACAGTGGACGAGTGGCTGGAGGCCATCAAGATGGGGCAGTACAAGGAGAGCTTCGCCAACGCCGGCTTCACCTCCTTCGATGTCGTGTCTCAGATGATGATGGAGTAAGTGCCCAGCACCTGCATGCACTGCCCTTTGTACCCACTCCCCATGCCTCCCACCCACCAAGAGGGAGCTTTGGAAGGGGAGGAGTGGACAGCATCCCAGCAGGGAGTGGGGACCAAGACACAAGGCAGCTTTATATATAGTCCCATCCAGATTCAGATACAGGTCATAGGCAATCCCTCAGCCTCTGTTTTTTCATCTGTAAACTGGGGTTGTCAGGCAGGTTGAGGGGGAAATGAAGGAAGCAAGCACTTAAGTCAATGCAAGTTCCTTTCCCACAGCAAAGGATGAAAGGGCACCTAGGTGCCCTGACTCCCAGTCCAGTGCTCTCCACCTGTCAGTCACTGACTCCAGCTTGGACACCCACCTGCCATGGTTCCAACACCCCCTGCCAGGCTCAAAGCCCATCCCACTCCCTCCTGTCCCTAACACGTGTTTTTCTTCCAAAGGGACATTCTGCGGGTTGGGGTCACCTTGGCGGGCCACCAGAAAAAAATCCTGAACAGTATCCAGGTGATGAGGGCCCAGATGAACCAGATCCAGTCTGTGGAGGTTTGATGCTTGCCTGCCTCGGCTTGCCTCTTCCTCCAGGCTGCCCCCTCCGCCCCACACCGGCCCCCTGGTGCTCCATTCTCTGCAGGGTCGGCTGCCGGCCTGAGGCCACGGGCAGCAGGAGGAACCAAGCAGCGCTCCAGCCACGAGACGCCACCAAGAACACGTGCAGCTCAAACGATGGAATCAAAAGGGAATGGGGGGAAGAGAAACAAGATCTGGGAGGGGGCGGGAAATACAAGGAACATTTTTAAAAGAGGATTCTCATAAGGAAAGCGACGATGGTTCTTGGGAGAAAAATAGGGCTTGGGAGATCCATGCGATTTGTCCAATCGGAGACCAAAAGCAGTTTCTCTTCAACTCCCTCTGGAAAGTGACCTGGCCAGAGCCAAGAAACACTTTCAGGAAAACAAATGTGAAGGGGAGAGATGGACAGGACTGCCCTTGGGCCACTCTTGGGGGCCTCACTCAACAGCAGAGCACCAGACAGAGGGGGCAGGTGAATGGGTGGTCGCCACAGAACCACTCTGGGAGAATCCATTCCAGCTGCTGGCAGGCAAATGAAGTTTTCTGTCTTTGGAGAGTATTTTAGAAACTCCAATGAGAGAGACTGTTTCCGCTGTTGGTTCATGGGGCTGAGAAGGGGCCCTTGTCCTCCTGGGCCAGGGAGAGCAGGGGCCACCAGGCAGATGGCCTTCCTGAGGATGCCACCCCAGGCCTGCAGCTCCGCGTGCCAGCGGCCTGACCTGCCTGGAGGATGGATGCTGCAGTGACTGTCATCAGCGACGACTGCCACTGAGAAGGGTTGACCTTGCAACTGGGTTTGTTTACAGCGATGCGTGGACTCTAGGGTATTTTGGTCAGGGGTGGTTTTGGTTTGGGGGGTTTGTTCGTTGGGTTTTTGTTTTGGTTTGGTTTTTTTTGTTTTTTTTTTTAAATGACAATGAAGTGACACTTTGACGTTTCCTACCTTTTGAAGACTTGATCCTTCTCCAGGAAGAAGGTGCTTTCTGCTTACTGACTTAGGCAATACAGCAAGGGCAAGATTTTATATGCACATTTCTGGATTTTTTATATGGTTTTCATTGACACCCTTCCCTCCTCCCACCTGCTACCAGGCCTCACCAAAGCCAACTGCCACGGGGCCATCTGGGCCATTCAGAGACTTGAGTGAGACTTGGAGAAATGGGGGGAGGCACCAGGGTAGAGGAGCATCCTACCCAGGACTGCTTTTGCAGGTGGCAGATTGAGGCAGAAGTGAGCTCCAGGGCTGGAAGGCCTTGCCCACTTGCCCACTTGCCCACTCTCTTCCTGCCCCTTTCTATTCAGTACCTCCCAGGGACACAGGCCCCTTGAGGTCCCTGAGTGCCCGCAGATGGCCGAACCCAGCTTTCCCTCTGGGAGCCTCAACAGGCTGCACGGGAGGCCAGGACCCGGATCATTCACTGTGATACCCTAGCCCTCCAGAACTACCCTCCGAGACACGGGCAGCTTGCTCCTCCTTCCAGGGGAGAAAGTGTGTGACTCCTCTCCCTTCTCCTCCCTTCACCAGGCCTTTGCCCCAGGCTGAAGGTCCCGGGCACAGGGAGACCATCATCCAGAGCGTGGCCTCAGGTTCCCACCTATGAGCAAGTGCAGGCCCCTGAGCGGAACAATCGGCTAATGAACTGAATGGAAATAAACACTTTAGTTATAAAATGACCCCTGTTCTCTGCAAGTTCCAAGAGGAGACCGTGGCACCCTTGAGATGTGCCAAGTAATTCAAACAGCTTTTCCAGGGGGACTGTGCCTCCCTCAGGTTCAGGAAGACCCAGGGCTGAGAAAACTTGGAGGGCAAACAAGGCCCCATGGGGCCTTTCTGGCTCTGGACCATCAAATGCACAGGCAGCAAAGGAACTACATTGGAAGTGGGTCAGAACTCATCATCTGGTGCCCTGGGAATCAGGGTGAGCCACTGCAGGTCCATCAGCAGCAGAGAGTAGTCAGGGGAGCACTCACACACCTGAGCCAGAGGCAGGGGGCTCTGGGGTCTGGTGAGCTATGATCAGGGTGGACTATGATGGTGAGAGGTGAGGATGCCCAGTCAGAGCCACAAGTCCTGTCATTTTATCTGGGCCCTGCTCATTTCCTCTGTGTATCTGGGCTCCTACTCATCCTAAGGTCAGAAGTCTGAGTGGCAGGAGGCAGGCAGACTTGTTCTGAGTATCAGGTCTGGCTGAGGTGGGATAGCCAGGGATGTCTCATCCTAGCACCTTGCCCTTTGTTTGCAGAACTTCTTTGAGGAGACTGCAGGGTGGGAAAGGTTGAGGCCACAGCCCACCAGCTAAGGCCCCGCAGTCAGCACATCCAGCACAGACCAGCCTGTCATCTGTCGCTCACCTGTTCTCAAAGCCTGTGATACAAGGGGAAGGAAGGGATTAGAGAGGAGACTGGGCCCCTGGGGGGACAGCAGGGCAAGCCACAGGAAAGGGCTGGCAGGTTTCCCACAAACTGGCCGACAGTGGCCCACCGGCCATCCCTTTGTGTCCCAAAGATGCCCGGTGCGGGTGGCAGCTGTCCCACACACAAGGTCACCTTCTGGCGGGAGCAGCCTTGATGATCTTCAGATTAACTCTGTCTCCCAAGCCTGCTCCCTGCTGCTCTGGGGCCTCACAGGGGCTGGCAATCGGTGCTTCCATCAGATGGCTTCCTGTCCTAGGCCACTAGGCTGGTGCCTTGTGCCAGCATGTGTGCCCATCCACCCTCTGGGGCCTGAGCACTTCAGTGGACCTGAACCCCACATACCTGCTTCCTAAATTACAGGTGCTACTCAGGCCCTCTGTCTCCTCTTCAGGTTATCAGACATCACTGTGACCATCTGGGGTACAGGCACCTCTCTCTTCCTCCATGCAGGGCCAGTCACCCCACCACCTCTCCCTTGTTGCTTGGCGGGGAGCGGTAGTTCATGCTGCCAACCGCCTTCCACTTACGCTACCCGCTCGCCTGGGCACATGGCTTGGAGCTACCCGCTGCCTGGTTACTAATCCTTTCCTGGCTCAACCTCCCCAAATGCCACCCCCACCTACCCAGCAGTGTGAGAGGAGCTTCCGGCTGCTCAGCACACAGTTGGTTCTTGAGGAAAGCAAGCTGCCTTGTGAACCTCAGCCAGGGCACCATGGAAATGGGGCCAGCCGCTCTGGGAGGATGTGAATGGCAGAGTCGTGCAGGGCCAGGCTGGGTAAGAGAGCCATGCACCCGCACCCGCCCCTCCTGATCCAGGAGCCTCCCAAACAGATCGTTGTTGGCAGTCATCAGCAGCCTCTTTCTGGGGATGAAACTCTAAATACCTACCCCTGGGAAGACATGGGCCCAGCAATCTGTATGGAGGATAGCCTTAGTCCTTGGCCCAGGACCTCAGGGAAGCGGCTAGAGTGATGGTGATAAGGACCATGGGAGCACTTCAGAGGCTCAGAGCAGGGACTGTTTACTAACCAATGGCGCCTCTTGCTCCCATGGCACCAGCTGCACTCTCCCCATCATTTCTAGCTGGTCCCCACCCTATCACAGTCTGGGAGTGCTTTGCTACTCCTTTGTGAGCAGTCACCAGCCTCACACCCCTCACAGATCAGGGCTTCATGTGCTCAGCTCATCCTCATGCCTAGCTGAAGCACAGGAAGAACTCAGGCCCTAGACCACCCCATCCCCACCCTCGTGCCAGGTCCTTGGCCACTCCCAGCTCTCTTTGGGGTCCCTGGGGTTCCAAGATGGCACCCAAGGCTGGAAGACTCTCACCAGGGAAAAATCAGGTCAATGCACTCAAAGCACAGGATGCAGCATGATGCATCCTGACCTCAGGGTGGCAGCCTGTCCCATCTCTGACTGGGACATGGATCTTGGGAGACGCTGCCCCTCACTGGGCCTCAGTTTTCCATCTACAAAATGGGAGCACTAGAATGGGTGAGCCAGGCCTGCAAAGCCTCGGTCCTGTGAGGAGGGACTATTTCTCTCCTAAGAGAGAAACTGAGGCCCAGAGGGGTGAAGTAGCTTGCTCAGGATTACCTCTCCAGGGTGGAGCAGACCAGGGTCTTGCACCTTGATTTATCTGTTTCTAGTCCCCACTCCACCATGTTCAGTTAGATGGCAGGAAGTACTTTGCGTCTGGTGCTGTGTGTGAGAAAGCTTAAATGGGCTGGAGCTATTAGGGAAGGCTTCCTTGGGGAGGTTGACTTGAAAACAAGCTTGAAAGGTCCCTCAGCCATGTATTAGGCAGAATGGTCCAATGTGGTCGCAGCTTGCATCTGGATGGGCCAGAGCAGTAGCAGAAGAGGTGCAGGTTGATGTGAGGGGAGGTTGAAGCAGTTTGGGCATTCTGTACAGTACAGCCACAGAAGATCTTGACCAGAGGGGGCAGGGAACATCAGGTTCCAGGGAGAGGAGTCAGTTCCACCATCAGATGGGCAGGATGCCTCCCAGCGACCCACCCTTCCCCCTGGGAGGAAGAGCACCCAGCACAGCCCTCACTGATTCCTGGAGAATCCGGGCCCTGCTGTTGCAGTTCCATGCTCACTGAAGAAGATAATCCAAAGAGTCACTTCAGCTGCTGGGAACAGCAGGGTGGAGTTTTGTGCTACATGATTCTTTATTTTTTAGTACTGGGGATTGAACTCGGGACCTTGCGCTTGCCAGGCAGTCGGTGGAACCAGTGCTAAATCCCCAGCGCTGTGCTACATGATTCTTAACTCAGTCATGCCCACCATTTCCTCCAGGAAATGGGGACAGCAGGGAGTGAGGGAGGAGAGAGCTGCCAGGCATCAAGGGAGCTAGGCCTAGGAGCTGTATTGTGGGCTTGAAAAACTGTTCAGGAATCCCATCGCTGTCCGGTCACCCTAGCCTGAGACAGATCACCCAGACTTGTTGGACAAGGCCTGGGGTCCTGTCCTTTTCAAGAACGTATTATTCTGCGGGAGCCCAAAGGAAAGTTTAGGGAGCCCCAGTGCACTGTGTGATGCTACACACCCAGGCGCCAGCCTCAATCCAGATGCCCTTCGATCAGCTCCTATTTAGGGAGGAGAATGTTTGATGCTGATCAGTTTCCCTTTCAGGGAAACCAAGGTTGGTATGTGAGTTGCAGGAAAGGATTTGGCCTTTGTCTTTTTTTATTTTTTTGTTTTTGTAATGCCAGTGATGGAACCCAGGGATTTGTGCATGCTAGGCATGCCCTCGAGCACTAAGCTGCACACCCAGCCCAGGCTTTGTCTTTACACAGAAAGAGAGTGGGCTCAGGACAGAAGGGCAGGACCGTTCAGAGGCTAGTCTCAGGAGGGCGAAGCCATAAGGACTGCAATCATAACTGAACACTCGGCTATGCCAGGTGCTAAGTACTGTCCTCCCCCACTTTATAAGTCAGCAAACATATTCCCATAGAATTCCACCCAGGCATCTACTTGAAGTCCCTCCTTCCCACCACCCAGATGCTCTTGAATTGTTTGCCATGGCCCACCTGGGTCAGAATCTCCCAGGATACTTACTGTTTAACCTCCAGATTCTTAGGCTCTATCTTGGACCCCTAAATCAGAATCCCCTGAAGTCAGGCCTAGGCCTCTGTTTTGTTTTATTTTTTGGTACTGGGGATCGAACTCGGGTCCTTGCGCTTGCACAGCAGGCGGAGAAACCACTGAGCTAAATCCCCGGCCCAAGCCTCTGTTTTTGACACTAAGAAATTCCTGCAGACACTGAAATCTTCACTTCTCTCGTCACAAACTGGGCCCTGATGTCTGCAGAGGGAGGGTCTGGCATAGACAGGGATTAGAAAAAAGCTGAGCACAGTCAGATAAAATGCCCACATTCAGACATAGACTAGGACCCTCAACGTGGAGGGACAGGGCTGACCTTCTGGAATGTGTTTGGCCTGAGCTAAGATTTCAGGAAAATTAGAAATACCGCCCCAGACCCACAGTCCATCTGAGTTCAGCTTCGCAGCATGAAGGCTGCCTCAGGAAAGCTGAGATAGCAAGAAGCAGTGGGAATTTAATACTTCAGAGGGGCCCAGCAACCCACCCAGAGCCACCCTGTGGAGACCCCACAGACCCTAACACTGCAGTGCAGGCCTGTCACTCAACACCTGGCCAGGTGGGCTGGGCAAAGGCAGGGTGGGGCTTCCAGCTGGAGGTGGTAGTTCAGAGGCCCAGCCCCAGTCCCCTCTACCCAGCCTGACATGGCTTTCCCTGGGGGAGGCAGAGGGAGGAAAGGCTCTAACAGCCCCTGTTGGACCAGAGGGCTCTGAGCACTAGCAAGGGAGCAGTGGAAGGAGGAAGGAGGAGGAGGTCAGGAAACTATCTTAGAGGAGGTCACAGCCAGGGCCACATAGGCTCTACAGACCTGCTGAGCCTGCAAGAGTCAGGAATTCTAACATTCCACGGACAAGAGAGTCTGAGATTCTAAGATTGCAAAAGTAATTCCAATGGAGGGATTCTGTGTTTGTAAAATTCCATCACTAGATGATTCTATGCTGCTATTCTTGAAATTTCAAGTCCCATCATTCATCTCTGGTCCCCAAACCCAAGGACCCTAGCAAGAAAAAAAAAAAAAAAAAAAAAGCACAAAGAGCAAGAGGAAGAGATGAGGAGGAGAAAGCTGAAAATGAATTCCAAGAGCAGTTTCATCCTTTGAATCTGAGTTAGAGATGGACCTTGGACAGGGCAAAGACCTGCTCTGGAGGGTCCTGTAAGGTTCTTTCCTGGTAGAGGGACAGCATCACCCTCACCAGGCCCTCGGGGGGACAACAGGACTGGCTAAAGACAGGCCCACTCGGACCCTCTGCCCACCGGCTGGTGGACCCCAACAGCTCCAGCAGGACCCCAGCTCTGTTGGAGGAGGGAGTCATCTGGAGGGAGACCTCCCACTCCAAAGAAACTGGGGGGTCAGGGATTTGCCTTAGGAGGCCCTCACTGGAGAATATGCCCCAAGCAGACCACCTTCTGGCTCAGAGCCAGAGCCTGAACACTGGGCAACAGGAGGGTCTGCTGCAAACCCCAAGGCCGAGGCCAAGTTCCATCCCTCTGCTCCCAGGGACACCATGGCCACCCAGCCCCTGCCCATTCCGAGGACCCATTTCACCCTTCCAGTTCTAGCACTGCCCACCAGCACTGGAGGGCAGCCTGAGAAGGATCCTGAGGGTGGCCCGGAGCTCAGTGACTGATCAGAGACTGCTGCCCCTCTGCGGGCAGGGACTCTGATAGGCAGGGCCCGATTCAGCCTCTGTGTCGGACCTAGGGTAGGCCTGGCAGGTATCCTCACTCACAACCCACCCCTCTGGACTCTAGAGTGAAGCAATGAGTGGTTGGTTATAATCATAGCTGCTATTTCTTGATTGCCAACAATATACCAGGCGCCATGCTTAACTTTCTATATGCAGTGTCTTGCTGAATGCTCACAGGACTCTGTGAGGCAGGAACAGTTCCACTCCCATTCCACAGGCTGGGGAGCTCAGAGGCTCGACTGCTGGCCTCCCCATCACACAGCCAGTGAGTGGTCTCTGAGCCCAGCACCACCCCGCTTAATCACGACACTATGCTGCTACCACTGGCCCCTCAGCCCTCACCCCGGTCACACCCTTTGCCCATCCAAGCCCAGATCCCTGGAGGTTACTTTCATATTCTTAGGCATGGCCTCCCTGGAGCTGTGTCAGGGCCATGGGTGGTCAGTGACACCCAGACCCCCTCCCGAGGTGCCCCCCAGCCTGAACTACACAGGCCAGAGCCCAAAGCCAGCAAGACGGGGCTGTCTGACAGGATTTCACAGAACCATCTCTTCTGATCAAAAATATGGGTTTCCTGATAATGTTGGGGGTCAGGGAGCGATCCGGCTGGGGTTCCAATGGCTGTGGGTCACACCTGGGTCTTCCAGACCCCCACTGCTGTAACCAAGGGAACCTCACCAGCTGTGTCCAACAGCAACCCTGACCCTGTTACTCCAATGCCTTTGTAGGAGTATTTTTAGCAGAACCTTTTTTTCCAAAATAAATGTGAATTGTAAAAATTATGACTTGGACTCAGTCTTGTTTTTTCTCTGAGGTTCTCCAGGGAACAAATGGGAGGTCCCAGAAGCAACTACGAGTTGGCCAGGGCTAACGATGGAGCCAGGGTAAGGGCAATACTGGGACCAGGGTTGAACGGTGGTGCGGATCCAGCCTGGGCTGGGGTAGAGTGCTGACCAGAACAATGATTCCTATTCTAAGAACACTTGTTCATATTTCAAAGTTTGAGCTCTGCTGCCAGGAATTCTAGGGCTTGTATTCCAATTTTAATGTCTGTTAGTTGTGTATACCGGGAGAGGTCCCATAACTATGCTAAGTCTCATATTCATATCCATAAAATGGGGGCAATAATACCGAACTCCTACAGAGTGAGTGAGGAGGACACATGGCGAGGCTTGGGGCAGCCTTAGTTCTTATTATTTTACCAGGCAGGAAGCCCCTGATGGCAGGGCCTGCATCTGCCACACACCCTGCTGTGTCCCCATCCAGGGCATCTGACCCAGGCTAGACACTCAGTCAATGTTTGTCAATAGATGTCGATAGAGGTTCCACTAAAAGAAAAAGGACACTCTGGAAGGCTTCACCATTCAAACAGACCTGGCAGACTCAGATTAGGCAAAGTAGTCAGGTTTCTTTACCTCAGGGTACTGCAGAGCCTTAAATACACCAACAGTGCAAAGCAAATCTCCTAAAGGGTGTTCTCATAGCTGGCCAAGGTAGTGCACTCCTATATCCTAGCACTCTGGGGGGCTGAGGCAGGAGGATCACAAGTCAAGCCCAGCATGGGTAACTTAGTGACTTAGCCTCAAAATAAAAAAATTAAAAGCTATACTGGGGGTATAGCTCAGTGCAAAGGCCCTGAAGTCAATTCCCACTACCACCCTCAAAAACAGGCATTCCCAGTGTCAGGTTTCCTACCATGGGTGAGTGTCTTGTGGGACCAGTGTCCTGTAACATACTCGGAGCACCAGCCAGGGTGGGGGCAGAGCGTGGGAGGTGGGGAGGGTCCTGCTTAGAGGTTAGAAGCTGGGGCTGGGGCTGAAGTCAGGCCTGGAAAATAGAGGTCAGCAAAGGATGGGCTCTCAGAGGCCAGCCTCGATTTACCCACTTATTTACTCCACAGTGCTTACTGGGGCTGGGAATGCAACTCAGGGCACAGCACTTGCCTGGCATTGTAAGGTCCTGGGCTAAATCATCAGCACCACCGTCAAAACTAAAAAACACAAAGTACTTACTGAACTCTTACTGTCCAAAAGGCACACCACATACCATGGAGGAAACAGAAATGATGCTTGGGCTGGACAGTCCATCAGGGCATTTGGGCCACTGCACTGCATATGAATCAGCCTCCAGAAGATTCCTGTGCCAGACTCCAGGCTGATGTTTCCCCTCTTTACTCAGGGGATACATACTTTCCAAGACCCCCAGTGGATGTCCGCATCAAACCCTATCCATACTGTTTTTCCTATATGCCCTGCAGTGCTGCCAAGTACGCAGTATCACAATTATCTGTCCTTCTGTGGCTTATGCCCTGGTGCCAACTCTGCACCACTGCTCTTGCATTTGAGAGCCATTATTAAGTAAAAATAAGGGTTATCAGGACACAAGCACCATGTGATAACCAAGACAGCTACTAAGTTGCTAACAGGCAGGAACTCAGCGATACACTAGTAAAAAGCAGGATCCGAATCCTGGCAGGACAGAAGGGATAGTGACAAATTTCATCACACTACTTAGAATGGTGCACAATTTAAAACTTAAGAATTATTTATTTCTGGAGTTTTCCATTCAATGTTTTCAGACCATGGTTGACCAAGGGTAACTGAAACTGTGGAAAAGAAAACCACAGACAATGCCTGCCCTCCTGGAAGTCCTTGATGGTGGCAATCAAGTTCTTGGGTCATTACAACTCTGGGCAATGTGTGCAACAGTCAAAGGGTGCAATTAACCCTGCATGGAAGCAGGGGAATGTTGAGTGGGATTCTATAGCATGACTAAGAGTTTTGCAGGAAGCTAAGGATGGATAAAATATCCCAGGTAGAGGGAACATATATCAAAGGTATGAAGTCAAACACAGATATTTCATGAATTACTATGTGATATGGCCCAAAATTTTCCCCAAATTTCATGTGTTGAAAGGAAGCTTGAGGAGGTGATTTGATCCTAAGGGCAGAGACCTCGTGAGGAGACTAATAAAAAGGCTTCACACAGTTTACACAGCTTTGGCCCTTTGTCTCTTCTGCTCTCCTGCCATGGCAGGACACTTAGCACCATCTACATAGAATGGGCTCCCATCAGACCCCGAACCTGCCTATACCTTGATCTCGCACTTTTGCCCTCCAGATTTTAAGAAATATAAATTTCTATTCTTTATAAATGATCCGGTTTCAAGATTTTGTTATAGCAACACAAGAAAAATAAGACACTATGCAAGTAGTATTCTCCTAGACGTGGTTATCATATTAAAAATCACACATGATCTGCACACCAGGTCACACATACAGGCTGGCAGGGCTGCCTCCTATGCTCATGAGTGCTCGATGGGAGAACATTCTGTGTGAGCTCACAGTAAGGTTGACCAGGTTGCACACCACACACAGGCACACAGCACGGGCAAACCCCAGCCTTCCCCTATGTTCTGGGGCCTCAGAGCCATCTTTAGATTTCTGTCTGTCCTACTCAGTTCCTCTGAGAATCTTGGTCCCTTTAATCGTTCTACCTGCCTGGCCTGCACTGGGCCTGCCCCAGCCTTTTCTGTCCAGTCCTAGGTTGACTCACCCCATGGAGGTCGCTCACAGATCAGGGACACTGACCAGGTCCTCCTCACCAAACACAGGGTTCTCTCAACCTTCTAATCCTTCTCACCTACTCACAGTGGAGCCCAATCTCTGCCCCTGCTGGCTCTCTCTGGGCACCCACGGACTCAGTCACTTCTCAGGACCATAGCAGTACTGCTGCCACAAAAGATGTCACCATGGAGAAAAGGAAGCAGAGGAGGGGTTCTCTCCATATCTCTCATGGGTTCGGCATCGTGGCTACAGGAACCCCTACCCCACCAAGGGACCACAGAAATGCTCCCTCCCTCCACCCCTACCAATTCCACCAGACCGCAGTGTCTGCCTGGTCCAGCCCTGCCCCAGAAGCTGAAGAGTTGGCGTGTGGAGTCCTGGGACCACCACCCCAGCCCCTACTCAGCTCTCTGCTTGCACCTGCTCCCCCTGCTGCCTCTGGCGGGCACGATGGTGACACTATCACTCCTGCTGCTACCACCATGGCCCCGCCTCAGGTTTCCCCAACCCCCTCATACATGAACACCCACCACCCAGAGCACCACAACCTACACACTCACATGCAAGCAACTCCCACTGTACACACAAACACACTGAGCCACATGCAGACCTCTTCATACCCCCGCACAGTCCCTGACACACACACACACTCAGGCTGAACACGAGCACAGAGGAAGGCCCACGCCCACACACAGCCCACTGTGGATGGAGTCACACATCCACTTGTTCATCTACGTCACAGCAGCAGATATTACCCTTCAAACCTTCACATTGCCCAGCATTATGCTAAGTGCCCTGTGTGTGTTACCCTCTTCATCCCCTAAAGCTGGGCTTCTCAAACTATCGCTGGTGAAAGAACAGGTTTGTTTTCTCTTTCTTGTTTAATTTCCAACCTGCTACAGATCCAATATGTTGTCTAACTGTGAAAACAACACCCAAAGTCATCCATACCCTGTCACCCAAGGCCTGTCCACCCACGCCACGCTTCAACGCCGTGGCAATGTCAAGAGGCATACGTTTCTAGAGTTTCTGTCCTATCTAAGCATAGACTAGTAACAAATACAGTAGTTCTCTCCAGATTCAGTGGCCCATGCTTGTAATCCCAGCTCCTCAGGAGACTGAAGCAGGAGGACTGCAAGTCTGAGGCCAGCCTAGGCAATTTAGCAAGACCCTGTCTGTTCTGGTTTAGATTTAGAAAGCCCCCCAAAACTCAAGATGCTCAGATATGAGGCTTTTAGAAGGTGACTGGATCATGGGGTGCTATGCTCATCAGTGGATTGATCCATTCATGAATTCATAACTAAATATGCTATTAGGAGTGTTGCATGTTTGGAAGAGATATCACTGAGGGTGTGCCTTTGGGGGATGCATCTCTTTACCTGGCTCTTCCCTTCTCTCTGCTTCCTGGCTGCCATGAGGTGAGCAGCCTTTTTCCACCATGCCCTTTCACTGGGAGCCAGCAGACCATGGACTGAATCGCCTGAACCATGAAAGAAATTAAACCTCTACTCCTTTAAGTTGTGAGTGCCAGGTATTGCGTCCAGCAACAAGAAAGCTGACCCAAAAAATTGCCTCAAGGCGGTGGGACTAGGACTGTAGCTCAGAGGTAGAACATCCCCACCACATGCACACACACAAAGTTCTAGAAGAGGCAGAGTCCTGACTATATTTTGAGTAGCACTCCCCCAAAGTGCCCCAGAAAGGGGACAACTGTCATTTTGCCTATCTTACAGCATCCTGAAGAAACTTGCCCACAGTAATACAGCTGGCAAGGTCAGGAGCCAGGATCAGAGTGCAGGCAGCCTGCCCTAAAACATGCTCAGATCCTCCCCCTTGGAAAGAGCTCTTCTCATATACACAGCAGAAGATACACACACACCTGCAAATACACTGCAGACACAAGTGTGCACAAACTTACATACATTCATCCACTCTAGAAGCACACATGCATGCCTGTGGAAAGGCAGACATGAGCACACAAGTGTGTGTGCTTTGCTAATCAACAGGTCTCCAGTGCTGCTGCACAGCACCTCACACCCAGCAGGCACCCAGAAATATTCCTAGAGGAGTCAATACCCTTGAGCCCATCCACATTCCTACCCACAAGGACACACCAAAGTGAGCAACTAGACCCTTAAGCATGGACGGACTAAAGCAGGGAGGTAGGAGCATCATCTTTGGGTCCAGATGGAAGAAAGTTCAAAGTCTGTTTCCACCATGGACACTGAGGGAACATGGGGAAGTCACTACCTCTCTGTGCTTCATCATCTAGAACACAGTAATTCATTATTTGCTGAGTAAATATTTATTGACTGCCCACAGGTGATGATCAGTTCACAAGCAGCTGGGAAAACAGACAGTGAACAAAACATTTGTCCATGGGGAGAGACAAACTCTTGAAAACTGAACAAAAGGGCTGGAGTGTAGATCAATGGTAGAGTGCTTACTTATCATGCATAAGGAACTGGGTTTGATCCCCCAGCATTACAAAAAAATTGAATACAGTATACTATCTCCATCTTCATCCATGTTCTGCTGCTATAACAGAATACCTGAGACTGAGTAATTTACAATAAACAAATTTATTTCGCCCATGGTTCTGAAGGCTGGGCAGTCCACAAGGGTAGCATTGGCACCTGGTGGGAGCCTTCCTGCTGCATCCTCCCACGTAGGGGGTGGAAGGGCAACAGAGGGTGAGAATGGAGAGTAAGAGGGGGCTGAACTCACTTATAAGAGCCCACTCTGACAATAACTAACCCTTTCCACAGTAACACATTAGCCCATTCCTGAGGGCAAAGCCCTTCAGTCCTAGTCGCCTCTTCATGGTCACTACCTCTCAACGCTATTGCACTGGGGATGCAGCCTCCAACACATGAACTTTGGAAGACACATCCAATCATGGAAATGGAGTGAAGCCATGAAGCAATTAGTTGGAAAGGGCTTTGAAGGGTTTTTGAAGGGGGACTGCAATTTTAAAATGGAGTGGTTGGGTACAGAAGGGCACATGATGTAGGATCCCATGTATGAAGATGAAGAACTGCCAGGTTCACTGATGGTGATGGAATTTATTAAGAGTAGTCACTCCCAGGGAGTGCAGAGACCACAAGCTGCAAATGCTCTTCTTCCTGATCTAGGTGGTGGTTACACCATCAAGTGTGAATATTAGTGCACCTTCCACAATGTGTGCATGTGATCATGTGATTTACAAGAACATCATAGTCAGGAAGGTTTCACTGGGAAAATATTTGCATAAAAAGAGAGGTGAGGGAGTGAAGGCATGGCTCTGTGGAGAAGGGCTTCCCTTGGCAGAGGGGACAGCAAGAGCAAAGGCCCTGAGGAGGCCTGGCATGTTTAAGAAGCAGCAAGGTGCTGGGTATGGTGGCGCATGCCTGTAATCCCAGCACGCAGGAGGCTGAGGCAGGAGGATTGCTGTGAGTTCCAGGCAACCTTGGGCTACATAGTGAGTTCAAGGCCAGCCTGGACTACATAGTGAGACCCTGGCTAAAAAAAAAAAGGCATCAAGGAGGCCAGGTAGTACAGAAGAAAGAGTAGGGGGCACTGGGAAGGCCTAGGGTCCTCAGAGGGCCATGACAAGAACACAGACTTCCCATGAGATGAGAGTTTGTGTTTTGCCTTTTCAAAGGATCTCTACCCTGCTGGAAGTCATGGGGATGGATCAGGAGAAGCAGTAGGATAGGTACTAAGAGACTTATTTCAGGGAATGGATTTATGTGACTGACAAATCCACAATCTGTGGGACTGATCTGTAGGCTGGAAACTGTTCAGCAGCAGCAGGTGCCACAGTCCCCAGGTGAAATTTCTTTTCCCTTAGAGAAAGCTTAATTCTGCTCTAGAAGCCTTTTACTTATTAAATGAGACCCACCCAGTTTGCAGAGGATAATCTCCTAAAGTCAACTGATTGTAAATGTTAATCCCATCCAGAGAATACCTGGGTTAAAGTTTGAATAGCCGGGTGTTACAGCCTGCCAGGCTGAGGCATAAGACAGACCATCCCAGAGCAAGAGGTGGAAGTGGGGAGACAAGCTATCGCTATCACCACCTGGAGGGAGAGGATGGTGGCTTGGAGCGGGGTGGCAGGAGTAGGGGTGGTAAGAAGTGATTGGGTCCTGCATAGAGTGGGAAGTAAAGCCTCTAAGATTTGTTGGTGAGTTGGATGTGGGTGGGAGAAAACATGACACAAAGTCCTCCAAAGGCTTTGGCCTCTACAACAGGAAAGCTGGAGCAGCCACTAACTAAAATGGGTCAAAGAGCAGGTGAAGGGAGGGTAGGGGAAGAGGAAGAACCTTGCTTTGGACATGTTCCAGATGCCACTTAGACATCAGCTAGGCAGCCAGGTGTGTGAGTGGGAGTCAGGACCCACGAGGGTAGAGATCCATGTCTGGCACAGGGTATGGCCAGCTGACCTGGAAAAGCCAAAGGAGGACAAAGGCAATGAGAGCAAATGCAAGAGTGACCACAGCACCAGATGTGGGGACCACGCTGGGGGTGGAGTGCAGGGCAGGATGACAGAGGAGGCCACTGCAAAGTTGGTAGGACCAGTGTACTATCTAGGGGAGAGGGCAGAATTGTTGGAATGAGCATCATACAAATGACTGAGGAATATAGGAAATAGTTGTGGGATCCTTAAAATTAAGGTGATTGAGGGACTTGACCTTAAGGTCAAGGGAATGACCTTGAGAGGCAGGGTGGATAGCAACAGAGGTCAAGACCCAAGGTGCAGGGTGTTGGCAGCCTCATCCCATGTGGTTCTGAAAGCATCAGAACTGGGGCTGGAGTCATGTTGGAGGTTGGAAGTTATGACAGCGGCCAGGAGGTGAACTCAAGGTGTGAAGGTAGGGCACCCCAGCTAGGCTGAGTTCTGTAGTGTAGAGGATTCAACAAGCAGGGTGGCAGGAGGGTCACCTGAAAGCCTGGGATTCAAGCAGGGAAAGCATTAGACTCTGTCTTGCAAGGCCATGAGAGCACCAGAGTGCCCAGTCTGGCATACAGCTGAGCTCCACAACTGATGCCCCTTACTACCCCAGGAGCCACCTGTCCACTGGGAGGCAGAGTCAGAGACTAAAGGCTGAGCTGGACCTTCCTTCCATGGAGCCACTCTGCCTCCTGCAGGTAGGGATTAATAACAAGCCAGAGCTGAGCTGCAGAGAGGGAGGATGCCTGGGATTTCTGGAGCACGGTGAATGCCAGAGATCCAGGCCAAAGTGTGGGGAGCTAGAGATACAGATGGGCCCCAGACTTGAAATGGTCTGGCTTCTGAATTTTCACTTTTACAGTGATGCAAAAGCAATACATATGCAGTAGAAACTATTTTGAATTTTGAGTTGTGATGAGTTCCCATGCTAGCGACATACAATATTCTCTGGGAGTGGTAGGCAGCTTCCATTTAGTCACATGGTCACAAGGGGGTAACAACTGATACTACTGTATACTGTGTCACTAAACTATGAAGTGTGATCGAAATATATGGTGAATGTTTAATTTTAAAAATTTTTTACAGTAAAAGACACATTACCATTAATCCCCCTCAAAGTCCTCCACCTCACTTTGAACACACTTAGCCCATCATTCTTGCCATTTTCTGAAGCAGCTCTGGAAGTTCTCTTTCATGAATGTCTTTAGTTGTGCTGTTGTAGCTGCCTTCTAGTCTTGAATCAATTCAAAACATTTACCTTTCATGGTCATTTTGCTTTGGGGGAAAAAGACAGAAGTCACACATTGCCAGAGCCTGTGAATAAGTGAATGAGGAGACATCATACTGATTTTTTGCTGTATTTTTTTACCACACCTGGTAAAGACACTTATGAAAGAGGACTTCCAGAACTGCTTCAGAAAGTGGCAAGAATGATGGGATATGTGTGTTCAAAGCGAGGTGGAGGATTTTGAGGGGGATTAATGGTAATGCGTGCTTTACTGTAAAAAAATTTTTTGGCTTTTTTTTTTGGTACCGGGGATCAAACTCGAAACTTTGAGCTTGTGAGGCAGGTGGCAGAACCACTGGGCTAAATCCCAGGCCCTTGTAATAAATTTTTTAATTAGATATTTACTGTATATTTTGATCATACCTTGTATAATGTTTGGTGGGTTAGGTGTAATAAATGTATTTTCAATTTAGGATATTTTCAACCTATGATGGGTTTTCAAGAGTGTAAATCCCATAGTAACTTGAAATGCGTAAGTATGGAGATGGAACAGGAAGTAGAGGAGGCTGAAGCCAAGGTTATCAGCTGTCCTGGACACCATTTTCAAGTCTTCCCTCTGACTCTTTTTTTGGAGATAGGGTCTCAAACTCTCAATCCTCCTGCCTCAGCCTCCCAGAGTGCTGGAATTATAGGGATGTGCCACTCCTCCTGGCCCCATTCTGACTTAATAATATGATGTTTCAGGTTCAGATTGCTGGCCTCAGAATCTCTCTACCAGAAGAACTCATTCTGGCTAAGACAGAAATTTGTCTTGTGGTTGTAGTTTCCTATCCCACGTGGTATTTGTCTCTAGAATGCCAGTTTACTGGAGGTGAATGGGGAGGTGGAAACTGCCACTCCTTGATACCTCCACCACATACATTTTATCACTGAATGCTCACACTCTACCAGAGATAGCTGTGTCCAAGGATGGGCTCTGACATATTTCAAACCAACTCTTCAAGTACAGTTCATAAATGCTGGCTGACATTTTCACTGAAGTTAAGGGGTAAAATAAAATAAAATAAAATAAAGATTATAGTGGAACATCACTAATTCCTCAATGACATGGGTGTCTCCTCTCCTGATTTGGGGAATTGTTTTCAAATACTGTATTAGAAGACTATTTCTTTGATTTTTCTGATATTCATGACATAATGGCTACACACATGATGTACTTTAAATTTTATCTGCATTAACATCCAATCCATCATTTCCTTGTATCTAGATAATAAGAGAACTATCAAGACCTGGTGTGTATAAACTGCCATTTTCTGTGCACAAATACTCTTTCCAAGGCCAATTCAAACTACCAATGTGAGTTACTGAGCACAGAGTTGGGAAGAGAGGCTCAGTAACAAACCTCAACAAATTTAAAAAGAATTGAAATCATTCAAAGTGCCAGGCACAGTGGTACACACTTGTAATCCCAGCACTCAAGGAGGATCACTGCAAGTTTGAGGTCAGCCTGGGCTACACAGTGAGTTTAAGGCCAACCTGAATTACACAGCGAGACCTTGTCTCAAAAAAAAAAAAAATTACACAAAGTACATTCTCTGACTAAAGTGGAATCAATCTAGAAACCAACAGCATAAAGATAAGAGGGAAACCTCTTAACATTTGGAAACTAAGCAACACAATTCTAAGAAATCCATGTGATTAAACAGGAAGTTTGTAAAGAAATTAAACAATACATTGACCATGATGAAAATTAAATACAACACATTAAAATTTATGGGACACCACTAAATCAGTGTTGAAAGGAAAATTGATAGCATAAAATGCTTACATCAGAAAACAAAAATAAAATCTCATAATCTAAGTTCTCACATCAAGAATCCAGGAAAAATGTTTTTTTAAAAAATCAAATACTGAAAACAAAAAGCAATAAAGAAAATCAAAGTAAAAAATCTGGTTCTATGAAAAAAAATCAATAAAATTGACAAACTTCTACCAAGATTAACAAAGAAAAAAAGAGAGGATATAAATTACCAAAATGAGAAGTAAAACAGTGTCACTTCAGAATGTGTGCACATCAAAAAGACAATAGGGGACACCACAAACAATGTTACAGGCATAAAGTTGCCAACAACCAGTTCCTGGAAAAGGAAAAAATACAAGAACTCATTCATATGAAGGATGATCTGAATATCCCTATAACCATCGGGGAAATTGAATTAATATTATTTAATCTCCCCCAAAATTCTCCAGGCCCAGTACCAAACCCTTAAAGAAGAATTAATATAAATCCTATGCAATCTCATCCAGGAAATAGAAGAGGTAAGAACACTTCCCAATTATTTTTATGAAGATATTATTCCCCTGACTCAAAAGCCAACAATAACACACACAAAAGACGACTATGGATCAATATCCCTCATGAATATAGATCCAAAAAAACTTAACAAAATATTAACAGAGCTCAGCAATATATAAAAACAAAAATATACCATGGTCAAGTGGAATTTACTCTAGGGATTCTGAGCCTCATGCATGTTAGGCAAGGACTCTTATCACTGACCCACAACCCTAGCCCTGATTCAATATTTTTCAAAAACATCAATCAATGTCATCTACCAGGTTGATAAGCTCCAGAAGAAAAAGTACATGATCATATCAATTTATGCACAACAAAATATTTTATAAGATTCAAAATCCACTCTGATTAAAAAAATACTATCAGAAAACTAGGAATAAGAGAATTTTCTCCACTTGATAAAAAGCATCTACAAAAAACCTACAGCTGACCTGACACTTGATATAAAAGACTGGACGCTTTCTTCCTAAACTCTGGCAACAAGGTAAGGATCTCCACTCTCACCCTTCCTATTCAATAAAGTCCTAGAAATTCTAGCCAGTGAAATAGAGCAAGAAAACTAAATGAAAAAGTATACCGATTGGAAAGAAAAAACAAAACTGTCCCTACTTATTAAATGCCATGATTGTCTACGTAGAAAATCCCAAGGACTGTACCAAAAACAAAAAAGTCTCCTATAATGAATAAATGAATATGGAAAGGTCAGAGAATACAACTGAAATCAATTGAATACGTGGATACTAACATTAAAAATACAAAGCCACTGGGCCAGGGATTTAGCTCAGTGGTTGCGCTGCCTGCCTCACAACCACAAGGTCCTGAGTTCGATAACCAGTACCAAAAAAAAAAAATACAAAGCCATTTAAACACTTCAAAATAATGAAATGCTTAGGTTTAAATCTAATGAAACTTGTACAGGATTTATATGCTCAAAAAGTACAAAATGTTGATGAAAGAAACCAAAATATTAATAAAAAGAGGCATATTGTATTTACAGATTGAAACATTCAACATAGTAAAAATGCCAATTTCAAATTGATACTGTAAATCACCAGCTCATGAACATTTCAGTTACTAACTTTCACAGATACGAACAGACCCCATATTATAAACATTCATAGATGTGAACAAATCTCGGTGTAGCTCACTTGTCTGCCAGACATTGTCACAGTTGTGCTGCTGTGTGCTTACTGTACAGTGCAAAGTGTACAGTAGGACAGTAGAGCCCAGGATGTCCAGAAGCAAAAGGAAAACCAGTGGTGATGTAGAGGGGACTGCTAGGAAGTGCAAAGCAATATACACTGTATATTTGGGTCAAAGGTGTTTAAGACTCACTTTGTGGGACTTACGAATGTATCCAACTTACGAACATTCTTCTGAAATGGAACTTGCTTCTAATTCAGGGACTTACTGTATATAAATTCAATAAAATTCCTATTAAAATCTCAGCGAGATTTTTTATAGATATAGACAAGATCATTGTGGAGCTAGGAACATAGTCCTGGGTCCAATCAGAAAGGAGAGGAGGAGGAAGAAGGGGGGAGGAGGAAGAAGAGGAATTTTACATATAAAAACCTAGAATAGCTAAAAAAACTTTGAAAAATAATAAAGTGAGAAAAATTAACCTACCCAACTTTAGGACTTACATGCAGCTACAGTAATCAAGCCTATGTTGTACTGATGGAGGGACAGACATACAGATCAATGGACAGGAGAGAACCCAGAAACAGAGCCATGCAAAAGTGTCCAACTGATTTTAACAATGGTGAAAGGGGAACCCAGTGGAAGAAAGGTAGCTGTTTCAAGTAAATGCTGAAATAACCAGACATCCTCAGGCAAAAACAGGAACCGCAACCCAAACCTCAAAGTGGATCACAAGCTTAAAAATAAAACATAAAATGATAAAACTTTTAGAAAACACCATAGGAGAAAATCTTTGGGACCTTGGCAAAGAGTCTTAGACATCAAAAAGCATGATCAATAAGAGCAAATATTGACACACTGGTATATTTAGTTTTTGTGGCAACTATAACAAAGTACCACAGGATCGGTGGTTTTAAAACAATAGAGATTTATTCTCTCGGGCCAGGGATCTAGCTCAGTGGCACCATGCCTGCCTTGTAAGCACAAGGTCCTGGGTTCAATCCCCAGTACAGCCAAAAAAAACAAAAAAGGGAAAAAGAAATGATGAAGAAATTTATTCTCTCAAAGTTCTGGAGTCCAGAAGTCTAAAATCAGCATCACTGGGCCAAAATCAAAGGGCCAAACTCCCTCTACTGGCCACAGGGGAGAATTCATCAATTGCTCTTCCAGACCTTGGTTTTCGGTTCCAACACTCCAGTCTGCCTCTGAGATAAGGCTCTCTCATCTTCAGCATTAAATCATCCCCTACCTCTCCTTTTTTCTACCTCTCTCTTATAAGGACGTTTGTGATCAAATTTATGGCTCATCCCGGTAATCCAATACCATCCTCTTATCTCATGATCTTTAAGTAAATTACAGCTACAAAGTCCTTTTTGTCATATGATATAACAGGTTCCAAAGATGAGGATGTATACATCTTCTGGGAACCATTATTCAGCCTACCACAATTGGACTTGGTTAAAATTTTAACATGCTGCTCTCCAAAAGATCCCAAAGGGATAAAAAGACAAGCTACAGACTAGTCAATATTTACAAACTATATATTCCACAAAGAGCCAGTATTTAGAATACATAAGAACATTTAAAATTCAACGTGTATGGGGGGATTTAGCTCAGTGATTCCACCGCCTGTCCAGCAAGCACAAGGACCCGAGTTCAATCCCCAGTACCAAAAAAAAAAAACCAAAAAACCTCAAAGTGTAATTTTTTAAAGAACTCAATTAGAAAATGGAAAAAAGCTAAAAGCAGATATTTCACTGAAGAGGATACATATACAAATGGCAAAAAAAGCACAAGGAAATGTTAAACATCATCAGCT
Source organism: Heterocephalus glaber (assembly GCF_053883595.1). Taxonomy (NCBI): domain Eukaryota; kingdom Metazoa; phylum Chordata; class Mammalia; order Rodentia; family Bathyergidae; genus Heterocephalus; species Heterocephalus glaber. The sequence continues at coordinate 18,670,711 of NW_028258302.1, read as the reverse complement.
ATTAGGAAAATGAAAATTAAAACCATCATTATATACCATTACACATCTATCAAAATTACTAAAATAAAAAATAATAGTTTGTTCACACTTGTTATCCCAGCACTCTGGGAGACTGAGGCAGGAAAATCACAAATTGGAGCCCAGCCACTTGCAATTTAGGGATTTAATGGTACCATTTTTTTAAAAAGTGACAATGCCAAATACTGGCAAAAGATATGGAAAAAATTAGATCATGCATGCATTGTTAGCTGGAAACTAAAATAGTATGGCCACTCTGGAAAACATGGGGTGGGCTTTTCTTAACAAAGTCAGCATGTAACTGCCATATGACACATCAGCTGCACTCCTGGGCACTTATCCCAGACAAATAAAAACAAGTTCACACAAGAGCCTGTAAACAAAGGTTCAGCTCAACTTTACTCAAAACAGCCCCAAACTGGAAACCACCCAGATGTCCTTTAATGGTTAGACAAATTGTGCTACTTCCCTGGTTGGTGCATCCATGGAACTACTACTCTGCAACAGAAAGAAACAAACTATTAATACTTACAACAACCTGAAATGACTCTCCCCAAAACTTCACTACGGAAGAAAAAAAAAATCCCAAAAGTTTACATACTGTCTAACTCTGTTTATACAACATTCTTGAAATGATAAATTTCTACAAACAGAACAGTCTGGCAGTTGTCATAGGTGAAGGACAGGGTGGGGCTAATAAGTGAGTGTGGCAAAAACAGCAAGGAGAGATTCTTATGCTAGGAAAAATGTTCTGAACTTTGACTATCTTACATTAATATCTTACTTGCTATAGTTCTCCAAGATTTTCCATTGGAGGAAACTGGGTAAAAGGTACACTAATTATTTCTTACCCTTGCATTAGAATCTATAATTGTCTCGAATTAAAAAGATTAATTTTTTAAAAGATATACAAAATATAAGCCTGAATTCTGTATTAGGTTCAATACTCATAAAATCCATCAAAATGTTAAAACTCTGCCTTCAAAAGACACCATTAAGAGGGCTGGGGATTTAGCTCAGTGGCATCATGCCTGCCTTGAAAATGCAAGGTCCTGAGTTCAATCCCTCATAGTGGGAAAAGAAAAAAAGGAAGACACCATTAAGAAAATAAAAAGGCAAGCCTAAGAATGGGGAAATTTATTTGCAATACATATATTTTACAAAGGACTTGTATTCAGAGTATATAAAGAGCTTTCAGCAGGGTGTGGCAGCACACATGCTTATAATTCCAGCACTCTGGGAGGCTGAGGCAGGAGGATTATAAATTGGAGCCTAGCTTGGGAAACTCAGTAATTTAGCAAGACCCTGCCTCAGAACTAAAACATAAGAAAGGATTGGAGATGCATCTTAGTGTGAAGGCCCTGGGTTCCATCCCCACCACCACCAATATAAAAAATAAATGCTTTTACAATTTAATAAATACAATGCAGTTAAAGCTACAGTGATCTAGATATGACTCACAACCACCAACATGGTTAAAATTAAAGACTGACAATGTCACATAAAAGCCAAAAGTGTGGGCAACTGAACCAGCTTACTGCTGTTTGGGGATATAAAATGGTACAGGTGCTTTGGAAAAGTGCATGGCAGTCATACCTAGAAATTTACCCAGGAAATATGAAAGCATGTGTTCACAAAAAAACTAGTACAAGAATGCATTTTCACAATATCCCCAATCTGGAAATGGCCCAAATATCCATCAACAGGTGAAAGGATATGCAAATTGTGGCATATCTATACAATGGAATGAAGTGCAGCCAACTATTGATATATACACACACATGAACAGCATGCTGAGCCACAGAGGACAGACACAAAAGACTCCACTGTATATTCTATTTTAATGAAATTCTAGAACAGGCAAAACTAATTTATAGTGACAGAAAGCAGATCAGCTGTTGCTTCGGGCTGGGTGAGGGTAAGGGAACTGACTACAAAGGAAGAGTAGGGGGGATCTCTGGGGATTGAAGGAGATTTCCTGTGTCTTGAATATGGCAATGGGTTTAAATACTTATCAAAATCATCTCACTGGGACTAGGGATGTAGCTCAATGGTAGAGAGCTTGCCTAGCATGCATGAGGCCCTGGGTTGCACCTCCAGGGCTGCAAACAAACTGTACCTTAATGTGTTGCATTTTTGGTAAATTATAACACTGTATGGTTGATTTTAAAATGACAAAATATAGCCAGGCGTGGTGGCATATGCCTGAAGTCCGTACTCAGGACACTAATCCAGGAGGATCATGAGTTTGAGGCCAGCCCGGACTATGTAGTCAGACCTTGTCTCAAAAACTCCGGGGGGGGGGGGGGGGGACAAAATATAACCTTATGCTTTGTCTTAGGTTCAAGAGACACAAAAGTAAAACTTCTAAATGCTTCCAAAAGTTTCTAACTGCTCACTCAATTTCTGTTCTTAACTCCTCCTCCGACAGTTTGCAAATTGGCTGTGGTCCAGGACACGTTAAGTAGCACCGCCTACCCTACTCAGCCGACTCCTCGGGCTCTCAGCATCTTCGCAGCCTCCTCAGGTTGGAAAGCTGCAGGCCAAGGGGACTGGAGGCCCCAGACATCGCCCGGGGTCACTGGGTCTTGAACACGGGCTTTCGCTGCATTCTCAGCACCCGGTAAGTGTTGAGGCCGGGCACGTCGAAGCCCGGGGACAGGCCGTGGTGATCCAAGGGGTAGAAGCTGATGAGCTGCCCGTGCTGGGCCTCCAGCGAGAACCAGGCGTCGCCGAGCGGCAGCGCGCACGGGAACTCGCCGGCCACGTGCAGCTGGAAGACGCGGCCGCGCACATGGCGCAGGCCGAGCGTGCGGAAGGCGGGCGGCACCAGCGCCTCCATGGGAGGCCCGAACTGGCGCAGGCGCAGCTCGCCCGCCGGCCCGGCTCGCACCTCGTAGGTCAGGTTGGCGAAGGTGAAGTAGCCCGCGAAGGGGCGCTCGCTGGGCAGCGGCGCGGGGCTGCGCTTGGCCTGGCAGAGCGCGCGCTCCAGGGACGTCGTAGGCCTCCGCCACCAGGTCGCGCCCGGGAGGCCGAGGTCCGGCCAGGAACAGCAGCAGGCCCAGGCGCAGCGGGGGCACCAGCGAGAAGGTGGCGGCGTAGCCGTCCAGGTCGCCGTCCTTCCACACCACGCGGTAGCCTCGCTGCGTGTGGAACTCCCACAGCGTGCCCGTTTCGTTGGCGAAGTAGGCGGCGGGGCACGCCAGCAGGGGCGCCAGCAGCGTCTTGGCCGCATCGGGCCGCAGGAGCCTCTGGGGGCCGCCGCCCAGGAGCGCCACGGCCAGCTTGGCCAGGTCGGCGGTCGTTGAATACATCTGGCCGGACGGGCGGTACCAGCCCAGGTCGTAGAGCAGCACGGGCCGTCCGCTGCCGTAGAAGCCTGCGGCCAGGCGGGCACGCACCGAGGGCGTGAAGTCAAAGCCCGTGTCCGCCATCCCCAGCGGCTCCAGTACGTTCTCTGAGACCCAGCGCTGGTAGTCACCCTGGGCGGTATGGGCCGCCAGCACGTGCGCCAGCAGTGAGAAGGCCAGCGTGCTGTAATGGCACCTGGAAGGAAGGAGAGCCGTGGGTGCTGGGATGCAGTCCCCAGAACATCTCCAGGCCCCATGCCACCCTATCCTGCTTCCTCAGACTGCTGAAATGCCAGCAGAGCTTCGAAGAGTGGGTAGGGTTAGGAAGGAGCCTGCACCCCAGATGGTCAGACCCAAGAGACTTCAGAAATCATAGGGTTCTACCCTTGGGAAGACTAAGGCCAGAGGGGAGCAGGGAGCTGCCCAGGATGGCACCAGATGTGCACATGGGAAAATGGTACAACAAATTGTACTGTTCCTTTCCACTCTAGTATGATTTATTTTATCAAATGGAAGAGTAAATTCTTGGACTGTTTGAGGAAGACACATAATGCTCATCAAGTAACCCGAGTAACAACTATGAGGTGGGGTCTCGTCCTCCCTTCTCCCAGTCTGTGGCATCTACCAGTGGTCATTGAGTGGGGGTGCAATGTCGTCCTCTAAGATCAAGGCTCAGGAAGGAATGGGACGGAGGTAGATCTGCACATCATAAGATGCACTCTGGGATGCACGCTGGGCCAAATGCCGAGATGGTGAGGTTCACAACATGGCAGTCACAGCAGAGCTGAGAGGGCCCGGTGCTACCCACAGTCACGAAAGCATCACCTGTCTGTATGGCCTGAGTGCCTTCCTCAAGGGGAGTGGAGCCTGAGGCCCAGCATTTGGAGAAGCAGAGGGAAATTTGGAAAAGCAGCACAGCCCAGGACAGGTGAGCCTGGAAGGGGACCTCCAAGGAAAGGAAGTGCCAGCTGTCCTCCAGCCCCGAAGCCCCGCTGCTCCCAGAGCTTGGCTTCTCTGTTCTAATTACTGGTCGCCCACCCCTGATATCAACAGTATCCCATGTATTTCTATCATGGCAAATCTGTATTTATCTTGTTTACTTGTTCACTGTGTCTCCCTCATCAGAATGTAAACTCCAGGAGAAGGGCCTTGGTCTGATTTGATTGCTGCTGTATCTCAATGTTTAGCACATTTTGAGCAGAGTAGGTCCTTAAGAAATGTGGAGTTGATGGATGAAAGGACAGGAGCTTCCAACAGAACTGGATTCTGGGCTCCCCTGTACCTTGCTGTGGCTCCCCTACTAGGCCTTGGTTTTCCCAGTCATAGGACGGGGCTAAATTCAGTGACCCCTGAGGTCCCTCCTAACTCTGAGCATCCAGGATGAAGCACTTTCCCAAGTGGTCACGTCTCCTGTGGAGGCCCCTAGCATGCATGAAGCATTTGGACGAGGTCCTCTCCTGGTCCCTGGGTCGGCCACCAGCACATCATCCTTGAGTAGGCTCAGGACCTCCTGGGTGCTGCCCCTCCACAGCAGCAATGTGGAGCGAAGCCTTCTGGGCAACCCTAGGGAACAGCAGTGTCAGACCTGATGGGCCAGGGTTGCACTGGGTGGGGGCGTGGGGGAGTCACCAAACCTCTGAGCCCTAGTCCTTTCTCTGTAACGTGAGGGAAACAATTCCTATGTCATAGGGCTGGTATGAGGAGTAGATGGGATAAAATGCTTGGCATGGTGCCTGCTACATACTAACTGCTCCAAAAATAATTGTTAGGCACTGGGGGTGTAGCTAGTGGTACAGCACTTGCCTAGCATTCAAGAGGTCCCAGGTTTGATCCCCAGCACCACACACACAAAAAAAACTGTCATCAACTATGGAAAGTTCAATTTCCATACATTTCTTGATGTCAACGATCAAATGTGTTTTGTGGAACTGGCTGCCCTTCCTCTTGGAATTTTCTGTTTATTGGATGTGACAGTATTGAAAGGATCTCAGGATTCAGATCCCTTCCATCCCTCCACTCATCAATAATTTTTTACCACCTATGCCAATTCAAGGTGCTGGGGACTCAGCAGGAAATAAAACCATGTCTCTGCCAGTGTGGTGTTGACATTATGGTGGAGGGCACAGACAACAAGCAAGTAAGTATTTGTGCTATGGAGAAGGATATTTCAATGAGAGGAGTTACAATACAAAGTGGTCACCCTCGTGGAGAAGGTGACCCTTCATAAGGTGACATCTGGAGAAGATGAGCCATGCAGATGTAATGAAAGAATGCTTTAGGCAAAGAGAACAGCAAATACAAAGGCCCTGGGGCAGGCATGTGCTGACATATTTGAGGGACAGTATGGAACAGCCAGTGTGGCTGAAAAGGAGTGAGAAAGGCAGAGATCACAGGTAAGAGACATTGGGGTGCAGGTACCAGATCCTACAGGACCCCATAGTGGAAGGACTTAGCTCTCCCTCGGCATGGGATGGGGCCACTGCAGAGGTTTCTGAGCAAAAGAATGACATAATCCAACACATTTACCAAGGTCCCTCTGGCTGCTGTATAAAAAAAAAAAAAACTTGGGTGGCCGGGGATTGAGCCCAGTGGTTCTGCCGCCTGCCTTGCAAGCAGAAGGATCCGAGTTTGATCCCCGGTACAAAAAAAAAAAAAAAAAAAAAAGAACTTGGGGACAATGGCAGAAACAGGGAAGCTTATGCAAAGACTTTCTGAAATCCTTACTAAAAGCCAGGCATGGTGATACACGCCTATAATCCCAGCAAGTGGAAGGCTGAAGCAGGAGGATAGATACAAGTTCAAGGCCAGCCTGGACTACATAACAAGACCCTGTCTCAAAAAACAAACCAGGAAACAGACCCGAGGATCAGTGGAATAGATTACAAGATGCAGTAATGACTGCAGATATGCTCAGCCACCTCATCTTTGACAAAGGAGCCAACCATCCTCATTGGAGGAAAGAAAAATTTAATAAATGGTGTTGGAAAAACTGGATTTCAACCTGCCAAAGATTAAAATTAGACCCTTACCTATCACCATGCACTAAATTAAGTTTGAAGTGGATTAAAGATTTAAATATTAAGACAGAAACACTAAATTTGCTGGAAGATAAGTTAGGTATAACTCTTTTGGTACCAGGGGTCAAACTCAGGTAGAACTCTAGGAAAAGATTTTATGAACAAAACCTCAGTGGCACAGGAACTTGGACAAAGAATCAACAACTGGGATCTTATTAAAAAGCTTCTGCACTGCAAGAGAAACCACCAACAGAGCTGAGAGACAACCTACAATATGGGAAAAAATTTTCAGCAACTGTACCTCAGACAAAGGACTACTATCTAGAATGTATAAAGAACTGAAAAAATCAGACCCCCCAAATTCAAAGACCCAATTCAAAAATGGGCATCTGAAATGAACAGACATTTCTCAGACAAAGAAGTAAAAGCAGCAAATAAACATATGAAAAAATGTTCAACATCACTGGTTATTGGAGATATTCAGATGAAAACAACAGTGAGATTCCACCTCACCCCAGAAAGAATGGCTGCTATTAAGAAATCAACAAATAACATGCTGGTGGGGGTGTGGGGAGAAATGAACCCTTCTCCATTGTTGGTGGGAGTGCAGACTGGTGCAACCACTGTGGAAATCAGTATGGAGATACCTCAAAGAACTAGGCTTAGAGGTCCCATTTGACCCAGCTATCCCCCTGCTGGGTATCTTCCCAAAAGAATTAAAAGAATCATACCACAGTGATATATGTGCACCCATGTTTATGGCGGCACAGTTCGTAATAGTGAAAGCTTGGAAACAGCCCAAGTGCCCATTAACTGGAAGCTGGATAAAGGAGATGTGGGGGTTTTATAAAATAGAGTACTCCTTAGCCATACAGAACGAGAAACTAGAGACATTTATAGGTAAATGGATGCATATTGAGGCCATCCTTTTAAGTGAAATAAATAGGACACACGTGTAAATACAAAATAGTTTCTCTTTTGTGAGAAACTGAGAGTTTAATTAAGGATACACACGGATGAAATGGCCTAATAACATATTTCTTGGATTTTGTTTCCATCGCGTGTCATATGACTGTATCAAAATTTAAATTAGGAGAAGTTTGGCTTATGTGGAGTCTGCTAGCTGGAGTTTTTTCCAGGCCACTATTTATTTAGTGTTGGTTTTGGGGATCTTTCTGAAACAAATCACATCCTCTGGTGTCTTATTGGTGCTTCAGATGCTTTTTAAGTTATATGGAAAAATGTTTAAGTGCTTTTCAGTTTTCTTTTGGTTGAGATCTACTGTATTTGAATATTATTGTAGTTTTTTTCCCTTGCATTGTTCTTCTTTGAATGGTTTTAATTTTTGTATGTGTGTGTGTTTGATAATAAAGTTCTTTTTAAAAACATTTTTTTTAAAAAAAACCAAAAAACCCAGCAAGATTCTTGCTTAGGTGATAGAGGCTGAGACCAGTATGCTAAAAGCAGAGGCGATGAGGGGTGGCTGGATTCTGGACATTGTTGATAGTAGAGCCAACAGGATTTGCTCCTGGAGGGAATTTTTGGATTTGGAAGTGAGAGAGAGCCCTGAGGGGTGACTACAAAGTTTTGGCAAGAACAGTGAGATGGACCCCCCCTCCCAAGTCCTGGATTCAAATTCTGGCTCCAGGACTTGATGCTCAGCCCCAAACCTCGTTGCTTCCCTTCTCTGAGGCTCCCTTCACTCATTTCTAAGTGGACTGAAGTGCCTGCAGTGGTTCCCTGCCAGACACTGCAGGACTTATAGAAAGAATGAAGGGCTTCTAGAGTGGGGGAAACCCTGGGGTAGAGTGAGGGCCAAAGAGAAATACAGCCTAGTATGGTGTTGTTCAGGCAGCAGCTTGTTCAGCTGGCCTCTTGGAACAGAGAAGAGTCAGGGAGGGTGTGAAACTGACCGCTCACAGAGCCCTGTGCTTTGTATAAATGAAGCCATAGCACACCCCTAGAGGGAGCCCTAGAGTCACAAGGGGCACCCCACCACCTGGATCTGAGTTCACAGCACACCTCCATCCAAGGCCTGTATCTAATCTTAAATTTATAATATTGTGTTCTTAAAGAGGACCCCCAAAGTTATCCTCATCAGGCTCCCCCAATCCTGAGCCCGCCAGAGTTCTATGCAGAGGTACCTAGGCAAGTGTCTGCCAGGTGCCAGGTCCTCACTCAGTTATACTTGTTAATCCATTTCATCACCCGTCACAGCCTTAACCACAGTTAATTTACAAGGGAGACAGCAAGGCTCAGAGAGTTTAAGGGATCTGCCCGAGAACACACAACAAGAAGGCAGAGCTGGCGCTTCTGTGCTGTGCGCTTAGCCATGGGGCCACTCTTCCTCAAGAAGACTGATTGTGTCCTACATGTGCCACCTCAGAAGCACCCATCCTCTCACTCAGCCTCAGATTCTGGGCACACAAGTGACAGCAGCCACATCCACTGGCTGAGAGCTCCGGCCTGGGTGCACCTTGTAAAATGATGAGGTGGTGGCACTGGTGAGGGACACCGACATTTTGGGTCGATGGATCAATGACCACAAATATGGGCCATCAAAGGCATTTGGGGTGGGACAGATGGTGCCTGCCTTCCTCCCCTTCACCAAGTCAGTCACCACAAAGCAGGGCACCTCTCCCCACGCCTTCTCTTTAGACCAGCACCCCCACCCGTGCTGGCAGATGGGCACAAAGGCCCGCAGAGGGTCCTCCAGAAGCACCCAGAGCAGTCCTTCCCCTCTGGCCGGGTCCCTCCCACCCTGCCCCCTTCCTACCCATCCCTCCCCAATTCCTGTCCCCTGCTTTGTCTCTAAGCACCAGCCTGCTCCTGCCCCTCCACCTTATCCCCTTTATCCGGCCTTGTTAGCATACTTTATGATGATTATCTTTAATAAATTATTTCTAATAAGCAGTTCATTTACATGATTCAAAATCCAAAGAACACCAAAGGGTATACAATGAAAAATTTTCCTCTTAGCCTTCTCCCCTCCCTGGAGGCAGCTGGATGTTTCAGTTTCTTTAGTTTCCTTCCAAAGATATTTGATGCATATTTAAACTAATACATACTTCACCATGTAATATATGTGTGATACAGAATGTGTACATTACAGATACATTATATATGCGTATAGATCTGAAACATATCGACATAAACATTTTATGTACATATATTTTTATTCTCTGTATGGTAGCATACAGTATAGGCTCTTAAGAGATTTTTTTCCTACTTAGTATTTATTTTATCCCATCTCAATACACAAAGAATATTTTTACCCTTTTTTAGGGCTATATGGCATTTGTATAGTTGTGTCATCATTTATTCAATTATTTAGTTAGTCCCCTATTGACGGGCATGTAGGTTGTTTCCATCTTTTATTATCACAAACAGTTCAGTAGTAAATTACTGTGGACATACTTCATACCACCCATGTGTGAGTAGAGTACTAGGGCATATACTGTGTGTGTGTGTGCTGGGGGTGGAGCCCAGGGCCTTGTGCACACTCAGCACCTGCCGTACCACTGAGCTGTACTTGCAGCCCCTATATTTTATGTTGTGGTGACTGCTGCCAGCTGCCCTCCACATGGTTCATCTCTTTATACCCCACCACTGATGGAGGAGAAGGTCTGTTTCACCACACCCTCACCAACTTGGTGCATCCGCTATTTTTATCTTTGCCAAACTGGTAGGGGGAAAATATGTTCCCTCCATGTAGTTTTAATTTGCATTAATTTTGTTATGAATGAGGTTGAGCATCTATCATCTTTTAATATTTTTACATATTCTTGAGGGCCTCTTCTGTGAATTGTCGATTCTGCTCCTACCCTTCACCTGTGTTTCTGCTGTGCTGTTTGTGGCCAGTGCTGTGCTGACTTGTACATGATCTTTACATGCACATTGAGGGGCGCTGGGTCTTCCTTGCCAAATTACTTGATGACTTGCTGTAGATCTGCTAAGCAGATCTTAACCCATTGACTTGATTTTGACCTGCAAACTGAATTGTCTACATGATCTAAACTCCTAGGCTTCACTTCAGCTTTTATCTCTTGAGCTCTTTCTATCCCAGTCCACCACCCAAGCCCTGGCATGGGAATATAGCCAACACAGGACACAGAGCAGGGACTCAGTCCCCACCTGAGATAGTTTAGGTCAGGCCAGCTAAGCCCTGAGACTCACCTGAAAGTTGGCTGGCCATCCTTCAGAGGGTGACAGCCAAAGTCCTGGGGGCTGGGTCCACCTCCTCTAGTCCATCCAGCAGGCCCTGGTGCTGGGGGGCTGAGGCCATGCCCAGTGGGTTGTGAATGGTGAAGGTGCTGGCATAGCGCTCCAGGGGGTCATCTAGGGAGGCCACGGTGCCCGCCTCCCACAGGTGGTACAGCATGAGGACTGGAAAGATCTTGGAGATGCTGGAGATCCTGCACCATGATGGGGGCACAGGTGCAGACGGCAGCCTGCTGTCCACAGCCAGGCCCTGCCCTGTGCCTCCACCCCCCATACCCTTGTGTTCTAGAAAAGACTGAACCCACTAATCAGTGTCTGGGATGGAAGTTCCTGAGCCTGTCTGCAGCTGCCTTTGGACAGAGGATACTTGAGAACATACCAGAAGCAGAGGGGCCGGTGGGACAGGATGGGCACACTTGAGCACCAGCCTTGTGCCAGGCCCTTTCCATTGTGAGACAGGCCTGGGTTAGATCTGTCCTCTGCCTCCCACTGGCTGTGTGGCTTTGGGCAAGTTACTAGACCTTTCTGAGGCAGCTTCCCTGTCTGCTTCACATGTCATAAAAGGGACAGAAGGGGAGGATGTGTGTAAAGTGCTTGTTGGGGTGGGCCGCAGACCTGGCCTGGAGCAGGCAGCATGAGGGTTAATTTGCTCTTGACCCCGTCATCCCCACAGCATCCCTGGGAATGAATGTCCACTTTGCAGTGTGAGCTATGAGGAGGGGGGACTTGGTGTGCAGCTCAGTGTCCTAAGCTGCTTCCATCTAGGGTGCTGCTGCCAACTCACGGGGACCTGGGGCGAAAGCCCAGGAGCTGGGTACAGGTTTTGATGGCACATGAAAAGGGTAGGAGGTGGGTGGCACAGGGGTCCTTTTCCAGTTTGCTGGTTTGGGACCAAGGTTGCCAGGAGGGGTCCCTCCTGACTGACCACCCCCGTGGTGTGACACTCACTGGGCACTCACTGGTGCCCTCTGGACCTCAGCCTCCTCTTCCATGGAATTGGAAGGACTTGATCATGGGTGCTGGCAGCTGGACACCCCAGCATACTTCTCTTGGGTCTCCCTGCCGCCTGGGTCCCTTGCCTTCCCACCCTACACCATCCGTAGGACCCTAGAGATCACCCAGCTGACCGGTACATGGTGTACTTATTGGGGACCCCAGAATTGGGGCCTGAGCCATTCTTCCTCCCAAAGTTCCCAGTCCAGAGCACAGTGTCATTGTGGATGACAACTGCAGACATGGCAGCCAGGCCTGGCATGGACATGGCCTGGCGCAGGATCCCATCCACCTGGGGGAGAAAACCAGCAGGCTCAGAGTGTGGGTACAGTGACAGGCCCCACCTGCACCCCCACCCATTCCCACAGCCAGCCCTTCTCACAGTGCCTCCACGAGCTCCAGCCCTCCCGGTCCCAACCACATCCCAAGGGGCCCAGCTTTACTCAGGCTGTGTTATTCACAGGGCTTCCTCAAAAGAGTTTTGCTCAAAGAAACATTTCCTTAGCAAAGTGAAAAAGGAGGAAGGGAGGCTGAGGATGTAGCTTAGTGGTAGAGTGCTTGCCTAGCAGGTATGTGGTCCTGGGTTCCATCCTCAACACCAAAAGAAAAAGGAAGCTTTAAAATTCCTGATTTAGGGCCGGGATTTAGTTCAGTGGTTTCGCTGCCTGCTGCACAAGCTCAAAGACCCGAGTTCGATCCCCAGTACCCAAAAAAAAAAAAAAAAATTCCTGATTTAATCAAACCCTTGCCTGATACCCCAGAAAAACCTCTCTGGGGCTTAATCGAATACCCTGTGTTGAGGAATCCACTATTTATAGGCCCCTTGTGGAATATTTCTTAAAATTTGCCTGGTTATTTTCAATGATGAAGTATAAGGGTAAAGATGACAGCTAATGTTTATTGGACATTTAGAATATCCCAGGCATGGCATAGTGATTTTCATTCATTATTTTACTTGATCCTCATAGTCAGTGCTAATTTCTCCCCATTTAATGGTTGCAAAAGCCGAGTCTCTGAGGTGTGAAATGCCATGCATGCCCACACACTAGTGGCCACTGGGATCAAGAGCGGGAGCATCCCTAACTGCAGCCCCTTCCTAATGACAGCCGGACACCTTGCCCACCGTTTCACCTATCCTGAGCTGAGCTGCTTTCCACCCCTGTGCTAACTTTGCCTCTCTGAGCCTCAGTTTCCCCTGCACAGATGAGGATTCATGAGGTGTGGGCACAAACAGGCACCATGGCACCCAGCACTCACCACATGCTCAGCAGAAGGCAGCTATGGCGATGACTGTCACTCTTTGTTTCAATTACTGTGACCCCTGGGCACCACACAGCACCCTCTCTGCTCTCCTCCTCCCCTGGAGCTTCTCTTGTCTCCTCATTGGCCCATGCTCGCCTCCTGCCCATGGACTGGACGTCACCCACTTCCCTTCAGCGGCTATTGGATGGCAGTTTCAAGCCTCCCAGCAGGCTGCTGTTCATGTGGTTCTGATCATGTTCCTGTCATCTCTGTGACTCCTGAGGTGAGGGACCTAAGTGCATGGGGCCTGACGGCACAGATCAGGGCCACCCTGCAGTAGTAAGTGTTGTGTTGTGGTATGCTCATGCCTGTGTTTGGTCACACTGCAGTGGCCTCTGTGATATGGGCTCTGTCATCTGCTCCCTCCTGAACTTCTCCCCCCTCCCACCTCTGGCTTCTTAGAGTTCTGTGTGCACCATGTACTCAGTCTTCTGCCTCAGGGCCTTTGCACATGCTGCTCCCTCTGTCTGGAGCACACCCCTGCACCCCCAAGCTCCCTGACCACACACACACCTCATCTGGGTATCTACTTATTCACATCGCACCCTGTACACTGCTACTTCCAGACTCCAAGGCCAGTTCCTCGGTGCCCACAGTCTCCTCAACTTTCCTTGTCCTCACGCTTGCCCCTGTGTTAGAAACATCTGTCATCTCGATTGCTCCCTTCACTCCCAGGCTGGTGGTTTCTAGAAGGCAGGTGAGTGTCTTCTTCCTGCCCTATCCCTGGGGCCAAGCACAGAGTAGGCTGAATGGGTGCCACTGCCTGAAAAGAGTACGCCCCTCCTTTACCCAGGCCTCCACATACACACACCCCTCCTGGGTCATCACTGACCTTCTCCAGGGCCTCCTCCAACACAGGGAGTGGGTGAGCCAGAGGCAGAGGTTCAGGGTGCTGGGGACACATCCTCACAGGAACAGAGGTCCCCTCTGATCCCAAGGAACCTGGAGGGAGCATCACGTGGTAAGTGGGGGACCAAGATAAGGAAAGGAACCAAGGGGTCATCCTGGAGGAGAAGGAAAGCTGGCAGCAAAGGCTAGTGTCATGCCTTGGGGACAGTCCTCCCCAGCCAGCAGGACAGTTCAGGGACCAGCCACCGCACTGAGGTCCAGCCAGAGAAGGCCCAGTCCACACTGCCGCTGCTGCCCGGCCTTGGTGACTGTCACTGGGGCACAGATCCTGCTGGCAGTGGACGAGCCCCCGCTCTGTGTTCCACCAGCTTGCTCCCTCCATGTGGTTAGTGAACCAAGCTCTGGCTCCTCAGGGCAGGCTCAGCACAGCTATCCATCTACCTCTCCTTCCTCGTGCTGAGTACGTGTGTTGGGGTGGACTGGGAGCCTCATGTGGCTTCAGGCCTTAAACACCAGGGACAACTCTGTCACCAGAGATGGGCATCCAACATCAGGGCCTCGAGTCTGTTCTGTCTTTGTCCAGGGTGCAGCTGCCCTGAAACCTCAGGGAGCAGCTTCAGCTGGGGAGGTTGGCAGGACAGGATTCAGGCTTGGTAGATCCCAGCAGCCCCCAGTTCCTGCCTTCTCCTCTGAGGCCCATATGGGATGTTAAGGGGCCTGAGAAAAGACTGACTTGCGATTTGCTTTGGCCAATCAAGTGAGGCTGAACTAATTGTGTAACTTATAAGGCAAGCTCTTAAGAGACTTGCTTCCTAGAGACACTGCCACCTTGTGGACAGGCCTGGGATGATGGCTTTGAGAGAAGAAGACACCAGGGAGCGTGAGGCCCTGGTCCCAGCTGACCTGCCCACTGCGTTGGACAGAGCTCAGGTTAGATGCCCAGCAGAACTTTCGACCAGCCCAGGGTCACGAGAAATAATCAGCCAATAGGTTTAGGGTGGCTTGTTACTTAGCAATAGATAAAACAGGAAAATTGCCTTAGGATGGTTCTCTCAACAAGTGGATGGCATAGGTTTAGAACCTTGGCTTTGTGAGCCAGGGACCAGGTAGGTCTGTACACGTGCACAGCAAGCTACCTGGGAATCTGAAAATCTGACTTGATTCAGTGAGTGCTCACTTCTGACAGTCCTTCGGGCAACTCCCATGGGAGGATGAGGGCCTGGGTCTATGTGGTCTATGTGGTCTGTAGATCATGGACTGTTTATTTCCAATTTGTACAAAACTGGAGAAAAAGCATGAGAATGTTTTCTTTTTGTTTTTGTTTTGGGGACTGAGAATTGAACCCAGAGCCTTCATACTGAACTGCATCCCCAGGCCTTTTTTTATTTTTTATTCTGAGACAGGGTCTCACTCGTCACTAAATTGCCCAGGCTGGGCTCAAATTTGCAATCTTCCCTACTCAGCCTCTCAAGTGTAGGCATGCACCACTACACTGAGTTGTATTTAGAAACTTTTATAGCAGTTTGACAGAGTAATTTTTGCATTTGTGAACTCCAGTAACAAAATTTGGGCTTCTGATCCAGGGATGAAGCTCAGTGGCACAGAGCTTGCTTGGGAAGTGTGAGGTCCTGAGTTCAATCCTCAGTACCAAAAACATTTTTTAAAAATTTTTAATTGGGGCTTCTGTTTACTGATGTCTTTTAAAAAGTTCTCCTAATAATTCATTTTTATTTGGTTTTGGTTTTGGTTTTTTGAGACAAAGTCTCACTATGAACTCACTATGTACTCCAGGCTGTCCTTGAAATTGCTGCATAGCCCAGACTGAACTCAAATTTGTGATCCTCCAGGCTCACCCTCCCAAGTGCACGGATCACAGGCACGCACCACCACACGCAGCCACTATTGTGTGTTTGTAGTAATACCAGTCTGCTATGGCTTGGTAGTTTAACAGTTTGAGGAGCACATTTCTAGGGCACAGGCCCAGCCTGCCTGCCTACCTGGGGTCTATTTACTTGAGAAACTAAGGAGCCCCTCAGAAAGGCATTTACCCTAGAAAAAAGAGTTGAGAAAGGGACAAGAAAATAAAAAGAACCATATCTGTAAAAATTTCTGTGGAATTTCAAGAGCCCCCAGTGCTCGCTGAGCTTTGGGACATCTGTAACACAGGTGACACAGGAATGGAGAGAGGCACCGTCCCCCACTTCAGTAGAGGCCTGGGCTCTGGACCACCCAAGATCCCAGCAGGCTGGAGGTTCCCGAGTTGCCATAGCAACAGAAGGCCTAGTGTTCATCAAGAGCAGTGATCTGCCTTGCTGGCCCTTGAGCAGCTTAGGAAGGAGAGACTCTTACAATAAAAGTCACCAACCAGAGACTCCTGGATGAGGGGTTCTTAGAGTGGGTCTTAGAGTGGTGAGAGGGTCTTTGGACCGTGGTGGTCGAAAGTAGAGCAAGAGACTATTGGCACTTTTGGGGGACCCTGATTTTTGCCAACCTCCAGACTGGGCAGCTTGAGGAAACCCTAGAGTCATTAGAATTTGGGTTTTATATATGGCAGTGCTGAAGCCCAGAGATTCACCGTTGGTAAGACCCACAGTGAGGGTACAGGCCGGAGCTCTTGAGTCTGAATCGTATGATCCTCCTTGTACTCTGGGATTAGGTGGCAGCTCAGAGCCCAGGAGGACCTGCCAGGGTGGCCCAGCACGCACCAGTCTGCAGCTTGGGGAGGTAGTACTGCCACAGGAAGCAGCCAGTCATGACTACAGAGAGCAGGAAGAGGAAGCCGCTGGAGGCCGGGAAGAACCACCTCCTGATCGCTTTCAGCCAGCGGAGCTGCCAGCCAGCCTGGAAAAGTGGGGACACAACATGACCCCTTGGGGGTCAGCAGAGGGAAGAGATCAAGGGATCCCCTCCCCTGTGGCCTCCTATGCCTCAGAGTCCCTCATATATCCCAAGAGGCCAGAGCTTTGGATAAATGTCACCCTGTAAGCATGCAACTCCTTAGTGGCTCTGCCTGGCATGCCCCTGCCTCTCCCTGAGCTTAGTGGCATATGTAGTCTAAGACCTGCTGCAATGCCACCTCCTCCAGGAAGCCCTTCCCAGCTCTCCTCACCCGTGTACCCTGCTAAGGCACTTGGAACAAGCCTGTAAGGGGGACAAATGCAAGTCCCTCTGTGGCTCTTGGCTGATCCCCCTATAAGTGAAGTGTCCCAGATGGGGCCACCTGTCCTATCCTCCGCCCTGAGGCCTTGGGTTTGTCCTGGTGCACAGCACACATGTGTGGAGGGCACATGTGGGGCCTAAGGCTATGGACCAGGCTTCCCTCCATCCCTGTCCACACCACACCTGCTGTCCGCAACACCTTCTGTGACCTTGAACTTGGGAAGGAGCGCCCAGCAGGCCTGCATAAAGCTCCCAATACAGGGCTGGTGCTGCATGGGGAGTAGCTGCTCTGCCCAAACCTTGGTGAGGAGACGGGGAGGAGCTGTGGAGCTGTTGAGGAGGACGGGCAAGCGCGGGGCTGAGGCGGTGCAGTGTGGGAGGTGGGTACAGGCAGGCAGCAGGGTTCAGAGGTGGTGAGAGCAGGTCCTGAAGCCCGACAGAGGGGAGGAAGAGGACAGGTGGGGAGGGGCCAAGGCACTGGAGAAGGAGGGCAGGTGGCCACCCAGCCCCACAAAAGAGCCATGGGCTCCTGCACAACCAATTTAGAAGCCAGGAGACACAGGTCCCCTCCAGTCAGCTTCCCAGAGACTGACCCACGCCTTTTGAGATGAGTGTTCCAGCCCAGGTGAGGTAGGTGTGGTCCGTGTTAAAGATGAGGCTCAGAGGCGTGAAGTGACTTGCCCAAGGTCACGCAGCTAGTTGCAGAGCTGAGATTTGAACCCAACCCCAGTCTCCAACCTACTTAGCCAAAGCTCTGGCAGAGCTTTAAGGATCACAGTGTGACCTCTCCTGAACCCTTCAGTGCCCCTGTCCTTTCCTGAGCACATGCTAGGCACCAGGCACTGTTCCGGGGCCCTCAAGTTTCAGCAGCAAAGCAACCTCGAGAATCTCCGCCCCCAGGGGGCTGGTGTGCTGTGTCAGGCTGGTCTGCCTGGCTGTCCCAGTGGGGCAGGGGAGAGTTCCTTCCTGTTCATCAGTGCGTCCCTAATCCTTGGCTCGAGGGTTTTCACACAGGAGGCATCCAATCACCGCTGACATCTACAGAGCCTTTAATATATGTGAGACACTGCTCCTATGGTATATAAACACTAATTCATTTAATCCTTGCAGCTGAATGCAAGCAGGCTCTATTGTTTTTCTGGTTCTCAGGAAATGCTTTTGAACTTTACATTGTTCTGCAAGTTGAAAGACTTGGGTTCAAATCTCAATGCCTCCTCCTGAGTCTACTGTAACTTGGGACAAGCCTCTTCCTTATTCTGGGCCTCTGCTTCTTCAATTGTTGAAGAAGAGAGTTGAGCTATTGGTAAAAAGTTTACTTTTATGTCTCAAGATCTCACTAGTTTTCAATAGTATCTTCCAGCTCTAGAACTTGGGGTTCACACTGAAGCTATTCTTTATTCTTATTTTCCAAAAAGCAGGATCAACCCACATGTCCTTCAATTGGTGAATGAATAAGCGAAGTATAGTACGTCTTCATAATAGAATACTATGCAGCAGCTTAAAGGGATGGACTATTGATATATGCAATAATGTAGCTGATTCTCTAATGCACAATGCTAAGTGAAATAAGCCAGAAAAATATAAGCCAAGGCTATAAACAGCAGAAGGAGCTGGTATGGTGGTGCGCATTTGTCGTCCCAGCAGGAGGTAGGAAGATTGCAAGTTTGTGCCCAACCTGTGTAATTAGCAACTTATGAAGGCCTGTCTCAGAATAAAATATAAAAGGCTTGAGATGTAGCTCAGAGTAAAGGCTCATGGTCAATCCCAAATCCTGGGGTGGGGGTGTGGGACCAAAAAAAAAAAAAACAGAGCAGAAGGGAATTTGGGAGGTGATGGACTCGCCGACAGTCCCGATTGTGGTGGCCACCATAGGACTGTCTGCCTTGGTCTCAACTCAGGACTTGTGCATCTCGCTGTCTATAAATGATACCTCAGTTTCACCTGTGTGTTGGACCAATGACACAAGACATAGGACACCGGTGCTGTCAGTTTTGTATGGGACACGCCCCCTCTGAGCAGGAGCAGAGATCCCCAGGGGCAGCACCAGTGAAGGCCCAGGGAGAAGACAGCCCAGCTCCCTTGGTGCAGGGGAAGAAGGCAATTCAGAGACAGTCACTGAGGTCGTGGGCCGCAAAAGGCGGGGCTGAGACCCAGGCTTGCCGTGCACCACCCCACACCCCCACACACAGCTGGGACTCTGCACCCCATGGTTCTCCTCTGGGGTGCAGCCTCAGCTCATGCCTGTCTCCAAATCCAGGATTTATTCCAAAAACCCGCAGGGGGAGTCCATATTTAGCCTCTAAGCTGTTCTCCAGCTGCTCCCATCAGACTCGCAGTGGCCACTAGAGCCTCCTCCGTCCCAGCTGGGAAACAGAGGCTCCTCCAGGCCTCACCCTCCATGGCTCCCCATCTGCACCCCCATTGCCCTCACTCCCTTTCCATTATTCACAGCCCACTCGGGATGGCCCCTCTTTTTTCAATCATTGATTCATTCAGAAAACAGCCACCCCTGCCCCCAGGGAGCCAGCAGCCCTCGGGAGTGGGACCCAGGCCCAAGGCCGGGGGGCAAGACTTGATTCTGGCTCTGCCCTTACTAGCTTCACCCTTACCAGCTTGGGGTCTCAATTTTCTCATCTGCATAATAGGAACAATAATTATCCTACATCTCCTAGAGTTTAGGTGATGGCAAATGAGGCAATGCCCATAAAGTCCCTAGAAAGTCACTCGCCGACTGGTGCTTGAATCAGTGATGCAGACACAAACAGAAACATGCAAAGGTCTCTGGGCTCCCAGGAGAGGGGCAGCTGAGCTGGGGGGGGGGAGGTCACTGAGCAAGACAGGAAGAAGAGTTGGGTCACCCCAGGCAGAGGTCAGCGGTGTGAGATGTGTGGCTTCCAGTTTGCAATCAAGAAGCTGAAGCCAGCCTGTTTCTGGCCCAGGCGCATCTACACTTCATCTTAGCCAAAAGACCAAGAAACGATGGCCTAGGCACACCTGCGGATGTCGGTGGTGGTGGCAGTACAGGTGGGAGGGTGACCTAGGCCAATGCTGGACGGCTGTGCCTCACCTGGTTCTTCATTCTCTCCAAGGCAGGGAAGATTCCACTCCTTGAGGATTCAGATCTACACCCTAGGAGCTCCCATGAACAAGAAGCTGAGTCAGAGGACTGCAGGCAAAAAGGGGTGCCCGAGGCCTGGGAAAGGAAAAAGGAGACAGAGAAATTACTAGAAAACACAGAGGGGGAGCTAGGCATGGTAGCACATGCTGGTAAACCCAGCTCTCTGGAAGGCTGAAGTAGGAGGATTGCAAGTTCAAACTCAGCCTGGGCAACTTGGCAACTTAGCAACTTAGTGAGACCCTATCTAAAAACCCTGGGGATGTAGCCCAGTGCACAGGCCATGGGTTCATTCTCCAGTAACACACACACACACACACACACACACACACACACACACCAGAGTATAGGAGGAACAACTCCTCAATTCACATGGCTCCACCCCATGGCAAGGGAAACAGCAGCTTGGAAACCCCATCCCCCCTGCCACCCACCTCTGCTTGCCCAGGACACTGAGAGTCCCATGTTACCACCAACCTCAGGCAAACCAGGACAGCTGGCTTCCCTCTCTGCCCACCCCTACTTCCAGCTGCTCTGCCCCTTCAGCCTGCTGAGAAACAACCTGCCAGGCCTGAGGCTTTCAGCCACAACCTACCCTCTTCCACATGGCTCCGGAAGGATGCGCCGACTGAGGCCCCGCCAGCTGGCCAGTGTTCGGCTTCCTAGGCTCTAAGGCACAGGCTTTGCCTAAGCTCTCCAGAGGCCGGCAGATGTGGCACCTAATTCCCACCTGCTAATCCTGCTGCAAGCCCTGTGATTAATTCCTGAGGTCCCTGGCAGCAGGGAAGGGGGCAGATGTCAGAGCACACTGGGCGCACCACATGACCCCAGTGGCTCCCAGAGTGCTCTCTCCAGAAGAAGACTCTGCCAAGCCCAGTGTGGGGGAGAGGGGAAGGGCAGCAGCTGTCAGGCTCTGACCCACAGGCCATCCTGGACCCCATCCAAACCCACCCTAGCTCCTCAGGGACCCCTGAGGACCCAAGGAATACAGCCTGACCTAGTTGTTAAATATTCAGGTGACTCCGGTTCAAATCCCAGTTCCATCACTGCCTGGGACCCCAAGTAAGTCATGATCTCTGCTGCTTCATCTGTAAAATGGGGCTGATGACAATACATGGATTGGCCAGAGGATTAAACTGCAATGTTCTTGTAAAGCAGGCCCCTCGAGGCCTGGCCCCTACTAAAGGGCTCCACAAAGGTGGGCTTTGTGTTTTGACTTGACTTTTACATCAGACTTAGGCCCAGTCCTGGGGCAGATATTAGATCTTTCTCTGGAAATGCATCACTATTGATTTCAGTTAACACAAAGGGTAAAATATATTCATCTTCTCAGCATCCTATAAGGCTGCACCCTAGAATTACCTAGGAACCTTCCCCTCCTACTTCTTCTCCTTCTCCTCCTCTTTCTCCTCCTCCTTCTTTTACTGGTACTGGGAATTAAAACCAGGGCCTTCACACTGAGCTACATCCGCCGGTCTTTTTTTTATTTTTTAGTCTCTCCTTGGCTGGACAGGGCTAGGATTAAAATCTCCTCTTGGGCGGGGGATTTAGCTCAGTGGTTTCGCCCCCTGCTTCGCAAGCTCAAGGACCAGAGTTCGATATCCGGTACCAAAAAAAAAAAAAAATCTCCTCTTGCCCTGTGCCTCCTTCCCGGTCCCCTCCCTCTCCTCGCGGAATGGAACAGGCACTGCTCTGTGTCGCGCCCAGGACCCTGCTCGCGTTAGGTCTCTGTCTTGCGCTGTCAGGGACTGCCCGGCTAGCGCCGCCTCGCGCTCTCGCTCAATCAATGGCGCTGAAGCCTCCGTTAAGCTGCGGCTGCGGTTCTTGTTTCCGTTTCTTCCTCTCCTTTCAGTCGGGAGAAGCATCCTCCACCCAGACACCCCTCCCACTCCCCATAGCAGGGCAGCTGCCTCGCTCCAGCCTCGGAAAACTTCGAAGACTAGCAAGAAGGGGGACCTGCTCAATACCCACTATGACAGCTACTTGGCTAAAGACTGCTCAAAATTCTACTGCAGCCGGACACAAAATGAAGGCAACCCCAAATGGTTTGTTCTTGGTGTTGGACAAGTTATAAACGGCCTAGACATTTCTATGATGTATATGTGGCCTGGAGAAAATAGGAAAAAAAAGTGATTATATCTTCTTTGTTTGCATATGGAAAGGAAAGCTATGGTAATATTTGGAGAAGTCTTTCCTCTACAACATGTCCTTGCCTCATGTCACAGAGCATCCCTGCATGTCTTGAAATGTATGTGACTTTTTAGCGCTTTAACTCTCCAACCATGACATTGGGTCCACTGGACTCATCCCTTACTTTTCCATTGTAAATTTGTACTTTAGCGCAATAGTAGCTGGACATGCATCTCAGTATCTTTCCCTGAGTGATATAGGAAGCAATCTATGTTTATCCATTTGCTATGATGAACACCAAAGTGTGTGCATGTGTGCAAAAGTGGCAAAATGGAGGGGCTGGGGATTTAGCTCTGTGGTTCTGCCGCCTGCCTCACAAGCGCAACGACCCAAGTTTGATCCCTGGTACCAAAAAAAAAAAAGTGGCAAAATGGGACTTTTGCTCCATCTAGCTGGTTTTGGATATATTTACCTGAGCATCACAGAGGGTCCAGTAGACCCACACCAGTCCAGGATTTGTTTTTTAAAAGTTTTCTTTTGATTTTTCTGGTAGAAGTATTCCAGTTCAGTACAATGGCACATGAAAAACCAGATTTGCAAGTTTTGGAGAAGGTCAAAAGTGAACTATCAGATTATGAATGCATGAATGATGAAGATGATCCATTATGATAAAATACATATTCTCATAACAGAAGAGTGTTGTGGGTATATGATGATGATGACGACAACAATGACAACAAAGACGATGGCAACTTTGACCATGTGAGCCAAAGTTCCTGTGACAGTGACATAGAGCAAGAATTGACTGATACAGACACAGAGAATGCAGACTTCCTTGATTCAGATGAGGAAGAAAACAGCAATGTGAGTATATATTTGACTAGGTGAAGCATTGCAAAATGGCCATGCAACCAAATGGAATGATTAATTGTTAGAGCTAGGTCTGAAAATACAGTGAGGGTCTTGGCAGGGGTGAAACATTGGACAGAATGTTAGCACTGCTATTCATTGTTGGAAATTGTAGTGAATAAAATGCCACAAGATGCTGTGAAATACACCAAGGGTGAAATGCAAGTAAAATGTTTTGTATGCACCAAAAGCCATATTCAAAAATGTATTTATTATGATGCCTCATTAGCTAAACTGAAAGCATTCAGGGATCTGCTGTATTTAGCAGGAATTTCTCATGGTAATTGCAGGAATGTAAAAGACTTATGGAAAAGCAATAGGTGAAAATATGGCATAAAAATTTATGCCCTCAAAGATGTGAAGACATTATGCTTTCAATTTAGACTTTTATCCTGGAACTCAGCCTTCAGGTCCTTATTTGTATAGTAATAAACCCAATGATGTTGTGAACAGACTTGTTGCTCCCATCTCCCAAACTAATCGGAATGTGACAGAGGAGGTAAGCTGCTCCCAGCACACAAGAGGGGGCTTCCGGGCCACTGTACCACCCCCATGAGCACAGAGGAGGTGAGCCGCGCGGGTGGTAGCAGCACACCACCACCACCACCACCACCCCGTTGAAATGAGAAGACACATAAACAAGTTTCAAAACCAGACTTCCAGAACACCTAAAGCAACCCCAAAGGGAAACAAGAAGGAACACTGTGACACTCAACCACCTGGACTCCCTGAACTGGCAACAAAAGAGGATCTGGAAAAAATGAAATCAGAAATAATGTCTCACATAACAGCAGAGATTGTGCCCATAGTGCAAGACATGATTAATAAATCTAGAGAGGACACAGATAAAATAAAGGAGCTGAGGAGCATGATGGAATCCCAACATAGGAAACAAATGGAATCCATAAAACAGATGCAAACAGACTTCCAGGAGATTAAAAACTCCACTGAAAGTCTATGCAGCAGAATGAACCAATGTGAGGACAGAATTTCAGATATAGAAGATAAGATGGCAATTAGTGACCAGGAAAAGAAAAATTTCTTTAAAATTGTAAGGGACCGCAAGAAATCAATCCAGCAGCTGCTAGATGATACAAAGAAGAATAACATAAGACTGATTGGAGTCAATGAAGAAACAGGAGAGCGTACAGATGACATAAAATAAACTGTTCACAGAAGCAATGACAGAAAACTTCCCAAGCAGGGGAAAAGAACTTGACATACAGATAAGAGAGGCATATAAGGCAGATAAGAGAGGACTCCAAGTAGCTGTGATCAAAAAAAAATCTACACATAGGCATATAATAGTTAAGATTCCAGAAACCCAACAGAAAAACAAAATTCTACAAGCAGTTAGAGAAAAGAAACAAGTCACATACAAAGGAAAGCCCATCAGAATCACAGCAGACTTCTCAATGCAAACCCTCAAGGCAAGAAGAGCTTGGAGGGATGTATTTCAAGCCCTAAAAGAAAACAGCCTCCAACCCAGATTGATGTAACCTGCAAAATTATCTTTCAAAATTGATGGAGAAATCAGATACTATCATGACAAAGAGCACCTTAGGAACTTCATGAATACTAAACCAGCACTCCAAAAAATTTTAGACCATATCCTAGGAAAAGACAATAATGATCACAACCCCAGGAAGCCCAGCAGAATGAATCTGTCGGGCGCAACAAGAAATTAAAAGCAAAGGGGGAGAATCCAACAAACAGAAAAAGTCATGACAATGATAAATCAATATGTATGAGTTATAACCATCAATGTTAATGGTCTCAATTCACCAATCAAAAGAAATAGACTGGCAGAAAGGGTCAAGAAGCAAGATCCAACAATATGCGGCAAACAAGAAACACATTTAATTCAAAAAGAAACTCATAGTCTGAAAGTTAAAGGGTGGAAAACAATACTCCATGTGACAGGAACACCCCCTCAAAAAAAAAAAAAAACCAGGAGTAGCTATCCTCTTTGCAGATCAAATGGATTTCAAACGAAAATCTGAAACACTCTGGTCCCAAAAATTTCAGATAAGCGATAGTCAACTTGTATGTACAAATCTATTGTGAACATGTGTTTTCATTCCTCTCAAGTAAAAACTTAAGAACAGGACTGTTGGTTCTTAACAGTAATACAAGAAATGTCTATATTGTTTTCCAAAATGGTTTTGTCATTTTACATTCACATTAGCAGTATTAGAAAGTTCTAACTGGTTCACACCTAAGGTGATATTTGTTCTTTTAAAACTTTTAACTTCATCTCCCTAATGAGTGTATAATTCAATCTTGTTATTGTACTGATTAGTATTTTTCTGATTCTAGTGTTGCACACCTTTCCTTGTGCTGTACTGGCTATTTATCATCTTCTTGTGTCTACTTTTTAATTAGGTTGTTTATTAATGAGCTGTAAGAGTTCTTTATATATTCTGGTCATAGGTTATATGCATTATAAATATGTTCTGTTTAAGGACTACTTTTCATTTTCTTAACTATGTCATTTAAAGTTCTAAATTTTGATGGAATCTCATTTATCAACTTTTTTCTTTTATACACCATGTTTTTTATATCCCAGGAAATTCTTGCCTGCCCTAAATTCATAAACACTTTCCCTTATAATTTCTTCTTAAAGTTTTATAGTTTTAGTCTTTCGTGTTTAGGTTCATAGATCCTTTCAAGTTAGTTTTATGTATGGAAATAAAGGGTTGAGGTTAATTTTTTACATACGGATACCAGGTATTCTAGTGCCATTTGCTGAAAACACTATATTTTCCTCTGCTCTTGAATTGAGTTTATGTTCTATAAAATGTTACTGTTAAATAATCTTTCAAAACTCAGTGGACCATATATGTGTGCTTCTATTTCTAGATTCTCCATTTTATTCTAATGATATGTATGTCTTTCCTTACACCAACACTGCCTTGATTACTGTAGCTTTAGAGGAAGTCTTAAAATTAGGTACTAAACATCTTCCAACACTGCTTTTTTTTCTTTTTTACTTTTCTAGGTCCTTTGTACTCCTACATAACTTTAAAATTTCAATATCCAATTCTTCATTTATAGCAACTATACATAGATCTGAATTTTTATATATACCTTGTGTTTTCTAATCCTGCTAAATTCAAATATAAGTTCTAGAGGCTCCTAAAGATTTCTTAGTATTTTCTCTGTCAATGATCATTTCATCTTCATATAAAGATTTTGATTCTATGTTGCCAATCCTATCCTAATTGTGTCATTTTATTGCCAGACTATTTTGGTTTGGGCCTATGTTTCAAAGTTTAATGGACAAAAGAAGAGTAGGCATATCTGCCCTTCTTCCCCACCTTAGGGAGGAAGCATTGTATCTTCTCCATTCGTATAAGTCGTTTTTGCTGGAAGTATGGAGTACATGTCTTTGATCTGTTGAGAAGTTTCTGTTCTACTTCTAGTCTCCTGATAGCTTTTGCTATAAACAGCTGTAGAATTTAGCCCAATACTTTTTCTCCAACTACTGACAGAATCATATGGCTTTTTCCTTTCCTCTGTTAAAATGATGACTTTTGGGGGTGGATCTTCCAATGCTGAATCAACACTGCCATCCCTATAACAAAACCACTTTCTACATCCTGCCAGATCTGACTTCTAATAGTTTGTTTTGTTAAACAAATTTCTATCTATGTTCATACTTTTTTCTTCTATTATTTTTATCCAGTTTTAGTATTAGCACAATGCTGATTTCCTAAAATGAGGGGAGAAGTGTTCTTTCTTTTTTCTGCTTTAAATGTTTGACATAATTTATCAGTTAAAATGTATATAAGCCTGCTGTTGTCATATAGGTAGGTTTTCAAGCTAGGAATATACTTTCTCTAATAGGTGCTATTCAAATTTTATATTTCCTCCAGAGTCAGTTTCATTAATTTGTCTTCCAAGGTACTTCTTAGAAGTTGTCAAATTTATTTCAAAAAAAGATTTTTGTAATATGCTTTCTATATCCTTTTAAATTCTGTAAAATCTGTGATAATGACTTCTAGATCTTGATATTGTAATTTTAAAAATGTATAATTGATACTGTGTAATAGGCAGAAAAGGTCTAAAGGAGTAGGGAAAGTGAGAGGGGTAGGGGAAAGGAAAAAAGGGAAAAGAAAAATATGAGAAAAGAAAAAAAAATGGAAACAAAGTCTTTGTAATTAGGGAAGAGTCGGGGCTGGGGATTTAGGTCAGTGGTTTCGCTGCCAGCTGGGCAAGCGCAAGGACCGGAGTTCGATCCCCGGTACCACAAAAAAAAAAGGGAAGAGTGGAGGGGGTGAAGGGAGGGCAGGGGAAGGGGAAAAAAAAATAAGAACCAAGATACATTATGTAAAGATATAAGATCCTAATGATGAATGTAACTGTATTGTATACCTAAAATGTACCAATAAACTTAATGGGGAAAAAAAAAACTAATTGGAATGTGACATTGAACATTTGATTTACCAGTTTCCAACTGATGTTACATTGCTAACAGAGCACAAGTTCACCAGCACAGGAAGTGTGTGCAGGAACAAAGCAGAAATTCCAAAGGAAATTTTGCAATTTCAAAACAGAATTGTATAGTACAATCTTTGCATTTCAGAAGGATTTATGTTGGCCTTGAATATGGCAAAGGAAAACTTAAACTGTTACTGCTGATGTCAGCATTGTACCATGATGGAAAATTGATAGGGAAATCAACAAAACTGAAGACTGAGATAGAAACTTTCTACAACAAAACCAAAGGTGGAGTAGATGTTGATGAGTTATGCAGCAGCTATGATGTCACTTGAAACACAAAACATTGGCCAATGGTTGTGTTTTACTTGATCCTAAATATCTGTG
This sequence comes from Heterocephalus glaber, assembly GCF_053883595.1. Classification (NCBI taxonomy): domain Eukaryota; kingdom Metazoa; phylum Chordata; class Mammalia; order Rodentia; family Bathyergidae; genus Heterocephalus; species Heterocephalus glaber. The sequence goes on along the minus strand of NW_028258302.1, from coordinate 18,642,818 downwards.
GCATAGTTTGATAGTTTACAAAGAAAATAACAAGTGCAAAATATCCCAGAGAGTTTTCTTAGAGGAATAGAACTGGATCTCATAAGAGATCATTTACAGTAGAGGAAAAACAAAATTTTTAAACCCAGGGAACTATGAAAAGAATTGTGGAGCGCACTTGTGAGCTGACAGATGAACAGGCAGGCACAGCATCACAAATAGCTACTACAACAACAGAAAAACCACAAAGATGTCAACTGCTCTACATGAAAGGACAGGGAAACAAAACACATGTGTTATCAGTGCAAGCAATGCTTGTGTATGGAACATGCAGTTGTCATGTGTGAAGACTGCATTGGGTGTGACAGTTGAAACAAAGTTTATTTCTGTGGTAGACTTTTGTTTGTGTTTACATTGTAGTTCACATAGGTTTTATTTCTGATGTTATCTCTTAGGTTTTGTAAGCAAGTACACAGCTGATGTGAAGATGTTGGTGTCTATTCTAACCACTCACTCATTACATATTTGATATTTTATTTTATTGATATCCTATTTCCCTGGAAAGTGTGTGTTGTACAATATAGTAGGAAGCTCCTGTCAAAACAGGAAGAGAGATGACAAGACTGCCGCCTAGGAAAGGAAAGCTAATCACATGTGCTGTCAGTGTAAGTAAGATATTTACATGGAACATGCAGTTGTCATGTGTGAAGACTGCCGTGGGTGTAACAATTGAAGCAAAGCTTATTTTTGTTGTTGAGTTCTACTGGTATTTTCATTGTAGTTCATATAGGAATTTATTTCTGATGTTATCTTTTAGGTTTTGTAAGCAAGTACACAGGTGATGTGAAAATATTGATATCTATTCTAAATGCACAATACATATTAAGGATTTAATACTTTACTTTATCGATATTTTATGTTCCTGTTAACTATACACTGTATAATATAATAAACTTCTGCCAAAGTAGCAAGACCAGTGAGATGTCAAGTGTGTCCTACAAAAAGGCCAGGAAAGCAAAACACAAGTGCTGTCAGTGTTAGTGATATATATTTATGAAACGAGCTGTCTTCGTGTGAAGACTGCCTTAGGTGGGATAATTTTGAAGTAAAGATTATTTTTTTGTTAAGTGCTGTTGGTATTTTCATTGTAGTGCATATAAGAATTTATTTGTATTGTTCTTTTTTAGACTTTGTACACCAAAAAGTAGTCAATGTTGAAAATTTTGATGCTTTTTCATAAACAATAAATATTAAAAATTCAGTTAAAAAAATCTTCTTTTGCTGAGGCTTGGGGTGGAGTATGTGGTCAGGTAGAGACAATCTTTGTGGATCATCCTCTGTAGCCCCTGTGGCCAAGAACTGAGTGACTTAACCACCTTGTGTGGCTGGTGAAACAGGTTCAGGGAGGGGGAATGACAGTGACAGCAGTTACAGCTGAGACCCAGCTCCTTATCATGTACCTGGCTGCGTGATTCGTCTTCATTGCAGCTCGCAGCAGGCTGGGCAGTCTGAGCGGTGGCACTGTGCCAGGGTCCAGGGCGTGGTGTTTTCTGTGTTATGTGCTTTGATCAGCACAATAATCCCCCAAAGCAAAGTCTGTTCTGCCCCATTTTACATCCAAGGAAGCATATGCTCAGTGGAGGGAAGTCTTCAGGAAGAGCCAGGACTGAGTATCAGAGTCGGCTAATCCACTCCAAGGTCCTGCAAGCCTTCCCCTCAAGACACCCACCAGCTGCTCCCGGAGCTCCTCTCCTGCCTGCTCCAGCTACAGTCGTTTCTCGCCTGTGACGCGGCAGCTGGCCCCTCGAGCTTTTAGTCAGACCCGAAACCATAGCATGTCGTGCGCCAAGGTGACCACCAGAGGGCAGTAGATACCACTATATACAATCTCCGGAGGCTCGGACGCCTCCTTTACGGCATCATTTAGTGAAGGGCTGCTCTTCCTCCAGGTTGACGTCCAGGCTTTCCACCCATGATCCGAGATCTCTTCTACAACAGCCCCACGAAGAAGGACTCATTCATTCTCTTTATAGATGAGGGAGCATATTCATCCTTTGCTAACCTTCCATGGGTACTTCCTACTCTGGAAAAATTCAAAATCCCTGACTGCACTGCCCATTGGAGGACTCTTGGGTCTGAATGCAAAATTCAAATCCCCTCTCCACTCTGTTTCTTACCTCACTTGGGTAGGGTTTCTCGGCTTCTCTTGTGCCCCAATGATCTCATCTGTAAAATGGGTTCTTGAAGAACCCAGCTCTTTGAGATGGGAGGGTGAATTAAAGAGAGAATACACCAAAAGAGAAGTTTGGTGACTGGACGCAGCAAGTGCCCAGCAAACCTTGGTCATTGTTGTTACCATCGGTCTCATGGACCTCTCCTCCCAGGGAGAAGATCATTGTCCCAGCCTTATCATCAGGACTGTTGAGAAAGAATGTAGTTGGAAAGCTATCAAGATAATTAAATTTTAAAAAGGAAAATCTCTCTTGCCAAAGGATGCATAAAGATTCTTAGCATTATCACCAGTTAGGCCTTGACTAATTCACTGATTGATCCATTCAATCACTTTGTCATTCAATTAACACTTACTGAGCATCTGCCGCTTGCCAGGTCTTACAGCTGGGTCTGGAGGAGGACACAGTGGCCAAGCAAATATAATAACAGATGCAAATTGTCATCTCATACATACTGAGCACCTTCTCAGGCCTGGGTACTGTTAAAGGTGCTTCAGGAATATCTGTGAACAGCACAAACCAAGATCCCTGGCCTCAGAAAGCTTACCTTCCAGCAGGGCAGCGCAGAGCATAGGTGAAATGCTGTGTTAGAAAATGATACATGCCGTGGAAAAGTCAAGCCAGGGTTATGGTGATAAATGGGTTGGTTGGGATGGGCCTCACCAAGGGGTACATCCCCTGAAAGAAGAAAAGGGAAGTGGCTATGTGGATGGAAGAGGAAGAGTGTCCATGGCCAGAGTGTCCAGTGTGGTGAGTGGCTGGAACAGACCAAGTAAGGGGCAGAGTAGTAAGGGAGGCTGGGAAGCAGTGGGTCAAGACGGTCATGTAGATCCTTCTACCACACAGGAAGGACCTTAGATCTCCATTCCTGGTGATATGGGAGCCTGCACCAGCGGTGGACGAAGTCAGAGTATGGATATGCTTGGAAAGTAGAGCTAATGGGATTCACTGATGAACTGGAGTTGGGGGCATAGCTCCAAAGTGTCGGACTTGAGCAACTGAAGGAAGGGAGTGGACTTTCCCTGCCAGCCAAGGGGTCCTGCATGCAGCAAGGGGCAAGGCAGGGAGGGCAGAGGACTCAGGATCGACCATGGTAATTTTCAGAAGTCCAAGTGAGGTGGGGAATAGTTGGACATCTGACTCTGGACTGAGAGGTGTGTAGCAAAGTTACAGTTTAGGAAATCATTGGCAAATGACAGTCCGTATTTATGGTGATCACCAAGGGAGTGAGATGGAAAAAAGGAAGAACATGAGAACCGAGCCCAGAGGCCCAGGAGAGGGGAGACTGGGTAAAGGCAAATACCACAAAGTCATGCAACCCAAATGCCTTTTCCTGGAGAAACTTACAGCAGAGGGTTAGAGGCATTGAGTAAGGAATTGTGTTATCCAACTGTCATCATCATAGGGGGAGAGACGGGGACCAGGGCTTCCCTGGAAATGCCATGGAGTGTGCTTCAAAACAGGAACCCCATGCTTATTACTGTGCTTTTTTTCCAGGCAGGTGTGAGTTCAATCTTGCAAGCAAAGAAAATCTGGCCTGAGCTCAGCACCGGGGGAATGGCCTCCAGCACTAGGGCCCATGGAGGGGCTCCCCCACCCCATGTGGAGACAAGGTGGAGTCATTTCTGCTTTGCAGAAGGGATACCCTCTGAAGCCCACCTGCTTTCTCATGGGTGGGACCCTGGAGGATTGTTTGACTAAGGTTCATCCCCTGACCACGGGGCTCATCAAACATAAGCCCACCCAACAGTAGAAATCAGCAGGGCTTCTAACAGGGTTTTGCTAATGGTTCCCTTGGCAAAGCTGGAGGAGGCTTTGTAGAAGGGAGGCCTGGAGAGACAGCACAAACTCCACCATGGCAACCTAAGCCTCTGGCCCTGGAGACCTTGCCATGTCTGAGGAAGGCACCACGACCAGGCTGGAGTCATTGCTTGGGGCCAATGGGCTTGGTCCTGTGGGAGTCACACAGGCTTCTTGCCTTAGCTGCGCTGTTAGCCCAGAAGCAGCAGGGGACATTGCCTGAGTGGCTGCTCTATTGACTGCCAGCAGACAGTCCAAAGCTATGTGGTTACCCTAAACAGCCTGAGCTAGGGATCCATGTTGACCTGCTTGGCAGTGAGGACCCTGGCTGTCCCCATGGTAATTTCCTCCAGGATGGCTGGGCAGCTGTGGATCATGGAGTCTACCTGTCTATAGGAAGAAAATCTTCATGAATGGTGAGATCCATGTAGTGAATACCCAGGTGTGTCTTGTGTCCCGTCAATGGGAATGTTGCCTGTGGCTATGCATGTTACATCATGTCCAAGCAAGGAGGGCCTTATAGCCAGAGCACAAAACAAGTTCAGTTCTCAAGATACAAAGAGTGCTGCTCAACACTCTGCAGATTGGCCACTGTACAAGTTAGGGTTCACTAGAGGAACAGATTTAATATTTTATTCTGTGTACAAGACTGCATGGATGGAACAGAAAGTATTTATGATGGAGGAACAGCCGGGTTTAGGACGAGAGTGTCCAGTATATTAAAGAAAAGCCAAGGCCAGTGGCAGGCTTACAATGGCTGCCTGCAGAGCCAGGTGCAGAAGAATGCAAAAGGACTGCCTGTGCGCTGGACAGCTGGAGGATCCAGTCACTGCAGTCATGTGCAAATCCATATGAGGAAGCTGAAAGGTCTGTGCCAGAAGGCTGAGGAGTCTTTGCTGGAAGGCTGAAGGCAGATAGCCAAAGGTGATGGTGAAGACTGGAGCTCTTCCTCCAAAGCAGAAACAAGCCTTCCTTCTTCTTTCTCTTTTTATTCCACCCAGGCTACAAGCCTATTGATCAGTGTCACTCTCACCCAGGGTGGGGCTTCTGTTTTGAGTAAATCCATCATCCAGTCACACCCAGCACTGTGCTAAACCAATCAGCTGGATGTTTCAAATTCTTAACCACAGCTAATTAGCACAATCCACATTTGTCAACCTGACAACCAGGCACATTTCATTAAACCATAACAGTCTACAGACACAATGGCAAGTTCATAATTGCACCTAACATGGTACAACTATCCTGCGTATAAACAGAAGCAAACTGATTCCCACCCAAGAATAGAAGGCAAAGTTTTTCTTTTGGTGATGTTTACTCCTAACGTTCACAATTTAAACATTATAATATAGATTTAACAGCACTTAAGAATCATTATTAAGTTTATCAGCATCATGCTACAAAGGAAGAGAATCAAGATGCCTGCTTAGCATATTTATAAAATAGGAATTACAATTACAATCCTCATTTCTGTAACTGGTTATGGATTGTAGCTGGTATTCAGAACTATTTTCTTCTACTACCCATTCTGCATTCCTTGCTGTTCAGCAAGCACCTCACCAGGTCTTGGTTCTTTCCCTGGTGGAGTGACCCATACCTTCATTCCTGAAGGTTCTGGGCCATTTGTCATTCTGCCTGGATTACATTGTTTTAGTTTCCCACTGGCCTCAATATCAAGGGGTGGTAATACTAGGAGGTGCCCTATGAGTTCTCCTGCACTCCAAGTATATTCTTCCTTTCCTCCATTGTGGGGTAATTGTCCAACTTACCCCTGATAGTTTGAATCAATCACCTCTGCCAACACCGTAACTCCATTTTTAGCTTGTTTACTCAGAAGTTCGAGGAGCCCAAAATGACCAGGTAGAAATCTTAGCTTCTAGTTCAGTGGAATCATTGTTGTGCTTTCTGGTACAAGCCTTCTTCCCTCTGGAACTAAGACTTCTAGGCCAGCAGAGCATAAGGTAATGGAAACAGGAAGCAAAAATTTTGCTTGTGGATCACTAGGGGTACCATTCCCACTTCCACCCCTTGATTCTTGGACCCATAAATTCTGGCTATGGGAGACAGTACCATGTAGTGGATGCTGATTCAAAGCCTTTTGGAGAATTTTGACCCAGCCTTGCAAGGCGCCACCACCTAGCTGGCACTATAACTGAGTCTTTAAAAGGCCATTTCACCTCCCTGTCAATCCAGCTGCTTCTGGATGGTGAGGAACATGGTAAAAGCAGTGGATTCCATGAGCCCATCACCTCATTTCATTTCTCTGGCCATGAAATATATTCCTTGGTCAGAAGCAATGCTGTGTGGAATTCTAAGATGATGGATAAGGCATCCTCTAAGGCCACATGTGGTTGTTTTGGCAAAACATATTACATGCAGGGAAAGCAAATCCATGCCCAGAATAAGTATCTATGCCAGTAAGGATAAACCACTGCCCTTTCCAAGAAGGAAACAGACCAATATAATCAATTGCCACCATGTCACAGGCTGATCACCCTGGGGAATGATGCTATATTGAGGACTCAGTGTTGATCTCTGGCACATAAGATATTCGGCGCTAGCTATAGCCAGATCAGCCTTGGAGAGTGGAAGCCCATGTACAATCTCCATCCCTCCACCATGAGCACTTTGTTCATGAGCCCATTAGGCAATGACGGGGTGGCTGAAGGAAAATGTTGACTGCTATACACTGAACAGGTAATCCTAACCACTTGATTATTAAAGTCCTCTTATCCTGAGATCACTTTCTGGTGAACATTTATGTGAGACACAAACATTTTCACATCCTTTGCCCATATGGAGAGCTCTATCCACACATCTCTTCCCTGAATATCTATCACCAATTTTCCAGTCATGTTCCTTGCAAGTTCCTGATCATCCAGGATTGGCTACAGCCCATGAATCAGTATACAGTGATGCCTCTGGCCATTTTTTCTTCCAGGCAAAATATATGACCAGATGCACTGCCCAAAGTTTAGCCCACTGTGAAGATTTCCCTTTGCTACTGTCCCTCAGAGATGTCCTGGAAAAGGGTTGTAGCACTGCAGCTGTACAGGTTCAAGTGTGCCTACATAACATGCAGAACCATCTGTAAACCAGGCTCTAGCCTTCTCTTCCTGTGACAGCTGAATATATGGTATATTCCATGAGACCATAGTCATGTACCAGGAGACAGAAGACAGTATAGCAGGAGTAGAAACCATGGGCAACTTCTTAATTTACTTGTGCCTTCTGGACCTGCTTTGGCTCAATCACATATATACCACTTCCATTTAATGATGGATTGTTGCTGTGTACATCCAACCTTATGACTCATTAGATCAAATAAAACCCAGCTCATGATGGGCAACTCCAGACACATGGTAACCTGGTGCCCCTTGGTCAAGTGTTCAGTTTCCACCAAGGCCCAGTACCAGGCCAGGAGCTGCTTTGCAAAGGGAGAGTAGTTGTCTGAAGATGATGGCAGAGCCTTGCTCCAAAATCCTGAAGCCCTTTGCTGTGATTTACCTATGGAAGCCTTCCAAAGACTCCAAACAGCATCTCTACCTGCACCTGACACTTCAAGTACCACTGGATCTGCTGGATCATATGGCCCCAATGGCAGAGCATGGCCAGAACCTTTTCTTGTTCTAGGCCCCACTCAAAACTAGCAGCTTTCTGAGTCACTCTGTAAATGGGCCAGAGTAAGACACCTAAGTGAGGAATGTGTTGCCTCCAAAATCCAAATAGGCCCACTAGGGATTGTGCCTCTTTTTTAGTAGTAGGGAAAGGCAAATGCAACAACTTTTCATTCACCTCAAAAGGGATATCTCTACATGCCCCACACTACTGGATTCTTAGAAATTTCACTGAGATAGAGAGACCTTGAACTTTAGTTGGATTTATTTCCCATCCCCTGGCCTACAAATGCTTTACTAACAAATCCAGAGTGGTTGTTATCTCCTGCTCACTTGGTCTAATTAGCATAATATCATCAATGTAGTGGACCAGTGTGATACCTTTGGAAGATAAAGGTAATCAAGATCCCTGTGAACTAAGTTGTGATGCAGGCCTGGAGAGTTAATATAACTCTGAGGTAGGACAGTGAAGGAGTATTGCTGGCCTTGCTAGCTGAAAGCACATTGTTTCTGATGGTCCTTATGGGTAGGTATGGAGAAGAAGGCATTTGCGAAATCAATAGCTGCATACCAAGTACCAGGAGATGTGTTACTCTGGTTAAGCAAAGAAACCATATCTGGTACAACAGCTGCAATTGGAGTCACCATTTAATTCAGTTTATAGTAATCCATCATTCTCCAAGACCCATCCTTCTTCTGCACAGGCCAAATGGGAGAATTAAATGAAGATGTGGTGGGAACCACCACCTCTGCATCCTTCAAGTCCTTAATATTGGCACTAATTTCTTCAATCCCTCCAGGGTTGCGATCTTGTTTTTGGTTCACTATCTTTAATAGCTTTAGTGGTTCCTGGAGTTGGTTCTCTAACTGACCTCCTTAATCATGTTTCTCCAGAGCCACTCCTGGTACCAAAATCTGTATATCGGTTAGGGCTCACCAGAAGAACACATATAATACGTATATATCCCTATATTCTATATAAGGATTTACAAGGTAGGCTTGTAATGGCTTCCTGCAGAGTCTGGTGTGGGAGAGTGTGAAAGGATCGTCTGTGTGCTAGAGAGCCGGAGGATTCAGTCAAAGGTCAAAGACCTGGGGCTCACTGCAGAGTCCCATGTGAGTCTGCATCAGGAAGCTGAAGAATCTGCACTGGAAGCCTGGAGACAAATGTCCAAAGGCAGTGGAGAAGACTGGAGCTCCTCAAAAGAAGCAGAAGCAAGACTTCCTTGTTCTTTCCCTTTTATTCCATCCAGGCTACAAGTATTGGTTGGTGCCACCCACACCCAGGGTAGGTCTTCCCTCTTTGCAAAGTTCTGGGTATCTAGTCATGCCCAGAACCATGATAAACCAATCAGCTAGGGGTTTCTTATCCAAGTTGACACTACAGTTAAAGATTGGAGCCACAAATACCAAATTGTGGGGTGGGGGGATCAACTTGACTGGGTTTGGGATCTTTCCAGGGGATTGGTGGAGCCCATTCTAGGTATGTTTGGGTGGGTTACCAAGGCATGGCCTTGGGGCCTATTTATGATACCTCCTCTTAGGTGCTATTCCCCTGTTCTGCTTCCCAGCCACCATGGACTAAGCAACTTTGCTCCCCTTGCTTTCCACCATGATGTTCCTGCCTTGGAACCTGCTGACTGTGGGAGGAATCCCCTGAAACATGAGCTAAATTGAACCTCTCCTCTTTTAACTTGTAGGTTTGGGGTATGGTGTCCCAGAGGCAAGAAGACTAATACACCATTCACACAGAGGATGGGAACATAGTCGTTCAGGCCCAAGGCATTGTTATGACTGTGGCCAGCTAGGAGTAATAGTCATGCCATGGTCAGAAGGTGAGGTGCTGATAAGGTCTCCTACAGCTGGGTGTGGCAGACAGGGATAGTATCAGTGATGTATTCAGTACTACAGTACAGTAGTTTTGTGCTGTGGGCCCCAGCCTAGATGGCTGCTAGAGGATATTCAGCAGAGCCTGTCCAGATCTGGAGAGGGAGAAAGTTATTTATCCTTTACTCAATCTGTTTCCTGTGACTGTGTAGGTCCTTGCTAGATCAGCTGGGGTTTGTCATGTCCCCCATATCAGCCAGGTAACCTACACTTGTCCCAGAGCTCTGGCCAGAGGGAACCCAGGGGATGCCATTCTGTTCTCAGAGGCAACCTCTAGAGGCCATGAAAAGTGGCTACAGGGCACAGGCATAGCAACCACAGCAGAGGAGGTGGGCGGTAGGAAAGGGACTTCTTACAGTAAAGGCAGTGTCAGGGTTGCCTGTCCAGACAGTCTGTCCAACAAGATGTCTATTGGAAAGGACCACTTCTGATGTCCATCACGACGAACCAAAAGTCATGTCCACCCAGTTAGTTGTCCTTCAAATGGGGCAATGTGACCTTACCAGCCAATGGTTATAGTCAAGCAGGCTCAAAAATTGTGGTAATTAGTTACAGAAGCCCCAGTCCAGACTCAGCAGGTGGGCTCTTCCCCCTCCGCTGTTTCAGAGAATAATAAGAAAGTAGCTGACGCTTGCTCTTTGAGCTCTCTGTACCCAGGCCACCTGCACATGGTAAGGATAGAGGAGTGAGCAATTAGAGGAGCACAGTCCATTGTCAGACTGTGTCATAGCAGGAAATTTTAGTCCATGATGAAGGTGACCCCCAGAGCATTGAGTTTGGGTGCCACCTCCTTGATGGAAGAGAACAGCCATCTGGAAGTCAAAATCATGTCCAGGGTGGTCAGAACCCAGTGTAATCATGGCTAATTGTGAACTGGTGACATTTCACAATTGTGAACATGGTGACAGGTTGTTGTGCCCAGCTCACCTTGGGACACAGTCCAGTGGTGCTGGAGAGTAATATACCTGGCCACGACCATCTTCCACATAGGTCAAATTGGGCCTCACTGGGCCACCTCAGACCTCCAGGGGGCTGCTATTGTGGCAAGTCTAGGCACAGGCCTGGTGCTCTAAAGAGAACATGATGCCCAGTCTCTTGATGCTTTTTTTTTTTTCTCATTCCAAATGCTCGCTGCAAGGTACAGTGCCTCATTGTGCCTCCTGTGTCACAGGTAGATCAAGTGTGTGGTTGCATTGCTGTACTTGTTTCCCTAGTGAGGGTTACCACATGGATATTCTCCTAATGGTCCAGTGCTGGGCAGCCTAATGGACTGGCAATTCAGCAGGACCTTTAGCAATGGCCTGTGAAGCTGTGCAAAAGGGACTATTCACAAGGGGCTGAGCAAGATAGAGGGAGCCCACAAGGACAGTGCAGTACCCTTGCACAGGTAACTGTAAGGATGCTATCACCCTGGGCCCAAAGACAACCTGGAAGGAGAGAGTCATGTTGAGCTCCCTGAGATCCACCTAACCCAAAATTGCCTGAGTTGCGCCCACAGGAAGAACCTAGGGGAATAAGCGCTTCAACCTCCTCCTTCCCTCTAGTCTTCCAGAGATCCCCATTGGCCAAGCCCACCTGGAGGACACAGAGTCAGGGAACCTGAAGATGCCATCCATATAGTTTAGACATCTAGCAGAAAAGTCAGAAAAGGGATGGAGATTGGCCCTGGAGGGGAAAGAAGATGTGTGACACACAAGAAAGGGTTGTGATTTTTGAATAGGGAGTCTTCACTAAGGAGTTATTCAAGCAAAGATATGAAGGGGTGCAGTAACTCATCTGCTTTGGTCTGAGGGTATCCCCCAAAATTCACATGCTGGAAACTTAATCTCAGTGCAACAGTGTTGGAAGGTGTGGCCTTTTGGGATGTGTCTAGGTCATGAATCCACTCTTAGGAATGGATCGATGCCATTACCAAAGGGCTTGGCAAAGGCAGTTCATTCCCATTTTGCTCTTCCACCTTCTGCCATGTGAGAACGTAGCATTCCTCCCCTCCAGAGGATGGAAAGTTCAAGACAACATCTTGGAAGCAAAGACTAAACCTGTAAGCACCTTGAACTTGACCTTGTCAGCCTCTAGGATTTTGAGAAATGAATTTTTGGCCAGGCATGGTAATATGTGCCTATAATCCCAGTACTCTGGGAGGCTGAGGCAGAAGGATTGCAAGTTTGAATCCAGCCTTGGCAACTTTAGTAACTTAGAGAGCCATTCTCAAAATAAAAAAATTAAAGGGCCGGGGATTTAGCTCAGTGGTTCTGCTGTCTGCCTCACAAGCTCAAGGTCCCGAGTTCGATCCCCGGTACCCCCCCCCCCAAAAAGTTAAAAAGGGCTGGGGATGCATCTTAATATGAAAGTCCTGGGTTCAATTCCAAGTACTGGGAAAAGAAAAGAAACAAAACAAAACAAACTAATTTATGTTCCTTATGAATTCTCAGGCTCTTCTTTATAGTGGTATAAAATAGTCTTAAGACAGGAACTGATGGCAGAGGAGTGGGTGTTGTATAATTTAACACCTCAAAATGTGGAAGCAGCTTTGAAACTGAGCAATGGGTAGAGGCTGGGAGAGTTTTGAAGTGCACATTGGAAAAGCCTTTATTACCATGACCAGAGGATTAAGGGAAGTGCTAGTGAGGGTGTAGAGGTAGAGAAAAGCTGGAAGGAAACCTCATTCTTCCACAAGATGGCTTGAGTAGTCATGACAGCAAAGGCCATTCCGATGAGGTCTCATGAAGCAATGGACAACAAGGTATGGGAACCTGGAGGGAAGGTCATCCCTGCCATCAGTGGCAAAGAGCTTGCCTGAATTGTGTCTGTATCCTATCACTTTATGAAAGGCAAAATTTAAGAGTGATGAACTAGAGCATTTGGCAGAGGAAGTCTTTAAGCTCCAAAGCATTCAGAATCCTTCATGGTCTCTCTTGAGTTGTTATAGTAAAATGTGAAAATAGCAAAATGATTTTTTAACAAGAGAATGATTTGCCATTAAAAGGAAAATATTCCATAAAGACTTGGAAAATTCTTAGCCTAAGTAAAGAATAAAAAAGTGTATTTAGAAGAGGAAACAACTGTGGCCAAGCAACTGTTGCATAAGGAGATTAGAGTGGACAGAAGGAGGCCAAATGCTTTATAAATTATCTTATATCAAGTATTTTTTTAAACAATAGCACAAACAGACTAAGACACCATCTGTGGTAGTTAAGCTTTATTGTGTCAACTTGATTGGCCTCTTAGGAGCCACCTAGGGCATTAGTAAAGTGCATTTCTGGGTTTGCCTGGGTAGGTCATGGAGGTGTAACCTTGAGTATTATATATGGTCCCTGGCCCCTTCCTCTCAGGCACTGTTCCCCTGCTCTGCTCCCTGGTTGCCGTGAACTAAACATCTTTGCTCTGCCATGCCCTTCCTCCATGATGTTTCTGCCTTGAAGCCACCTAACCATGGACTGAATCTCTGGAAACTCTGAGCCAAATTAAACCTCTTCTCCTTTAAACTGTGGGTGTCAGATTGTATATCTCAGAGGTGGGAAAGCTAATATACCATCTAATCCTAACAAAAACTCTATATGACCCATAAATCCCTATTTTACAGTGGAGGAGACCAAGGTACAAAAAGGATAAACAATTTAAGAATTGTCTAAGATCACACAATTGAGAGTTGGTAACGTTGGGATTTGAACCTAGGAAGCTTAGGCCCAGCAATCTTGCTCTTAAACAAAATTGGATATAGATAAATCATCCAAAAACGAGAGGGCAGAAAAAATGTCAAGATGCCTAAAACTGTGATTGACAATCATAGTTGTTATTTATTGAGCACTGACTGTAAACTTGCCACTGTGTTAAGTAGTATGAGGCAGATACAGATGAACAGGATACTATGTTTGTGCTCAAAGAGATCACCATGTAGTTAGAGAGTGGGGAGGAAATACAGGAATGTGTACAAATCAAGTCTTAGCAGACTGGGACACATTCTACTGCACAACTACAGAATGTTCCAGAACACTAAGGAAGGAGGCTCACACGTCTGGGTTGTGGGAAGCTTTCTGGAGGCAGTGGCTTTGGAAGAATTGAAGAAGTATGGCAACAGAAATGGGAAAATAAGGGATTCCAGGAAAGAAACCACATGAGCAAAGATGTGAGTGCCTTTGGGGGACAGCCAGTCATCTGCTTGGTTAGAAGTCATGAGATTTAAGCTGAGAGAGATTTTAGGTGGGACACTGGCATGACTTCAGGTCACACTGAATCACCATGAGTTGATGGTTTCCTTTTCCCTATGGAGAAGTCCCAGCCTGTCTCACAATCTAGCACTTGCTCATCTCTATTTGGGAAGGGGGGTGCAGTATGGAGGACTGATTGAACCCAGGGCCTGAGCAACATTCCCAGTCCTTTTTATTTTTATTTTTTGAGACAGGGTCTTGCTAAGTTGCCCAGGCTGGGTTCAAACTTGCAGTCTTTTTGCCTCAGCCTCCCAGAGTGCTTGGATTACAGGTCTGTGTCACTATAGCAGCTAATTTCACTTTTTAACTCCAAATTCACAAAACTCCAATTTTTCAGTGAGCACTCAAGCTCTGCTTGGAACCTAACATGGTTTTGTTTTCATTGTCTTTATTTTTGCAGTTGTGTCCTATTTAAGCCAATGATAGTTTTGGTTTTTAAAAGATACTGTTGTTTATTTGTGTTTTTTCTCTTACAGATAAATGTATTTAAGAAAAAGAGAGTTGATTAAAGGGATACTATTGAGTTACACATTCAGATGGTTCTTGCCTCTGGCAAAAACCTCTTGCCCTGCCATACAGGACACCCTAGTGGAAAGTTTAAAGCTGTACGGGGAGTAATGGAGGGGAAGAAAGGCTGGAAAGGGGCCTGGGAACCATGGGAAGGAGGACAGGTTTTATTCTGTCAACCAGGGATGCGGGACATTGGCTGAGTGACAGGCAAGAATTATGGTCAAGGTGGTTCTTGGCAGGGCTCACTCTGGCCTATAGGGGGTGGGTGCCGGCTGGGCAGCAGTGGGGAGACTCACTGGGACCTGGCATATGGCCCTGGGCCATGGAGAGGCACCCAACTGAAAGAGGAAGGGGTGGGCTCCAGAGCCCCATCAGCTATGCCATCTGCTACCTGGTTGACCTGCTGTGGTCAGGTTTGTTCTTCACGGATGACCTTTCAGGCTCTCATCCTCCTGGATCCTTGGTACCTCTCCCATATGGCTCACTAAGAACATTCAACAGCTTCCGGCTGAGATTCACAGGGTGCTATGGTTGGATATGGTTTGTCCCCTACGTGAGATCGTGTGGCGGAGGCTTGACACCACTGCAACGGCACTGAAAGATGGTGGAATCTTTAAGAGGTGGCCCCTAGTGGGAGGTCATTGGGAAAACCACCCTGGATATTAAGTAATGCCCATCTCAGGGGAGTGAGTGAGGTTTCTTGGGACTGGATGGGTTACCTCAAGAGAGTGTTGCTATAAAGCAAGTTTGGCTTTCTTGGCTTTCTCTGTTACTTCCTCTCTCACCATGCATTCTCTGTCTCTGTCTCTGTCTCTGTCTCTCTCACACACACACACACACACACACACACACGCAAACACACACCTGCCCTCACCTTGTGATACTCTCTGCCATGAGGCCCTCAGGAAAAGCTGTTCCTCATGCTATTCTCTTAGACCTCCAGAACTGTGAACTAAATAAACTTTTTTCTTTATAAAGTTTCTTGTCTCATGTACTGTGTTATAGCAACAACAGTAATAACAACAAATCAGACTAACACAATGACTCAAGATAACATCAGCAAAGGCTGGTCAGCTACAGTCTTATTAGGCCTGGGAATTGGAAGTACAATCAGAAACGATGGAGAAAATCGAGTCACACCTCTCCAGTATGCGTTTCTTCCTGGGGAAATGATGATATCTGCTTGATGGCCTGCAGCGATTCATTTTATTCCATAGGATGAGCATCTGATTTTCCAACACCTTCATCTTCATCTCGCTGAACAAAAGCCGTTCAAGGATCTTGTCCTGGAGGGCAAAGTGGGCATGCATTTTCTCTATTTCTTTCATGTTTTTGGCATTGTTGCTCTTGGGGCCAGCTTCTCTTGTCTTTGGTTTCTCTGCCTTCTCCTAAACTCCCCACCACCAGGAAGAGGGAAAAATTGGTTAATAATGATAATCCCAGGCCGGAGGATTTAGCTCAGTGGTTCCAGCGCCTGCCTCGCAAGCGTAAGGTCCCGACTATGATCCCCGGTACCTAAAAAAAAATGATAATCCCTTCCCACACTGAACACCTGCTCCCTGCCATGATCTTATCTCACACCTTCCTCTCATTTTGTGGGTGATAGAATTGAGGTCCCATGAAGAAAAGCCACCTTCTTATTATCATATAAACCCCAACACCCAAGAATCATTTACAGGAATCATTTGCCAGTTGCAGATGACATAAAGCCCTTCACTCAAACATATCTATCTCCAGAGTCATTTTTCCAGTGTGGCCGTCTGAGCATTTTGTCAGGCCCAGGAGAACCTCAGACTGCAAAGTCTCAGTAGTCTCGTGACATGCTCTTCCCTCTCTAATTCTCATTAATTCTCCTCTGTCCTCCTCCCCTTAATTAGTAATACTTTATTCTTCTTTTTGAATTCAGCTACAAACTACTGATCTTTAATATTTCAGATGTGTCAAAAAAGTAAATATTACAACAAAATTGATATTCCCATACCATATTCCCATATTTAAGAAATAAAATATCACAAATATAATTGAAATCCTCTGTGGACCCCTGTCTTATAAATATTCCCCTACCCTCCTGAAAATCATTTTTTCAAATATAATCCTGAATTTGATATGTATTTTTCCATGTTTTTTCCCCAGTATGGGGGATTGAACCCAAGGTCTTGGCATTGAGCTAAATCTGTAGCCCTTTATAAATTTTTCCTTGAAATTTAAGACGAGGTCTCATTAAGTTGTCCAGGCTGAGCTTGAACTTGCAATCCTCCTGCCTTGACTTCCCAAAGTGCAGGGATAACAGGTGTGTGCCACCATGATTGGCTTGCATGCATTTTTTTATGCGAGGCTGTTCTGTCCTCATTGGGTGACGTGTAGCAATGTCTGGAAATATTTTTGGTTGCTACAGTGTGGTAGGGTGATATTGGCATTTCCTGGATAGAGACCAGGGCTGCTGCTAAACTTCCAACAATGCACAGGACAGACCTCACTACAAAGAATTACCCTTTTCAGAATGTCAGTAGCACCAAGGATGAGACATCTTGCCTCAAGGTACTTTCACTACACATATGCAGCCATAAACAGTTGAAGGTATTGTCTTGCTTTTTGTTGTTGTTGTTGTTCTTTTGAGACAGGGTCTCACAATGTAGTTCAGGCTGGCCTTGAACTCACTGTGTAGCTCAGGCTGGTGATCTTCCTGTCTCCTAAGTGCTGGGATTTTAGGCGTGTGCCATCACATTTGGCTGCACGTTTTTAAAGCTTATATAAAAGCTACCTGTTATAGTATAGATGTGGAATGTCCCCCAAAGGCCCGTGGGTTAAAGGCTTGCTCCCCAGTCAGTAGTGCCATTGGAAGTGGTGGAACCTTTAAGAACTGGGGCCTAATGGGAGGCCTTCAAGTCATAGGAGGGATGCCCTCAAAGGAAATGTTTTAGCTCCTCTTTCACTATCTGGCCATAAAGTGAATGGTTTTGCTCCACCACTGTGCCCACTTACCAGAGGCCTAAAAACAGCGGGTCTGCCTTACCATGGACTAGACCCTCCAAAACTGTGAAAATAAATAAAATAAACTTTTCCTTTTCTCTTTATAAGTTAATAACTTCAGTTGATTATTTGTTACAGTAACACAAAGCTGACTAACACAATTTCATAATCTATGTACATTTCTGCTGTCTTCATTATTATATTTTAGACTTTTACCTATGCTGATACATGTACCTAGTTTATCTATTTAAGTATATTCCACTTAGAGTAGTTGATACTGTTACTGAAGCAGGAAGCATGTTGACATTAAGCAGGAATAGGAGAGTCCAGGATGATCCCTATTTTATAGCTGAAGCAATTGAAATCTTGAGGAGGCAAGTGATTCACCCACTATCACCCACGAGGAAGTCACAGGGCAGGGACTTAGACCAGAATCTCAAATTCCTCAGTCTTGCCCCATTATCCTGACCCCTTTTTTGTTTCTGCCTCCACTCAATCTAGCTGAATATCCCATAACCCTCAGTGATAGCTGATAGGTCTTTCACTACCTCAGCAGCTATTACGTATAGTAGCTGCCCTCTTCCTATTGTGCCTTGCCCCCTCCCCTGTGTGACGTCATGCCAAGATGGTTGCTCCCACCGAAGAATAAACCCTTCTTCCCAGCATGCCCCTGTTCCCACCTAGAAAGTAACCTAATACTCGCTCACCTCTTACCACCTAGTGACATCACCGGCTCCTCCATTCCCTAGTCACTACCTCACTCAACCCCACCTTAGCTCCTACAAACCCCACCCCAGTCTCTATAAAAGACTCTCCCTGCCCTGGCCATATTGCTTTTGTCTCTCCTTTGTTCAGAGTCAGCCTGGCAGATCTGTTCCCCTAATAAAGGCTTGTTATGGCCTTGGTCTTTGGCCCTTTTACCTGACAATAGCTAAGACCCCTCTTGCTCACCTGTGGGGTTTCTGAGGGGGTGGCTTTGGACTCATACTTGACCAGCCAGTTGCTAAGCAATAACAGAAGAAATAGGAATCCAAACAAGAATGGCTTGTAGTTCATCAGCCAAGTCACCACTGCTCCTACCATGCCTGAGGAAGAATTAAGTGGAGACTCCTAAAAAGAAGTATTAGTTCCCCCAACATTATGGTGTGGAGGCACACAGGCCCTAGAACCCTGCCTTAGTCTCTTCCATGATAGGAGTCTCAGCCCCCAGCTCCCCTGAGTCATAACCAGTTAACCTTCTCCACCCACCTGCCGCATAACAATAACTTCTCTTATGTTTTAAGCACCAACTATGGGCTAGGCTCTTTGACAGGCAGTTTGCAAGCATCGTCTCATGGTGTCCTCATAAAAGCCAGGCGATGTAGGGCTTAGTCACACCTCACTTGTCATTCCACAGTACTTCTGGGTCCAGCCACTGGGTGCAAAATGGCCAATGACACAGCACCTGCACTCATGTCAGGGAGACTGCAGAGAAAAATGACCCAGAACTTGGAAGTAAAGCAAAAAGATTACTGTGTGCCCATTCATGGTCACAATAGAATGCTGTTTAACAAGCTGCCTACTGGTTACCTGATGCTTTAGGGAAAGTAATTTTGTTTGACTTACTATTTAATATTGATTAAGGTCCCTACTCTGTAAAGTTAAATGCTGGCTTTTAAAAAATGGACAAGTTGCTCTAGCATTTGCACTTCTGGAAATGTTATTCAGCCTTTAAAAGGAAGGAAATCTTATGTTACAACATGGATGAAATTTGAGGATATTATTCTAAGTGAAATATGACAAGAAAAATACAGTATATGATTCCACTTACACGAAGTACCTAGATTAGCCAAATTCACAGAAGTAGAAAGTAGAATGGTGGCTACTAGGGGCTGAAGGGTGGAGAGAATGGAGAATTGTTTAACAAGCGCAGTTTAGCAAAATGAAGCATTCTAGAAATTGTGTAACAATGGGAATGTACTTAACACTACTGAATACTACACTTAAAACGGCTAAGATGGTAAATTTTTAAGTTAAGATGATAAATTTTTGTGATGTGTATTTTATTACAAAAAACCTCCAAGATGAATTTAGTTTTTTCTGGGGAAAAATCAACAAGTTGCAAATTAATTAATTAATTAATTTACTTGTATGGGGATCGAACTCAGGACCTTGCACTTGCAAGGCAGGCATGGTGCCACTGAGCTAAATTCCCAGCCCCTTAATTTCTATATTGCCAATAGATATAGATGAATTCTGTCTAACAGAAAAGAAAACAAAACTTTACTGTCTTATGGTCTTCAATATTAACTTTTTTTCCTATTTAACTTTGCAACTGCATTTCAGTATTCTTTTTTCCACTGACTATTGACCACATATCATTGTCTCATATTTTCCTTTGATTCAGCTTTATCATCCTGCTGGGTCTCTTAATGGTGAGTTAAAAATTTTTTTTTTTGTTACCGGGGATCAAACTTGGGACTTGCGCTTGTGAGGCAGGCTCCGGAACCACTGAGCTAAATACCTGGCCCTGTGAATTAAATTTTTGAAATATGTTCATTATTTTGCACGGGAGTTCTTTACCAGCTTTGCTGGGTGGATGTGGTGGTGCACATTTATAATCCCAGCTATTCGGGAAGATGAATAAACATTAATCCCTTGTTTCTCCTCTTCCCACTCTCAGGTTTCAAGCCTCAGAGACAACCACTTCCCACTTTCAGCTGTTACCTCTAGTTGCCTTGACATTACTAAATAGCATACTTACATTGCTATTTCTTGATGTCCCAATTGTGACATTATGCATTACCTTTTTGTGATGGAAGATTTAGCTCTGATGCAATACTTTCTCCAACCCTACCACATCAGCCCTTCTCTAAACCCCTGTCAATTCTCTTCCTCACGTCTCTCTACTCTTCAGTCTCCAAATATAATTCTATGACTTTGGTTATCCATTGATAATGTTCATTATGGCCGTGTCAATGTAACTTCACAGCAGAGACTTATGCTGCACTGTGATTTCATTTTTTTTCTTGCATAACGGTTTTTTTCCTGAGTTGGCATCCTCATTTGTTTTTTTTAAAATTCAATGTCATTAAATCTGCATAAAAAAAAGTACCTGTTTTACATGTATTATTTAATAAACTTTGGTGAATATTGACGCCCTTGTTACCATTACCCCAATTAAATACTAAAGCATTTCCATTATCCCCAGTAAGTAATTCCCTCCTGTTCTTTTTTTGGGGGGGGGTGCCGGGGATCAAACTCGGGACCTTGCGCTTTGCCAGGCAGGCGCCAGAACCACTGAGCTAAATCCCCGGCCCTTCCCTCTTGCTCTTTAGCTCTCAACCCTCCACTATCACAAGAAACCACTCATTGCATTTTATCACTAAAAAGAGTTTTACCAGTTCCTGGAATAGCATTTTGAAAGACTACTTTGAAGGGACAATTAAAAAGGCACGTTGGGTGCGGTGGCGCACCTCTGTAATACCAGAATGAGGGAGGCTGAGACAGGAGGATTGAGACGCTGTCCCAAAACAAAAAAATAAAAAAGAAACGGGAGTGTAGCTCAGTAGCAGAGCGCCCCTGGGTTCGAAAACTAGTACTGCAAAATGAATGAATGAATGAATGCAAACGTAGATCTGTGTAATAATTGGAAATAAGTTCGAAAAACACAAGACCTTTTCTAATGTTGGGTCAGGGAGGCCTCCTGGAAGAATTAAACGAATAAACCACCTCATTATTAGAAACAAATGACCCGGAGTAGCAGAGGTGTGACGCGTGTGTGGATGGGGGACACCGGGGGTTGCAAAAGAGGGTGCGTGAATGGGGAGGGGGCCAGACAGAAGGAAGAACACGAAGAGTAATTCCATTTGGAATCAAACGTGAGTTTCTAATAATTTCTCTCCATTCCCTTACCACCGAAACTCATGAGCTCAATTTTTTTCCAGTGCAAGCCAATCACGAATAAATACAAAATCTACAGGTCACGCTTGTGTTTTCACCCATTAACTTGTGTTTTCGCCCATTCTTAAAAAGTAAGAATTTCGTAATTCAACCTTTGTCACGTAATAGCTATTAGCAAATACTGCTTGAATTGACTAATGGGTGGGAGAATGAATGAGTAAATAACTCAAGTGCCAGAAGGAAACAGTCGCCTTCGGAGGCGCAGTCCGGCCCAGAAATCCGGAACTCTCCGCCTGTGCTGGGGCCGATTCCCTCAGCTGCATAGTCGCTCTAGCCAGCCCGGCGCTCTTGGACACGGAACCGCTCTAGCTTCCAGGATGCCGCTCTATGGCAGCGGGGCGGGGCGGGGCGGGGCGGGGCGGGGCCCGTGGGCGGTGCAGGGTCTTTTTGTCTGGACGAGGCGAGAGCGCGCACAACGCTGGCGTACGCGGTGGCGTTTCGTGGCACGCGGACTTCGTGAAGCGAGGCGAGGAGTGGTGAGGCTGCTTCGGACTCACGGAGCGACAGACCGAGCGGCCCCTGCGGCCGTCGGCTGCCAGGCGGCCCGAGATGTTGTCTGGAAAGAAGGCAGCTGCCGCGGCGGCGGCGGCGGCAGCGGCGGCCGGAACGGAGGCCGGACCTGGGGCGGCGGGCGGCGCTGAGAACGGCTCCGAGGTGGCCGCGCCACCTGCGGGCCTGTCGGGCCCCTCTGAGGTCGGGCCTGGGGCGGCCGGGGAGCGCACTCCCCGCAAGAAGGAGCCTCCGCGGGCTTCGCCTCCCGGCGGCCTGGCCGAGCCGCCGGGGTCCGCCGGGCCTCAGGCCGGACCCACGGTGGTGCCCGGGTCTGCGACCCCCATGGAGACGGGAATATCAGAGACTCCGGAGGGGCGACGGACCAGCCGGCGCAAGCGAGCCAAGGTGAGGCCCGATACCTTCTGCGGCGCGCGCCAGGACTCTCTTCCTCGAGGGTCCCCGCCCCGGGCTGGGCCTGAAGTCCCGCGACCACCCAGCCCTCAGCCGGGACCCCGGGCTGCCTCGTAGCCTGGGGGGTGGGGAGTGGGGGTTGGCGGGGGGAGAGAGGGTTGAAGTCAGCCTTTGTGCGGAGCCTGCGGACCTGCGGACGTCTGTAGGGTGTTTATCATTAAGTCTTGTACACCTTTTCGTCTTTCGGGCTAGGAAAAATGGCTTCCCGGTATGGAGTCGTGGTTGGCGTTTTTGGAGATACCTCTTGTTTGTCGATTTGTGGAAGTTGTACAGTAGTATCGATGGCTTCTCAGCTGGTGCACAAGGGATTTGTTTGGAGGATGATGCTGAGGCGATCGCCTTAGCCAGGGGACAAAAAGGAAAGACTTTTAAAGCGTTTGTTGTCTGCTTTGTAGTTTGGGTCTTTTTAAATTTTGCTTTCTCAGTGATCTTTTGGTATAGATTTTTGTAGATACGGAAGTCGATGAGGAGGGCTAATTAAGGTGCAAATATATGGGAAGAAAGATTTGGCACCAAACAGTATACAGACAATAACTGGTTTCCATCTCTTTGTGCCAGCTGGTGTGTCCCACGGGTCACCCAACATTTTACTTTTGCTAGACACTAACAGGCAGGTATTGTTAGCCCCTTTTAGGAATGAGTAAGCTGAAGCTGCCGGTTTAAATACCTCGCCTGAAGTTAAAGGGTTAAGTGGTATTGCTGGCATTTAGGCCTCACACTTCTATTGTGACAGGGTATCATTGGTCCCTGAAACAAAAGACCACATGGGACAATATCTGTTCAGGGGACTGGGGCAGCATTAGGCCACAGACTTTGGCTTTTTCGGGAGATCTTATATTCTAGTTGAAAAAACTGGAAATATATGCGAATATAATAAATGTACAAAGACGACTGGGTGTATTTCAGTGCTAGAGTGTTTGTGAGGCAGTGGACTAGATCCCCGGTACTGCTAAACAAATAGGTAAGTAAGATTAAAATTGAGCAGCTCATGTAATTTATGCTTATATAAAAATTACGATATTTACCCTATTGTTTAAAAAAATTTTTTTTTAATTTTATTTTATTGGTACATTTTAGGTATACAATATAGTGACATTCATCATTGGAAATTTGCACCTTTACATAATTGGTGCCTATTTTTGGTTCTTATTTTTCCCCCTTCCCCTGCTCTTCCTTTGACCCCTGGATCCCTCCCTGTTTACAAAGACTTTGTTTTCATTTTTTGATATTTACCTTATTGTTTTGCTCCATTTTTTTTTCTTTGGAAACTGGATCTCACTGAACAGCCCAGGCCACACTGTCCAGGGATCATTCTGCCTCAGCCTCACCAAAGCCTGGGTTAGAAAAGCATGGAGGTTGGTGATCCCAACCCTCAGAAATGAATTAGAGCGTAGAAAAAGGCCAGTAAGAAAGTGTGGCCTGAAATCATGTGGGGTGTTTTGTTTGAGACAGGGTCTCACTGGGTAGCCCAGGCTGGTCTGGCGATTCTCCTGCCTCAGCCTCCCAAGTGCTGGGATTACAGGCATTCACCACCACACCTGGCTCAGGTAGTTTTGTTTTTTGTGGGTTTTTTTGTACAGGGGATTGAATTTGGGACCTTGCGCTTGTGAGGCAGGCAGGGGCACCACTGAGCTAAATCCCCAGCCCTCATGTAGTGTTTTTTTTTTTTTTGTACTGGGGATCGAACTCAGGACTTTGTGCTCGCGAGGACAGGCGCGGTGCCACTGATCTAAATCCCTGGCCTCATGTAGTATTTTTAAAACAGGAGAGTCATTGTTATAATTTACAGTTCACTATATTGAAGTGTATAGTTAATTGAGTGGTTTTTATCATATTCACTTGTTTAATCTGCACCATCATCAATTTTTAGAACATTGCCCCTGAGACATAACTGTATGTATCATTAACAGTCACTCCATTCCTCTCTGGCTCCAGCCCCTGGCAACCACTAGTATACCTTCTGACTCCATGATTTGCATGTTCTGGACATTTTGGCTGGAATCGTACAATATGTGGCCTTTTTATTTGGTGTTAGCATGTTTTCAGGGTTCATCCATGTTGTACTTCCATTCAATACTTGATAATTATTATGGCTAAATTCCGCTGTATGGAATTCACCTTTTGTTTATCCATTTGATGGACATTAGGGTTGTTTCCACTTTTTGGCTGTTATGCATAATATGGCTATGAACATTTATTTTTATCTTTTTTATTGAGTATAATTGACAAAATCATATATAAGGTGTACAACATCATGTTTTGAGATATTGTATGATTACTACAATCAGGCTAATTAACATATCACCTCACATACTAATAACAATTCTTAATGTCCTCAGAAACATTTTATATTAGCACAAGTAAAAAAAAAAAGGAAAAATGTGCTTAGCATCACAGAGACAGATTAAAACAGCTAAGTGAACAGCGTTCTAGATGATTTGATCTCTGTATATTAATGCATTTTAAAAATAAAAAGTTGGCACTGGCATATATACTGTTGTAACTTGCTGTTTCACTTAATGGAGTGTAGTGGACATCCTTTCACCTCAATAAATTTATTGATCTCTTCATGATATAATTAATAACTTTCCCATTCCCCTTATTACCATCCCTTATCTTCTCCTCCTTCCCTTTTATGTCTCTTCTTTCTAATAATACTTTCCCCTCTGCTTTCATGTCATCATTTTTAGATTCCATATGTTAGGGAAAACATGTGACATTTGTCTTTCTGGGTTTAGCTTATTCCATAATACTCCATTGTGTATATGTACCACATTTTCTTTATCTGTTCTTCTGTTGATAGGCACCTAGGCTTGTTCCATATTGTGGCTGTTGTGAATTGTTCTACAATAAAAATGGCTATGTAGGTCTCCCAGTAGTATGGTGACTTCTAATTTGAGTATAGCAAAGAGTGGTATAGATGGGTCATATGGTAGTTCTGTTTTTAGTTTTTGAGGAACTTCCATACTGATTTCCATAGTGACTGCACTAATTTACATTCCCACCAGCAGTGTAGAAGAGTTGATGTCACCCCCCCACATCCTTGCTAATATTTATGTAAGTATGTATTCTTTTTTTCTTTTTTGGTACCGGGGATTGAATTCGGGTCCTTGCGCTTGTGCAACAGGCAGCGAAACCACTGAGCTAAATCCGCGGCCCAGTATGTATGTATTCTTGATAGCCATTCTGACTGGGGTGAGATAGAATCTCAGTGTAGTTTTGATTTGCATTTCCCTAAGGCTAAAGATGTTGAACATTTTTTCATATACTTATTGGCCATTTGCGCTGATTCTTTTGAGAAATGTCTGTTCGCTTGCCCATTTATTGATTGGGCTATTAGATTTTTTGGTGCTGAGTTCTTTGTATATTCTATATATTAATCCTCTGTTGGAAGAGTAATTGGCAAAGATTTCCTCCCTTTCTTAGGTTGTCTCTTCACTCTGTTGATTGTTCTCCCTGGTTGTGCAGAAACTTCTTTGATGCAGTTCCGTCAAAAAATAGGGAGAAGGGCCGGGGATTTAGCTCAGTGGTTCCATCGCCTGCCTCGGAAGCGCAAGGCCCCGAGTTCGATCCCTGGTACCAAAAAAAATAGTAGGGAGAATATTCTTCCTATTATTCCTTTGCTTCTTTTGGTTTTGATTTTTTGTTGTTGTTGTCGTTTTGATTTTTTGAGATAGGGAGTTACTATGTAGTTCAGGCTGGCCTTGAACTGCACAATCCTCCTGCCTCACCCTCTCGAGTCCTGGAATGGCCCTATTATTGCTATTATTTATTGTGTTATTGGGCTCCTATTCAAAAATTCTTTGCTTGTGCTTATGGCTTCAGTTGTATTGAATTTAATATATCCCCCCTTTTTTGTTTTTTTTGAGACAGCATCTTGCTATGTAGTTCAGGCTGGCCTCAAACTCAGTATGTAGCCCGGACTGGCCTCAAACTATCAATCAGTCCTGCCTCAGCCTACCAAGTACTGGGATTACAGGTGTGCAGCCACCACACTCAGCTTCCGCTATGTTTTCTTCTAGCAGTTTCAAAGTATCCAGTTTTGTATCAGGACTTTGTTGCATTTTGATTTGATTTTTATATAGGCTGAGAGAGAGAGGGATCTAGTTCCAGTCTTCTACATATGATATCCAGTTTTCCCAGTCCCATTTAATAAAGAGCTATCTA
The DNA here is from genome assembly GCF_053883595.1 of Heterocephalus glaber. Taxonomy (NCBI): domain Eukaryota; kingdom Metazoa; phylum Chordata; class Mammalia; order Rodentia; family Bathyergidae; genus Heterocephalus; species Heterocephalus glaber. The sequence goes on along the minus strand of NW_028258302.1, from coordinate 18,616,544 downwards.
CTCTACAATGTATGTTTTTTGCTCCTTTGTCAAGAATCTTGTGGTTGCAGACTGGGAATTTAGCTCAGTGGCACCACAGCTGCCTCACAAGTGCAAGGTCCTGAGTTTGATCCCCGGTACCAAAAAAAAAAAGTCAGGTGGTTGTAGTTGTGTAGGTTTGTTTCTTTGTCCTCTAGTCCATTGGTGTATGTCTACTTTTTAGACACTTTTTTTGTGTGTGCCAGTACCATGCTGGTTTTGTAACTATGGCTTTGTAGTATAATTTGAAATCTGGTATTATGATGCCTTCAGCCTTGCTGTTTTGCTTGGAATTGCTTTGGCTATCCTGGGTCTTTTATTTTTTCATATGATATTAGGATTGTTTTTTTGAGTTCTGTGAAGAATGTTATTGAGATTGTATTGATTCTGAGGATCACTTTTGGTAATATGACTATTTAAAAAATATTAATTTTTATGATCCATGAACATGGGAGGTCTTCTGTTGTCATCTTTAATTTCTTTCTTTAGTATTTTGTATTTATTATAGAGGTCTTTCACCTCCTTGGTTAGGTTGGTACCTAGGTGGGTTTTTTTTTTTTTTAAGCTATTGTGTATTGAATTGTTTTCCTGATTTTTTTTTCCAGCTAGTTTATTATTGGTATACTATAGGAAAGCTATTGATTTCTGATTTTTTTTTTTTTTTTTTTGGTACTGGGGATTGAACTCGGGTCCATGTGCTTGCGCAGCAGGCAGCTAAACCGCTGAGCTAAATCCCCGGCCCTTTTAATGTTGATTTTGTATCCTGGTGAACATACTTTCTCATTTCTCTTGGGCATATGTGCAGGAGTAGAATTACTAGACTATATGGTAACTCCACTTTAGTTTTTGAGAAATTGCTAACAGTTTCCCATAGCAGTTGTACCATTTTACATCTTCATCTTCAACATATTAGGGTTCTAGTTTCTCTATATATTTGGCTACACTTGTTATTATCTCTCTTATAGCATCCTGGTGAGTGTGAAGTGGTAACCCATTGTGGTTTCATATGCACTTCCCTAATAACTAAAGACATTGAGCATCTTTTCATGTGCTTACTGGCCATTTGTGTATCTTTGTGAAATATCTATTGAAATACTTGGCTATTTAAAAAAAAAATTTTTACGTGTAAGAGTTCTTTATTCTGGTTATGAAAGTTTTTAATTTTGATCAGGTCTAATTTATTTTTGATATTGTTTTTTACTTCTAGTGCTATAACTGAGAACCCTTTGCCTAATCCAATGTCATAAAGATTTACATCTTTGTTTTCATCTAAGAGTTTTGCTTTGTGGCTCTGGGGATTGAACCCAGGTAGTGCTGAGTTACATCTCCAGCCTTCTTATTTTTCATTTTTTGTTTCAGACAGGGTCTCACTAAACTGCTTGCCATCTTCCTGCCTCAGCCTCCTGAGTAGCTGGAATTACGGGCATTGCCTTACCCCACCTGGCTCTTCTGCTTTATAGTTTTAGCTCTTAGGTTGGAGTCTGTGGTCTTCTTGGAGTTATTAATGTATATTATATGAGGTAGGGATTAAGTCATTCTTTTGCATGTGAATAGCCAGTTGTCCCAGCACAATTTGAAAACTTCTTTCCCCCATTGAGTGGTTTACACCCTTGTTGACTGACTGTAAATGAAGGGTTTATTAGGGACTCTCAGCTTTACCTTGTCCATTTCTGTTTCTATCCTTATGTCAGCACCACACTGTTTGGATTATTTTAGCTTTATAATAAATTTTGAGTCAGAAATTCTGAACTTTTCAACTTTGTTCAAGATTGTGTTAGCTGCTGTATTTTCCCCAAGATAAATAAGACCTAATGGAAAATAAGCCCCAGCATGATTTTTTTAGAATGCTCATGATACCAGCCTTCTCACCAAAATAATGAGATCATCAGCCAAACACATTTGGCATCTGTTGTAACACATGATGGATGTATTGAATTATAAAATAATAATATTAATATATAATTATAAATGTTATTGACCTCAATACTTAAATGATAATGTAAATTATAATTATGTATTTTAAAATACTCAATTGGGGCATCTTTGGACAAGGTAAATGCCTATGTAAACAGATGAATTTGAGACTTACTGCCAAATGACCAATTGAAGTACAGGCATGATGCAGAAATAATGTGCATACTTGATAACGAATGGATTTGGTTGTGTCTCATATGAATCTTCATAATTCAATACATGATGTGTTGTAACAGATGTACTTTATGTACTCAAGTAAAATAAAGAAATATTTTCTGGATGTTAATGCCTGCAAGCAATATTTTGTCACTTTTATGTGGACCATCTTTTTTTTTTTAAACAGGGTCTCTGTAGTTCAGACTGGCCTTGAACTTACTATGTAGCTCAAGCTGGCCTCAAACTCACAACAGTCCTCCTGCCTCAGCCTCCGCAGTGCTGGTATTTACAGGTGTGGGCCTCCATGCCTGGCTGTTATTCTTAACTCCCATCATGGTTATTGCCACTCCTGTCTCCTAAGCCTTCAGTTAACACTTGATTTAATGGAAACTTTATGAAGCCTTGCCTGTAAGAAGTCTTGACCTGGGTGAAGAATTCATGGGATAAAATCACTGGCAGCTATGTTGCCAATGCATTGCAAGCAGACTACATGGACAAGAAGTGCTCATTTAAAGAGAGCTCTTTTACTGGATATGAGGAATTGGGGCCAGTGGTTGGTTCTACAGGAAATGGAGTCTCGAGAAATTCAGGCTAGAATTCAGTTTTTGAAGAGTTATGACGTTCCAGATAACGTGATTATATTTGAATAAGTGTAGATTTTATACATAGATAATGTAGATTGTTGTACATGAAAAAATAAGACATCCCCTGAAAATAAGTCCAATTGTGTCTTTTCAAACAAAAATTAATATAAGACTCAGTTTTATTTTTGGGGAAATACAGTGTTCCTGTCTTTTGCATTTCCATGTGAAGTATAGGATCACTTTATTAGTTTTTGCAGAGTACAGCTGGGATCGAGATTAGGATTATATTTAATCTGTTGACCAATTTGGAGCATGCTGAAAGAGTTTTGTATTTGTAATTCTCCTGTGTTTATTTTCATTCCTTTTGTTTTGGCTTTTTATTGTGATTAGTTTTTCAACTTTCAAAAGAAGAATGAGTTATTGTTAATTTGGGGTAGCAATGAGGAAGCAAGGAGCTGGGAAAATTTACCCATTGCTAGGCAGCCTTGGGAGTCAGAGGAAATGGAGTTCAATGGATAGAGTACCCATTTAAAGATTTAAAAAGCCAGTTGAGGCCAGAACAGGTCTTGCTTAAAGAGTTCTGAGGTGTATGCAGGTGTTTTATTGCCTGGGAGTTTATCCAGTTTGGGGACTCTCCTTTAAAAAATTTATATAATTACATAATCAAAATTACATTCAGTTTAAGAGGGCCATGCATTTGAGGATCCTTGAAACTGAAGTTTCATTGTTCTAGAATAAATTCACTTCTGGGTGCATAAATGGTAAAATATGGTGAAATCGGTATATTGGGTTAGAATTTCAGAAACACTACAGTTTCAGGAATGGAGATCTTGAGCTAGACCTTTAAATGCCAGAATTTAGAAAAGTAGTCTGGAAAAAAAGGAATATGTGCGTTTCATTTCATCTTCCTGTGATTCCTTTTCTGGTAAATTCTACCTTGTGAGGTTAGGTTTAGATACAATATAAACAAATTCTTATTGCAGTGTCTGCAAAAAGTAAGTAGGTGGCTAGTAATTCAGTACTACCAGTGGAGAATATGCTTGGAATGTAGTACAAAGTGGTTTGGAGTGGCAGGGAGTCCAGAGTGGACAGCCTGATCTTGGGAATAGTGGGCAAATAAATTTAATTGCAGATGGGTTTCATTTGGGAGCAAGATGGATCAGTAGTGTTCGGCTTGTAAAATTGTGTCCAGGTTGTAGAGTACATGAATGCTTCTTTTTGTGAACAGTTCATTTTGCTTACTGAAGCGTTTGGCAGAATTTTGCTTTGGATCATGAAACTCCGCATCAGGTGATGAAAACGACAATGGCCATCTACCCCACACAAACCCAAACACAGCCATCTTCCCCAGAATTGTAGAACGAATTTAGTTCATGAACCAAGCTAGCACTGACTACATTTGTGCTATCCAACACGATAGCCACTAACCACATTAAGGTTAAAAATGCTTCTTCAGTCACCTTAATAGCCCTGTATGCCCAGCATAGATACAGAGCATTATCCTCATCACAAAAAGTTCTGTCAGACAGCACTGAACTGTACATGAAGTGCAGACCATAAGTGCTGTGAGAACTCAGAAGGCAAGGATTTATATGTAGTTTTAGAATAACTAGGAAATAATCTGTAGAGGAGGTGGACCTTGAGTTTTAGACATTTGATTAGCAGAAAAAGGTTGGAGACATTTTAGGGAGTTTGGAGTGGTTAGAACCACTTTGAGGACTTCTTGACTAGTTGTTAAAAAATTATTAGAGAGGAGTTTGAATAGTGTATACCAGTTTGAAAAATTTGGCATTCATCTGTTAAACTATCCGAAAATATCATGTACTGTATTTGGAAAGTTAAGCAGCACTTGTGTCATAAAAACTTTAAAAAGGCAGAAAGATTTTTAAAAAAAGAAAAAGAAAAACCAGAGCTTAAAGTAATTGGAAAGTGAATGGGTCTACGTATATAGTAAGGGGCACGGGGTGGGGGCTGAAAAAGAAAAGATTATAGTTGTAAATTTGGGAGTCATCAGTGTAAGAGTAAGAATAATTATCCTACTCATATTATGCGCATTGAAACTTTTGTGTCTTTGGTTGTAAGTAGTTTTAGAACCTCTGAAGTCTGAGTTTTTTGTGTTTTTTTTGGTACCAGGGATCAAACTCGGGTCCTTGCGCTTGCAAGGCAAACGATGGAACCACTAAGCTAAATCCCCAGCCCATGAAGTCTGAGATTTTTAGAGGTGAGAGGTTCCCAGTCCTTTGGGTTCGAGATTGAACTATTTCTTTAGGGCAATGGTGGAGAACCTATGGCACGCGTGCTGCAGTGGGCCATTTGTATCATTGGAAGCTCTAAAAGGTTCACTGTCACTGCTTTAGGGGAATAGTTTATTTTTTTAGTTTGTGTGTTTCTTTTAGATGATTTAAAAACTTTATTAAATGGGGAAACTTTATAAAATACAATTTGGTACAAAATCTCAAAATAAAATACCACTTGTCAGTTTCATATTAAGTTTAAATTTATACCGTGCTCTTAGTTGTCAGTGTATGTGTAAGAATCTGGGGATATTGGTGAAACCAGCTTTGAGTTTGGGGTTTAAGCAGTCTTGGCCTTAAAATCCAATTGTATTTCTGTGTTTTTTATGTGAAGTGTTGTGACTATCCACTACTGATTGATAAGTTATGCAAAAGTTGGTTTTTTTGTTTTTTTAAAACTTGCCTTGCCATCCATCTCAGGACACTCTCAGTTGGACAGAGATGACAGAAGAAACTTCATTCTCAGGTCTACCCCAAATTGAGTTACGCCAAAGGAGTACAAGTTAACGTGTTGGTGATCTTTAAAGGACTAAGGCTTGGTTTAACACATAGGAGTGTGTATTTATACATTTTAATGCATTTTAAACATTGAAAAAAATAAATGAAATGCTGAAGAATCCTATGTCCCTATCAAATAGTGTTGGCTTTTTATTTTACTTTATTAGTGTTGGCTTTTTAAATGCTACCTTTAAATGTTTTTGCTTCTACCTCTGAAGTGTTTTCTAATCTTTTTTTTTTCCCGTGAAGAGTAAGAACTCCTTAGAGGTAGAAGCAAAATCTTTATATGTAGATGAAATGATCATCTATAGAGAAAATACTAAGAAATCTCTAGGAGTCCCTAGAACTTGTATTTGAATTTAGCAGGATTAGAAAACACAAGGTATATATTAAAGTTCAGGTCTGTGTATACTTGCTATAAATGAAGAATTGGATATTGAAATTTAAAAGGTATGTAGGAGTACAAAGGACCTAGAAAAGTTAAAAAAAAAAAAAAAAGCAAAAACAGTGTTGGAAGACGTTTTGTACCTAATTTTAAGACTTCTTTTAAAGCTACAGTAATCAAGGCAGTGTTGGTGTAAGGAAAGACATATAGATCATTGGAATAAAACAGAGAATCTAGAAATAGAACCACACATATATGGTCCACTGAGTTTTGAAAGATTATTTAACATTAGCATTTTATAGAATATAAACTCAATTCAAGAGCCGAGGAAGAGATAGTGTTTATAAAGATTTTGCTTCTACCTTGCCAATCCTATCCTAGTTGTGTCATTTTATTGCCAGACTATTTTGGTGGGGCCTAGGTTTCAAAGTTTAATGGACAGATGAGGAGTAAGCATATCTGCCCTTGTTCCCCACCTTAGGGAGAAACATTGAATCGTCTCCATTCGTATAAGTCATTTTTGCTGGAAGTATGGAGTACGTGTCTTTAATCTGTTGAGAAGGTTCTGTTCTACTTCTAGTCTCCTGATAGCTTTTACCATGAACAGCTGTAGAATGTAGTCCAGTACTTTTTCTCCACCTAGTGAGAGGATCATATGGCTTTTTGCTTTCCTCTGTTAAATTCATGACTTTTGGGGGTGAATCTTCCAATGCTGAACCAACACTGCCATCCCTATAACAAAACCACTTTCTACATCCTGCCAGATCTGACTTCTAATAGTTTGTTTTGTTAAACAAATTTCTATCTATGTTCATACTTTTTTCTTCTATTATCTTTATCCAGTTTTAGGCTTAGCACAATGTTGAGTTCTTAAAATGAGGGGAGAAGTGTTCCTTCTTTTTTCTGCTTTAATTGTTTGATATAATTTATCAGTTAAAATGTATATGAGCCTGCTGTTGTCATATAGGTAGGTTTTCAAGCTAGGAATATACTTTCTTTAATAGGTGCTATTCAAATGTTATATTTCCTCCAGAGTTAGTTTCATTAATTTGTCTTCCAAGGTACTTCTTAGAAGTTGTCAAATTTATTTCAAAAAAGATTTTTGAAATATGCTTTCTATATCCTTTTAAATTCTGTAAAATCTGTGGTAATGTCTCCTAGATCTTAATATTGTAATTTATAAAATGTATAATTGATACTGTGTAACAGGAAGAAAAGGTCTAAAGGTGCAGAGGAAGTGGGAGGGGTAAGGGAAAGGAAAAAAGGGGAAAGAAAAATATGAGAAAAGGAAAAAAATGGAAACAGAGTCTTTGCAAATAGGGAAGGGTGGAGGGGGTGAAGGGAGGGCAAGGGAAGGGGAAAAAAATAAGAACCGAGATACTCATGTAATGGTACAAGATCCCAATGATGAATGTAACTGTATTTTATACCTAAAATGTACCAATAAACTTAATGGGGAAAAAAAAAATACTTGTTGAATAAATTTTAAAAAATAAGAATGGTGTCAATAAATTACAGAAAACATTAAAAAAAAAAAAAGAACTCCTTAGAGGAGCCTTTTCCAAATGTTCCCTGTTAATAATTATTTTTCTGTCCAAACACTGGATTTTAAACATTGTTTAAAAGATTACTTTGCTGAAAAACTTCTCAGTACCTTTAATGTGCATTGTGACTCCTAGAGTGGGCTTATAAAGAACTCAGTGTTTTGTTGGACATAGTGACACACACTTGTAATCCCAGTTGTTTGGGAGGCTGAGGCAGGAGGATCATCAGTTTGAGGTCAGCCTGGGCAACTTAGACCCTGTCTCAAAATAAAAAAGGGCTAGGGATGTAGCTCAGTGGTAGAGTGCTGACCTTGCATGTATGAGGCTCTGGCTGGGTTCATGCCCTAGTACCACATAATAAACCCAACAAAACCAAAGTTTCCCAAACTTGATCTTGGGATCCCTTCAAGTGATTAGTGAATGAGTAGGTTTGATGGAGGTAAGATCATAGCACTGAATCTTTGAAACTGAGGGGTCAAGCTCTGTTAAGGAGAGATAAAAGGAAAAAGAAAACTGGATGCTATAAGCTTTGTTTTTGTTTGTTTTACATTTTCTGATCTCTTTTCCTCTTTGAAACCGTCTTTTTCCTTCTTGCTGTTTTCTCACCCATTGTCCTGAGAACTATTCCTACAGTTTTTCTCAGGATAAAGTTCAGTATTATTTACATTTCAGAAAGTTTTCTCTGTGAGATGGTCATCTGAGCCAGATCATTTGTTTGCAATTAGATTTTCAGCATATTGAGTATAAGGATATACTCATTTATAATTGTTTTTTCCGTTGTGCCGTGTGCTGTGTTTAGTATTTCAGTAGATGGATACTGTACAGTTATTCATACACTAAATTAAGATTCCTAGAGCATCTCGGTCATTGGTTTATCTTTAATTTTTGTTTCCATTTTCTAACTCAATCTCATTTTTCATTAAAGTTCTTTTCCTTCCTCTGTCTGTCCTCCATCCCCCAAATCCTAAAATAATAAAAGAAAAAGAATAAAAAGTAACCAGCTACCTGGAGCTAACAGAAAGACATCTAGAAAATTAAAATAGATTCTTTTCACTGTAATTGTGGGATAATTCATTAATTCAATAGCTATGGTATACGTGGTAAATGTTGTTGTTCTCCATCCCCGTATCTAATTTTTTATTTCATCTTTTTATTGAATCAATAATAATTAAAGAGCTGTATATTCTATGGCTTTCTGGAATGCAGTCATAGTTTGATAGTGTTCCCATGCCAACTATTTATAATACATACATTCTTTTTAAAAAATGGGATTGGGGATTGAACCCAGGGCCTCCACAGTGTGCTACATCTCTGACCCTTTTTTATTTTTTGTTTTGAGTCAGGATCTCACTAAGTTACTCAGACTGAGCTCAAACTTTCAATCCTCCTGCTTTAGCCTCCCAGAGTGCTGGGATTACAGATGTGTGTCACCACACCAGGCTACAACAAGTAGTCTTTTTAGACAGACTTGGTATTCTGGTTAACTATATTTTTGTCAGAGATACAGCTCTTTTGTTGAAAGTTCCAAAATACAAGTATGATATATACACACTGAAAAAAAACACTTAGGTATAGAGAGCCTCAGAGTGTGATTTGAATTGGTCATTGTTATGATGTAAAAGTTACAGATCAAACTAAACCTGAACTGACCAAGAGTGTTTCATGAGGCTTTTGTTTTTAATAAGTTCCTATTGCAAACTGGCTTGTTCCTTGTTAAATGCTTATTTCCCTTAAAATTTCAAATTAGAAAGCCATTCATATTCACTAATAGTTCCAGGTAGGCTCCCTAATTTTAGATGTTCACTGTACTTAGTTTTTCCTGTTACAATCTCTACATAGGTGGAGTACCGAGAGATGGATGAGAGCTTGGCGAACCTCTCAGAAGATGAATATTATTCAGAAGAAGAGAGGAATGCTAAAGCAGAGAAAGAAAAGAAGCTTCCTCCACCACCCCCTCAAGCCCCACCTGAGGAAGAAAATGAAAGTGAGCCTGAAGAACCATCTGGTGAGTTGTAGTAACCAATCACAGTTTTATCATAGAAATAAAAATAATCGGATTTATTCCTATTTTGCAGTGTTACGTATGTCTTCGTCTTTGGTTTGTACTCTAATATTTGATCTCTTGCCGTATGTGTCTTTATGTGTGTGTGTATATGTATATATGTACACATACGTAGTGGCGCTGATAGTCTTTTATGTATGTCTGTACACATGTAGAAAGAAATTAAAGGAGGTTAGAAGGACATGGCGGTACAAGGCATTTGGAAAGTAGAAGAAAATAAATGGTTGTAAAAAAAACACAGAATGACAAATCCAAAGAACCAATCCTGTCAGTGACTCAGAACTTAAAGGTAGAATGTGACAGAAATTGTTCTGACTAAATTATGCCTTTACAACATATATTCTTTCTGCTAAAACTTTCATGGTATGGTCAGTTTTGAGAAATGCCTATTCCGATGAACAAATGTTAAATAAATATATATATATTGTTTATATTCATTTATTCTGAGGTCTAAAGAAAAATATATTCTGATTGCCTGTAAATGCTTAGTTATTGACCCTCCAGGCAAAAGAAGGATATAAGAAAGACTATAAAGTGAATCTCAGCTAACACAGGCTTCCTTATGCTGAGGAAACACTGGTAGTCTCTAGCATTGGTTTCATAGCTACAGGCAGCTTTAAAGAATTTCCAGTAACATTCTCAGCCTCGAGTCTTGGCTCACTGAAGATATCCAGCCCAGTGGGGTACCCCACTGTTGTGCAGAAACCAAGTGAAAACCAAAATCTTAATTAATTTTTTGTATCTTTTCTTTTTAATGACATTACATTAATTCTTCTTGATTTTGAGTTTTTTACTAAGTTCCTCTTCTTGAAATAATTTTTATATTTCCATTACCTCCAGGTTCACTTACCTCACCAATTCTTTTAGCTCTATATTCTTCAAAAACAAAATGCTGGTTTCAGCCCCATCTGCTGTATCTTGCATTACTTTCCTAGATACGTGGTTTATGACATGTTTTGACAAGTTCTCTTTTGGCTTAGCCTTTTTTGGTAGTATTTCTTCTCTGTGAGGATACTATGAATTAATAGTTGTTGTTTTTTTTATATATATAAAAACAAACCAGTATGCTTCATATGAGAGGAGTAAAAACAATTTTTTTCTTTCTTTTCTTTGCAGTAATAGGTTCAAGCCCAGGGCCCCCACTGAGCTACATCCTCAACCCTTTTTATTATTTTTATTTTGAAATAGGGTCTTGCTCAGTTACTAAGTTGTCTAATAGGCTGTGCTCAAACTTGAAATCCTTCTGCTTCAGCCCTTCAGACTGCTGGGATTGCAGGTGTACACCAGCACAACTGGCTAAGTAACAAAAATTTATAATTTACAGGATTGAAATAAAGTATTAAAGTAATACTCTTTGAAAAACAGAGAAAGGTTAGATTCTGGGTTCACTTTTATCATAAGAGTGACAGGTTTTATTTTTGTTGTTGTTTTTCAGAAGAGTAGTTTTTCCTAAAACTGTCCTGAAATGATTTGTTGGGTAACTCCTCATTGGAAGGTTAATTATAGTCTCCGTGGTACATTACCTTTGGGACCAATGTCCCCAGTCAAGTGAGTGAGTGTAGCTCCCTTTGTACTTCAACATCGTCTCTATTGTTTTTCTTTTTCCTTGTATGGCAGTCTTCTACATTTAGTTCTCTTCCCTTCTTTCAGCTCGTGTCCAGCCTTTCTTTGTTCACTGCAAATTTTAAGCTAAGTATTGGGTTTGGTGTTTTCTTTTTCTTGATTTTTTTTCACAAATGTAAGGCATTGTTCCCATAAAAAGTGTCTTAGCAGGGACCGGGGAATTAGCTCAGTGGTGCCACCGCCTGCCTTGCCAAGTGCAAGGTCCTGAGTTTAATCCTCGGTACCAAAAAAAAAAAAAGTGTTTTAGCAAAAGAGATTAGGGATTTGGGATTTGGGGCAGCTGTCGTAGTGCTTTACAGTGCATTGCTTTAGTTTAAATAGGTTGTCTGAATCTTTTGTTTTTAGTTTTTTGAAACAGAGTCTCACTGTGTAATCCAAGCTGGCCTTGAATTTGCTGTGTAGCTCAGGCTGGCCTTAGTGTACTACAGCTGCATACCACCACATCCTGCTATCCTAGTCTTTTGGGGAAAAGTTAAGTTTTAAATTGAAGCCATCTACAGTGCTAGGAGATATGTTGGTGATAGTCAAAATTTGCCATTATATTAATGGTGATGATAAAAATCTATTTTTCCCCTATGTACTTTTTTTTGGTACCGGGCATTGAACTCGGGACCTTGTACTTTTGAAGCAGGCGGCGGAACCACTGAGCTAAATCTCCAGCCCTAAAAATGTGTTTTTCCTCTAAGCCAGATGTGATGGTGCACGCCTGTAATCCAGTCCTAGCACTCGGATCACTGTGAGTTCAAGGATAGACTGTGCTACGTATTGAGTTGAAGGCCAGCCTGAGCTACATAGCGAGACACTCTCAAAAAAAATTTATCTCCACCAACGCTGCTTCAGTATTGTTATAAACTTTGCTATTGTTGGTGATAACAAGAAAATATTTTTTTGTCTAAAATAATTTAGAATCTTTTGAAAGTTTCTGTGGCGAATTAAGTACTTTTCCTTAGGAAACATTAGCAATTTACTAGCCTCATAGTTTAAAAATAGACTGGGTCCTGATGGTGACTTACAATTTATTATCAGATGAGTTAAATATTTAGAAATTGTGCAGGGCTACCACATTTGTTGTATTAGAGAAAGCTCTTTCACAAGTGTTCTCAGTTAAAAAGTAAATGGAAGCATTGTCATATAGAATTATTAAAATCTTGGAAAATGTGTTTATTTCCTTATCAAACCCTTTCTTTATTTCAGTCATTTGTTTAATAGTTAATTCTGTAAAATATATATGTAATGGGGCTGGGGGTTTAGCTCAGTGGTTCTGGCATCTGCCTCACAAGCGCAAGGTCTCGAGTTCAATCCCCGCTACCAAAAAATATATATATGTATATGTAATGTTTGCATAAATTTTATTACCAACTTTTAAATTTGTTTAGAAAAGTTAAAAAAAGTTGCTATCTGTAGTGTTAATTTTAAGAAGAAAATATTTTGTCACTTATGAAAGCATAAAGTATTTGGAGGTCTGTGGGTTGAATAATTTGACTGGAGAAAGTTCCTCTAAGGAGAGGACTAAGGAGGAAGCTGGAAAGGGAGTTAGGAGCCATAATGTGGGAGCCTGGCTTGATTAAAGAATTTGAGCTAAATTGGGAGGCTGGGGGTATCCCTGAGGGTGGTTTTGTTTTTGTTTTTTCAGTGCAAGGAAAACAAGTGGGTGCCGCAGCACCGAGCTATCCCCACCGCCACCCCTCAAATATTGAGGGGTTTTTTTGGCAAGAGAGGTTGTATTAAAATATATGTTGTAGAAGGTGATCTGATGTGCTCTGTAAGGGCGACTAACAGAAGCAGACTGGAAAGGCTATTGCGGTAGTTGCATTTAGTAAATTTGGGTTGAGGGATGACATTTTTCTCAGTATGAGAGTATATTTGGAGGTGGGTTGAGGTGCTGGGAATTGAACCCTTGGCCTTGCTTATACAAAGAATGTGCTTTACCATTAACCTTTACCCTCAGTTCCCAAAGGTTTCTTTTTGGTACCGGGGATTGAACTCGGGACCCTGTGCTTGTGCGGCAGGCGCCAGAACCACTGAGCTAAATCCCTGGTCCCCCCAAAGGTTTTTAAAATGAGAATACAAAAGTTGTTTCTGTCTGGTTGGATTTACTTTATTGAGAAGTTCTCTGATTTGGCTTTTCTTTTTTTTAACTTATAAGGCTATTTTATGAAATTACCCAAAGATTTAAATGCAAAGGAGTGTAAGAGATTAACCATACACTAGAAGCCCAAAGGATTCAGCTGAAGGCCTGGATCCCAGCAGTTTCCCACACAAGTTCAGCTGAAGGCCTAGAGTCCAAGGCAATGTCCTCCTCGAGTCCAGCCAGTGGCTTAGAGCCCACGGAAATGTGTCATGCTTGTTCGTATTGAGGATCCGCACCTGGAGGGCTCAAAGGCCAGTGTTTTTAGGTTTTCACTTTTTTTAAAAAAGAGACAGATTATTTAGAAATTAATAAACATTCCTTGATGTAGTTGCAAAGCAAAAGGAAAATCAAAACTGAACATACAAATTATTTTTTAAAAAGAGTACCTCACATCTAAACCTATGATACATGTAGTCAGAAGAAAATACAGTTTTTAAATTATATATTATTTTTTCAAATAATAAAAATTGTATAACCTATAAAATTATATTTCTCATTTTTAATTTTTTTATTAGTACAGGTTTATAGTGCATAATGGTCACATTCCTTGTGGGGAGTTGGTATATGTGCATGACACATCTTAATTCTTCTCTTTTTAAAATCCTCTTCTTGCCCCTTTCCTATCTCAGATTTTCAATTTTTCACCATAACTTAATGTGACATTGTAGTCCTGTTGATGATCAAAGTAGATAAATGTTTTTATTTGTTTTTACTAAATAAGATGTTGATATTTTAAACCTACCTAATTTTGTTTTCTTAAAAATTTTCATGTATTTCTGTATTTATTATCTTGCTTAATATATTTGTTTTAACAAATGATGGATTTATTTGGTTTCTCAGTATTTTTTCTGTGAGGATGAACATAGGTTTTTTGTTTGAGCAGATTGCATTAGATTTGTGTGTTTATTTGTAGGGTCACATAATTGTGGAGCTTCTATAAAACAGAGTAAAACTCTTATTCAGTTGGGCATTACTTATTTAGAATAATTGCCCTGAAAGAAGTAGCCTTCTTTCAGAAAAAGGCTGTTTTGCTTTCATGGCTATTTGTTACCCTGTGTACCTTGGATCATTCCTCAGTTTCACATTAGTGAGGCTTTGGTCTTCACTGATTTCCTAGCACTTAGCTTTTTTGATTTTCATATAAAAACATGATTTTGATTTTTTTTTCCCTACTGCCTTTTCAGTTGAAATTTACCAGAAAACCCTTACTAAGTAGTTTCTGGATTTGTGTTTTCTCTAGGAGCTCTGGCTTGGGAAGATATATTCTATTTTGAGTTAGAAGTAGCTTTTTTGTGTATAGCCTGAGACTTATGGAAACATTAAAATAAGAAAAGGAAATTTGAAATGGGATATTATGATGCCTTTCTCAAGGCTTCCAGTTAATGGGTTTCTCAATAGAGAAATCAAGGGCCTGTGTGTAACAGTGTGTGCATGTGTTTACCAGTTTTTTCAGGCTCTATGATGGTGCTAATACTTTATAATGAAGCTTAGAGGCTCCCATTATATCATTGGTTATCTACTTTATTCAATGACTATGGAAGGAATCACTAACTTGTTTATATTCTTGGACCAGTGGAGGTTCTCCCTGTAGAAGAGAAAGCTTCTCTTTTGTACATGGGAATTTTGGAAGTGTCTGCACTTGAAAAAGTTGCTCTTAATTAACAAAATTCATGATGTGAGAGATAGATATGACAAAAAATTCTGTGTGGTTTTGATTATTTTGTTTTTACCTTGTTTGTGTAATAGTTAAACTGCTGGCTGAAAATATTTTTAAAAAATCACTTTGGGCTTCAGGTAGAGCTTAGTGGTAGAATGCTTATCTAACATGAACAGTGTCCAGAGTTTGATCCTTGTCCCTGGGGGGAAAAAATCACATAAAAGGATATATAGTCTGAATTAATAAAAATGCTAAACAATAGAAAATATAAAATTATAGGTAGAAAAACTTAAAGATTTGATCATAAATGCTATTATAATAATGAAAATATCCATATGACAAAAGATTGAAGACCAAAAATTTGATGAATTAATTCAGTAGAGTAAAAATCCAAAGGCAGAGTCTTTTGGATTATCCTTTAAAGTTGCTATAACGTCCATTTCATTGACCTGCTTTCTTTTGTTTATGTGAGCAGTGTTATTATGTGTTATACAAATAGTTGATGGTTAATTAGCAGAATACTGATAAATAGTAATGCTGCCCACCTTCTTTAGACAACCAACAAATAAAGTTAGTATAATAGGATTTGATCAGAGAAGAATTGGAAGATTGATTTCCTTACTTTAAAAGGAAAAAAAAATGAGTGGTCCTAATATTAGATTTATTCTTGTATAGTTCTTCATGTAACTTACAAGGAACCCTGATTCCCCTTCAAGGCAGGCATACTGATTGGAATTGGTAATGGGCATGAGTGGTGGATAGTTATGGTAGGAGTTCAGATAAATAATTTTGTGGGGTTTTTGTTTATTTTTTGTGATTGTTTGTTTGTTTGGGTACCGGGGATCAAACTCAGGACCTTGTACTTGCGAGGCAGACAGCAGCACCACTGAGCTAAATCCCCAGCCCAATAATTTTGTTTTTTATCATTCTGTAATTTCTCAGATTACTCTATCCATGTTTATGAGTGGAATCACAGTGGGAGTAGCTTTCAGTTTTGGTGAGAATTTACTCAGGTGTTAACTGCCATAGGGAAGATGATAGGATTCTGTTACATCCCCCTGTCCCGCAGGAGGCCTTCTTTCATAGATTTGTGAGAAGTAGCCATGGAATTCATTACTGAAAGAGACATCTGTTTTGGCATTTATATATGCTACTGTAAGATGAATAACTGAAATCATTTGAGTTCTTGTTATATGAAATTATAATGTATACATTCAGAAAACAGAAATAGAATTAATTTTCTTGCCTTTGTTTTTGAATTGTTTTGTTTTGTTTTGTTTTTGGAATAGTATCATTTCAGTGTTATGATTTAGAACTGTGCTCCAAAGTAACTTACTGGAGGACTGAGAAAAAATATGACAGGCTGAAAAGGTAATCCAGATCAATTTAGCAAGATTCTTACCTGCTTTTATTTTGAGATAGACTATAAATGGACCAGCATACACAAAAATAAACACTAAAATGCAATACATGGTCCTTACTCTTGGATAACTTTTAGCTTAGCATGAGATAATTGTATATATTTGTGTAATAGAAGGAAGGAACCCTGTTAAGTATTACAATTCACTTTAAAAATTCTAGAAGGTATTTAGAGGCAGAAAGGATGATGATTGGTAGTATGTAGGGGAAATTTTTCAAGAAGTTAAAAAGAGGCATTCTCTTCACAAAATAAGATTCCACCAAATATGATTGATAGCCCCTCATTCACTTTATTCTACACACATTAATTGTATTACTATAATACTGTGTTGCAGGCACAGTACTGGTTTATAAGGGTTCGAAGATGAAAGACTAGGTTCTCTTGCAAAGAATTCAGTCCAATTTATGGTTACAGATATTAGTAGTCAACTACAATGGTGAAGCAGTACAATAAAAGTATATACAAAGTAAGAAGGGAACTCAAGTTGTTTTTATTAAGTGATATAAAATTGTATGAATTTGTCTTGTACAACATGTTTTGAAGTGTGTATCCATTGTAAATTGACTAAATCTAGCTAATTAAGATGTATCATCTCACTTAGCATTTTTTTAAATATAAAACTGTTGACCACTCACCATTATTTACAATGAAGTAAACATTATACAGTAGGATAACATTCTGACTACTACAAAGTTATTTTTCTGGCTTCTGCTGAAACAGTAACCCGAATACTGAAGATTGAGCCTACATGTAAGAACAAGTTGGGGTCAAGAAAAACATGCAGGTCAATAATTTAGATTATAAGTTTGTTCATTCATTTATTCTAGCAGGTCCTACATTGTGACCACCTCTAGCCAGTCAGTAGGTTTCCATGAGCCAAGTCTTAGACATCCATGAATCCTGACTTTGAATACAGATTTCAACTTGTAAGGGAATGGGTCATGAGCAATCTTTAATGATCCCTTAACAAGTCTTCCTTAGCTAATTCAAACAAACCAGGTTGACTAATTACCTTATTTGGGTGGGGAAGTTGTTGGTAATGATACAGTTTTTTTCAGGAATTCTTCAAGTAAACTGCTTTATTTTTGTAACTAAACACACAGATATGGCTGCTTTGAAAATACCCACTTTAAGCTGTCTGATTAACCACAGAATCATTATTTAACTTGAAAGGTTATGGCTTCAGGAAAACTTTCAATTTAACTGTGATTTATTTCTTAGGTTGCTCAGAATGATAGCATCTCAAACATGGGCTTATCACCATAGTTTTTGTTTGTTTGTTTGTTTGTTTGTTCTTTGGTATGGATCAAACAGGACCTGGAACTTTCAAGGCAGGCACCTGAACCACTGAGCTAAATCCCTGGCCCTCACCCATAGTTTTTGTTTTGGTGAATGTTTAAAAACAAAACAAAAACCATTTACATAATTATTTTATTTATATACACTCAAAAAACTCAGAATGGTCCTTATGCATGTGAGCTAAAAATGAGTTCTGTTTTAGTTTGATATGGATAATTTTCCCAATGTTTAGAAAAGCAGAGGAAATATATCAAGCTATCAAGTGCTGTTTTATCATAAAGGAAGCAACTACAGAAAACTTTTTATTTGTTCAAAGTAACCAGTGCTATTGATGCGAAACGAACAAAACCCAACAACTTCCCCAAATACTTTCAAAACCAACATATTAAACTTGATTTCCATCAGAATTGGTTTTTTTCACACTAGTGAATCAAACACCAAGAGTCATATTTTATTTATAATATATATATATGTAAAAATGATGTAAGTTGTTGACCTTCATCTTCTGGACAAGAATGCCAAGTTAGTCTCTCTTTATAAAAAAAAATTACAACTTGAGGACATTTCATATTTGCCTCTTTGGCCAGCACCAAGTCAGCCTCATCTGAATCTTTCCATTTCATGAGAAACATCAATTCTCCACTGCTGTTTGTAGCACCAATTATTCATTCAGGATCAAGACCTCTAGCAAATCCTCTAGGTTTGTCAGCAGTGTCTCTTTTCTTCTTTGATTTGCTATCATCAGATTCACTGTCAGATAAAGATTTTCTTGTTGTACCGTCTTTTTCTTTACTAGCTTTTTGAGAATTAAGAAATGCTTCCAATTAATTCTGGACAATCCAAATTTTCTTCAGGTTCCCATGTATTGTCAGCATCTGTAAATCCCTTCCACTTCAGGAAATACTCCATCTTCCCATTCACTACACGATGGTCCAGTACTTTTTCTACCAATTTTGTTTCTTTCCCATTTTTTGCACTGTAGTTTTATTGGAGGCCATTTTTTATTGCAGACTTGCAAAGCTATTAGGTCCACAGCGCGGCGGCGCCTAATGTGGAGGGGCAGGGCGGACTGGGGTGGGGGTGGGGGTGGGGGTCCGAGAACCTTGACCCAAGACCTCACCTCAGGTTTTTCAGTCTCCGCAGCTGCTAGTGCCAAAGCCAGACTCCTCCCCCTCCGTCTCACTTAGCATTTTTTGTAGTGAGACTGTTTAGCATATACTCAGCATTTTTTCAAGAATATAGCATATTGGGGCCGGGAATTTAGCTCAGTGGTTTCGCCGCCAAGCGCAAGGACTTGAGTTTGATCCCCGGTACCAAAAAAAAAAAAAAAAAAATTAGCTTATTGTTATTAATGATAGTCACTATATTGTACAGTTGATCGCTTAGAAGTTGTTTTTAAATAATGTTTTGTCCAAAATTGGATTATGGAAATTTTACATAGTTGGTAAAGAACAATTGAATCTGATGTTTATTTTTTGAGAGAATGAGGTACTTTTCTTGGAGAATGATTTAGTTTCATTATTTTTACTTTTTCTTAAGGAAAAATAATAATTTATCTAGCAGAGGAACTTTCTTTTTATAATGTCTTTGAATTCTTTTTGCAATTGTCAGTCATTTGATCTGAGCATGTTGTTGTAGAAGAATAAGATAATTTATCTATGAAAATTTTCCTTATTTTCCAAATGGGGCTTGCTATAAGAATCAAATGAAAAAAATGTGAAATCATCTTTATGTATAAACATCTTGTATTTATTAAACACAGAGTTAAACCACCAGGAAGAGGAAGAGGATTGATTGATGTTTTATTCTGAAAAACCAGGTCGGTTTATGGATTGCATAGATACAATACTATGTTAACTTTGGGAAACCAGAAAGCGTTTGCATTTTATTTGAAGATAGAAGAACATATATGAATAATGGCTAGAAAGGTGTTTTTCTTTTAATAATACAGACCTAAGGCCTATCTGTGGTAGAAGGAATCCTTTAGTCATATTTAGGTAGATGTCAGTAGTGAGGATTCTGAAAAAATGTCACTTGGAACAGAGAAAGGGATTCTATTATTAGGGAGGGGCACTCTTTTCATTGTTAACAAGTGTGAAATGTGACAGTGGTACTTTTAATAGGAGTGCCAGAATAAAGTTTATTATTATTTTTAAAACAAGTAAATAATAAGAAAAGTAAGCTTTGTTATTAGCCACTCAGATACACCTAAAGCTTGGCACTTGAGCAATATAGCATAGCATCTGAATTATAAACTTTCTTTGGAACATTTTGAAATGTAAACTGTGAAGAAGACTTTGAAGCAAAACAAGGACCAGGAAAACTTCTACAGTGGAATGTCTAGGTAAGTTGCATGTGAAAATGTAAGTTCTTTCTGTCAGCTTCTAGAGGGTTTGCCTTCCTCCCTAGCTTGTAGGGCTTTTACTTTCTTTGGAGAGGATCCCTGCTGCTAAGCTTAACTTCTGCAGAGATACAGTGGAAGTTCCAGGAGACGCCTACTGCGAGCAGAAGTTTTTCCCCTTTTAAGACCTTAAGAGGGTATCTGTTCTGTATTTTAAATGACTGTGTAACCTTGGGGTTGCTCTTTCAATTGAAACCCACAAATTTCATTGAGGATAATTTTGTTGGGGAGTACTGATCATTGTTAATAAGCTTTGTTAATAGGCCTCTACTTCAAAGGAACCCTTGAGGCTTTTTTTCCTGGCTAGTTTAGTCTACCTGTATGAGCTTAGTTTTCTTTTATTTTGCATTTCTCTTAGCTGTTTCAGATCATTTATTTAATTATTCAAGAGTCAGGGCGGGGGAAAAAAAAAGGTAGCTGGAAATAAATGCATCTAGAGATTCTTAGGTGATGTTCTTAAAGCCACCTCTCACTACAGAGTGGGCAGGAAGGCAGAGTGAAGTGGTGAGCATCACTCACAACTCTCTGCCTTTCTCAATTTTTGTGTGTTTTTTTCACCCCATTTTGTTTGGTCACTTGTGTCTGTTGACCAATTTCCTTTTGAAACTATGATTTTCCCTCTGCTCATGAGATCAGTCATTTATAACTGCCTCACTCACTGAGTCTCTAATTACATCCATGCTATTTTATAGTCTTTTAAAGCCAGTTTTCTAGGTTTTGGTAATTTCTAACAATCTTTAGAATATTTCTATTTAATTTTACAAACTTGTCTCCCAAATTTCCCATTTTTCTCCCATTACATTACCGTGCTCCTGCATTTAAAACCTAGAGACCTGTTGAAAGTCATTTATCCCTTTTACCAAGTCTGTTGTGAAATCATGTGTCTTCCTATGTACAGTCTTTCCAGTTGCTGTGCTTTATCCATTTATCCATGTTATTCCAAGTAGATTTCACATCACATCTAAACTATTTCAGTAGCCTTTCAATTGGATCTTTATCTAGGTCACCTTCTTTCTAATCTAGCTGGTACAAAGTGGTCAGATTAGTTGAACTAAAATATCGCTTGTTTTGCTGCTTTCTTTCCAGAGATCACAATTTTTCCCCATTACTACTAAGATCAAGTTTAGGGTTAGACATGGAGGAAGCCCAGTTTCCTGCTCTGCTTGATTCCCCACTGCACTTCTAGACCATCTCCTGCCTGAAGTAGTGCTGCACAGTCCTCTTCACATACTGTGCCTGTCCTTTTCTCCTCACCTCTGCAAATGTTCTGGGCCATAGTGGTGGTTTGACTGCTACTCAGTGTCCAGATGTCTCTGGACTTGTGCAGAAAAATTTCCTTGATTCTTCAGTCTGGGTTGGTTTCTTATTTCCTTGAAGGAAAAAAAAAGTTTCTTTGTGGATGTTTTTCATCTTTCGCCAAATTGCTTAAAAGTTCTTTGAAAATAGAAACTCTACCTGTTCTACTTTGTATTGGTACTTGGGAGTTTTTAGCTGGGTATTCAGTAAGCATTAAATTAGTGAGATTATTAAATAAACTCAACTTATTTGTTAGTACAGAGATTTATGTGTTCGGAGATGGTTTTATCCTTTGAAATGTTGTTCCCTCGTGAGTTTATCAAATTCAGTTTGAAGTGAATGGCTTAGCAGTTGCTTTTATTTCTTTTTAATTTTTTTTTTGGTGCTGGGGATCAAACTCGGGTCCTTGAGCTTGCGCAGCAAGCAGCGAAACCACTGAGCTAAATCCCCAGCCCTATTCACTTTTATTTTGTAAATTTCACCTTTTGATAATTGATATTCTCTTTAAAAATCATTGCTTCCTAGGCGATTTAGAAGTTTCTCAATGTTTACAAAAGTATGAATGTTATTCTGAGAAACTAGTTAGTGTGAATTGAAGTTCCCAGGAACAGCAAATCAGTGATTCTCACCTCCATGTTTGCCAGACAAATGTGTATTTGAAAGTCAACATTGACATTCTTTTAAGATGTTGGGGGCCTGGGGATTTAGCTCAGTGGTTCCGGTGCCTGCCTCGCAAGTGCAGGGTCCCAAGTTCGATCCCCGGTACCAAAAAAAGAAAAAAGAAAAAAAAAAAGAAAGATGTTGGAAGAATGGTATTTGAATCAAGATAAGTGATGAGACTAAAACACTTGAAATCAGACCTAAGGAAGGACAACTGAAAGTTGATTGTGTAAGATCAGCCAAAAAGAATTGGAGAAGGTAGGTACAAATAACCTGTATTAATAATAGTCTCTACTTGGGCCAGGGATTTAGCTCAGTGGCGCTGCACCTGCCTCACAAGCGCAAGGTCCTGAGTTTGATACCTGGTACCAAAAAAATAAAATAAAATAATAAAAACAGTCTCTACTTGAACCTGGAGGATATTTTTGTGGTGTGTGTGTGTGCGTGTGTGCGCGTGCATGTGTGTGGAGGATGGTTGGGATGAAAACAAGGACTGTCAGTATTGCTAAAATTTAGATGCTACTAAAATAATGCTTTTGAATATTTTTATTTTCAACTTTGAGTTTACCTTTATGGAAGGTACAGTAATTGTGCTTGCTGCTGTCACATGTCTTTGTGCCACTGTAAAAAGCAGAGTCCTAAGCTGGAAAGACAAAGCAGATGAATAAGGCATTTTATGTATGTTCTAATTAAAGACACTACCTGGTTGGAAAGTTAGCTGCACATGTTTATATGTGTGCTGTTAAGATAATGATGAAGAGGGGGCTGGGGATTTAGCTCTGGTTTCGCTGCTTGCTGCGCAAGCGTGAGGACCCAAGTTCGATCTCCGGTTCTGGGGGAAAAAAAAAAAAGATAATGATGAAGAGCAGCTGATCATTTGGGGCCTTGACGCAGAAAAGTCTGGCAAGTTGATAGGTAGATAGATAACTACAAGGAAAGCCAAGACAAACACACACACACACCCGTGACAAGTTGCATTCAGAGACAAGGAAATACTGAAGGATGAAAGGGGCTATGAATACAGAACATGCAGAAAAATCATGTATCTGAGCACAGACTTTGTATAAGACAAAGACTCCCTAAATATTATTCATGGAGAAGGTACTTAACGTAATTTAAGCTTTCTTAAAAGCTGTGTAAGAAAGATAATGCATGTAAGTCATATTGGAAATTATATGCCTCCACTCTAATCTTGATAAAGCTAAACCTGCAGAGAAATTCTTTGAAACCCATCAACAAGGAAAAACTCTCCATCATAAGGAAGCTTTTAATAAAAGGTAGAGAATTCAAGCTGGAGAGAAACTATGAATGTGGAAAGATATTTATCCAGAAAGCATGCCTTGTGCATCAAAGAAGTTACACTGGAGAGAACCCTTATGAAAGCTGTGAATTTGCAAAAGCCTTCAGCCAAAAGTCAACCTTCGACCACACAGAATTGAAAAGCCCTATGAATGCAATGAATGTGGGAAAACCTTTATCCAGAAGGCACCACTCATTAAACATTAAAAGATTCATACAAGGGAGAGACTTTATAAAAGTATTAAAGGCGGAAAATCTTTCAGTGTAAAATCAACTCTCATTGTACAACTCAGAACTCCCATAGGAGAGAACTGTGAATGCAGAGACTGTGGCAAGGCCCTCAAGGGAAAGACATCTCTCATTAAACATCAAAGAAGTCATTTAGGATAAAAAATGTAAAGCCCATGAAAAAACCTTTAAGTGAGATAACTGTCCATTAAGTTATATGTTGTCATAGTGTGCCTCCAAGAATTCATTCAAAATAATTTTGTAAACCATGAATCAGCCTTCAAAAAATTGCTCAGCCTTCATTAGATTTAGGAAAACTTAATGTTATAATATTCAAAACATGGAATAAACATGATAAATTCTTCACTCAGAAAAAAAAAAGATAATGATGAAGAGTTGGTCCAGAATACCACTAATAAAGATGATCCTTTTCAGCTCTTTGAAGAAGTAAGCAAAATACCCACAAATATGTTATGGTGAGAGAATTCACTTTTTAGTATTCTTTTAAAAAATTTTCCCAGGACACTGAATAGTACTTTCTGTATTTCTCCTGTGTATTTTAATCAAAGAACAGTATTTGTATGAGTTTCATTTTGTGTGTGGTTTTTGGTTTTGTTTTTTAAATAAAAGACAAAAAAGACTACCTTACTTTATTGCTCTTTTGCTTTTGTTACCTTTTTTAGCAATTAAGTTAGGGGCAGGAAGTTTGTTAAGTACCATGGACTATCTGCAAAGAAAATCTGTCAAGAGCTACCTGGAGGTTAAAATAAACTAACTTATTTAAGACCTGTAGTTTGAAAACAAGGAAAATGATAGAAGTAGGAAGGATAAAGTAATTGAAACTTAGTGGCTTTGGCCGAGGATTTAGCTCAGTGGTTCCGCCGCCTGCTGTGCAAGCGGGAGTTTGATCCCCGGTCCAAAAAAAAACACCAAAAATCTTACTGGCTAACTTGAAAATTCTTATTGTTTTTGTTTGTGTAACTTTTTAGTAGTGGGCAGATGCTTTTGTGACGTGAGATTGTTTTTATTTTTTGCTGAGTAAGGAACATCATTTGAGAGGAAAGTGTTATTTGTAGTGCTTGAATGTTATTCTTGAAAACAATTTCTTTGCAACTAAATCCAGAACTTACTATGAATTAATATTTAAGACTTAAACTTTAAGTATAGTTTAAATTCCAAGGCCTGCATTTAACATAAGTTTGCAGATTGGATTTAATGATCGGTTCTTTTCTTCATGATTAAGTGCCATTTCTGAGGACTGTATATGAGCTGTTGAAGTGAGCACATTTTTTGATAACTGTAAACAAAAAATATCATAGATATTGTCTTATCTGAGCATAACCTTCTAGGGCCTAGAAAATCCCTTAAACAAGAACATAGTGAAATAATCTTAGAATAAGATTCTGTCTTCAAAAAGAATATATATCTTGTAGTAGCACATTCTCATAGCATTATCAGAAATCATGTCATATATAAATACCTTTATATACTTAAGATTGATGTCATTTAAAGTCTCCCAGATCTTGGACCATTTTTATAGTAAGAGGGCTATGTTAGTTTGACTTTATGGATCCCTTCTAACACAAATGGTGAAATAATCAGTCTGCTTTCTAGTTGGGATGTATATTTTAAAATAAGCTTTTTAATGAAGTTAGCTGAGATTTGGACCACTGGGAGGTAGAATTTTATATCTTGCAATGATCACTCTGTAGTTTTTCTGTAGTGTACAAGGTAGCTAGAACCTTAAGAAGGTCATAGCATCTCTTCATGATAGATTTTGGAAGTCTGGAAGATAGTACCGATTTTTTCAGATTGAATTGGAAGCTTGCTTTTCTTAAAGTTACTTCTACACATTAATCCACAAGGAAAATTTCTTAGTAAGTCTTATCATGTAGCTTGGTTTAGAAGCTCCCCTAGGATCTTGCTTGCCTTCCCTTTATTCCCCCAAGAATGTGTCTATGTGCGGTACTTAGCATCTGACTAAGGGTGTCTTAGGGTATGTTCAGAAGTTTTACTGATGAAGCACTGGCTTATTCAGCTCTGGTATTATCTACCATGTGTAACATATGAAAGAGAGCTGAATCTTTTAGTTATTTTCCCGACTCTGAAGAGAAGGGGAGAGATTTTTCTTAAAACTGTCAGTGTTTTACTGTCTTCATCTTTTTAGATAGACATCTAAAGGAATAAATAATGAGTTGATGCTAAATTGTTACAGCTTCTGGTCCTAGAGCCCATGTCATGCCCATTCTCATTCGAGCAATGGTTAGGAAAAGACATTATACCCACTCACTCCCACCCTGACTTACTAAAATTAAGCCTGAGAACAAAACTTTAGTGATTAGAAATACCACGTACTTCATTCTATTACCTTTCAACAAGAAATCAGAATGTAAAGTTGAAATTTCCTGACCAGGAATTTGGAAGATTATGATGTAATACCCTGGGCCTTGATTCCAGAAGAAGGAGCTCTCTGAATATGGGTTTACTAGTTGGTGGTGAATTCATGAGTCGCCAACTATTAGGCCTTTATGTCCAGATATTATCTTAATTTATGGAGTAAGGTCCCTGAGTTCTCCTCTTTCCTTCCACAGGGCAAGCAGGAGGACTTCAAGACGACAGTTCTGGAGGGTATGGAGACGGCCAAGCATCAGGTGAGGGTGGCGTTAGATGCTTGCCACTTAGTAGCAAGAGCCGCCAAGTCAGGGAGTGATGCTTGCAAGTGATTTTGGCTATAGTACCCACATTTAAGCCAGAAGCTCAGAGGAAATCTAACCCACAGGAGAGAGTAGTAGTATAGGAGAGCATACCAGAACAAAGGCAAGCAAAACCTGTCAAAGTCCTCAGGCCGATCTCAGCCCTCCACTCTTCTTCATGTTTTTGAGGAGATGGCGGCACTTTTTTCACCAGCAGCCTTTGCGGTAAAAGTGAACACGATATAAAAATTAGAATCATGGGACCTTTAAAAAGAAATACAGCAATATTCACAGGGAGGAGAAGCTACAGACTTGGAAGTGTTAAAAAAGAATTGAGGTATTCTAGAATTAGTGAGATGAATTATGCAGGCCATTGACATGTTTTTAGATATGGTTATGTGATGTTGGACACATTTTTTTCAATTACTATTGCATAGTTAATCATATTATGGCTTAATTGGTTTCTCAGGCACAAATTATCTTTAAAAAGTCCATTCAAAGTGCTTTTTCTTTTCAAATCAAAGAGTATAGATTTTTTACTTGTAGGAAAAAGTAAAGAATTTATAGGAGCCACCATCTGGAAAAGTTAGTTTATTCCAAGAATCCAAAGTAACATGTCTAGATTTCATTCTTTGCCTCTTGAAGGATATTTTGTGTGTTCAGTACTCAAAGCTGGTTTATACCTGCATTTTGATAGAATTGGAATGGGTATTACTTCACTGTTGTAGCCTCTCACTTTTCAACTAAGTTTCCTTTAACATTATTTGTCTGTTACAATTTGCTTATAGTAGGTCCTGGGAGTGTTTGTGTTTTACTGTCTTGAATCGGGATAGTTTCATGTTAATACACTAGGTGGTAGTTGAAGGGATCTGAAATGTTAGAAGTAGACTTTTTAAAATGTTCCAAGAACCAGAGGTTTGTACTCAGTATCTTAGAGGAGTTGAAATCCTCATTCAGAGTCTGTTGTCCATAGCAACAGACTTCAAGAATGTTTTACATCAAATTATGTCCAAGTAAATCTTCAAGAATGTTTTTCATCATATTAGGTCCAAGTAAATCTTCGGTGGAACTCTTAATGGAGCAGAGAGAGTCTTTTAGAAATTTTTATCTCAAAGAAATTGAGTTTTCTTGTTTTTTGTTTTGTTTTATGATGGTATTTGGTCTTTTGCTTATGTAAACAATATGGTATATTGCTGAAAGTAAAAGTAGACTTTCATATAAAACTGGTGCTCTTTTGAGTTACTGTTAGTAGAACATGAGTTTTAAGTGTTTCCAGGAGTAGTGGTGACCCTTCGAGCTTTCTCTTCAGGTCTTTGTCATGCTCAGAAGCATGCATTTGTGGGAAAATCAAGAATTAGAAACATGCTTATAAGCGATCAAGATTCTTCTCTTAATGAAACCAGAAGACTCTCACAGGTGTCTTGAAGCTGAGATCTTATCTTGACTTCTTAAAAATCTACCTCCAGTTAACACTTACATCCTAAATGTAATTTAGCTAGAGCTAAAAGGGAACTTGAGATCATCTTCTCTAGCTTCCTGCTTTCAAACAGATAGTATTTACCTATTTTATGAATTAGGACCTGAAACCTAAAGAAATTTAATGACTTGATCAGTGATAAAACAACAGTTGTGGAGAAGGAATGAGAACCCGAGATCTTGCTTCTTAGTATATAGTCTATTCCTTACACTGCTAGAATTGTTCAAAATAGACATTCACCCTAAACAAAGTCTAAAGTGTAAGAAATCATATGATTCTTTGTTTTTTCTCTTTCTTCCTCTTATTCTTCTTCATGTTTAAACTATTACAGGACTTGATATGGTACATCTCTAGTGTATTAATGTTGTCTTTTTTATGAAGATTCCTTAGCCGCCTGTTTTCACTGTTGACCCAGAAATCTGGTTCTACTTTATCTACTTTATTAAAAAAATTAAAGGCAAGTAACTCTCATAGAGGCCTTTGATTTGAATTTGTGTGTGTGTGTGTGTGTATACACCTCTGTTGCCTGTGTCTTACCAGCATCAGGAAAATTATTTCATGGAATAGTGGGCCTATAATCTCACCTGCTTCCAACTCGCCTTTTCTCCCTCTCTAGTTGACCTACCTCAAAA
Source organism: Heterocephalus glaber (assembly GCF_053883595.1). NCBI lineage: Eukaryota > Metazoa > Chordata > Mammalia > Rodentia > Bathyergidae > Heterocephalus > Heterocephalus glaber. The sequence continues at coordinate 18,588,213 of NW_028258302.1, read as the reverse complement.
GATCTTAATTCTCTTAAGTATTTACCTACTTTTTACTATGTTTTTGGAGAAAATATGAGCCCGTTAGATGTATAGAAAGGGCTGTCTGCTTTAGCATGATTGCATTCTTGAAGGTAATAGAGGAATTTCCCATATGAAGTGGTGAGCAGGAACAAATTGAACAGAAGACAAAATTGATATGTAGGCAGCCTTGAAGTTTTTAAAAATTTTATTCTGTTAATCACATCCAAACACCGAAGTGCAAAATTATGTTCCAGAGCTAAGTGTAAATTACTATACTATACTATTGGTACTTAAAAAAAATAAGGATATTATTAAAGTCAAGTATATCTTAAGAGGTTCTTTTCTGTAAAGAGTTACTTACGAGTTGGATTATCCAAAGTGGTCTCTTACTTCACTATAAGAAATGTTTTGATTTAACTTCTGAATAGTTTGGGTTCTAAATTAACTTTTTTTTTTCTTTGAAAAGGATTAGGCTTTTCCTCTGAATTTTGATAATAGTCTTCATTTCTTAAAATAATAGTCTTTATCTCTAAACAATAAAAGGAAGGAGATAATTACTGATAGTTTTTAGGGTTCATTTTTCATTTAAAAGATTAATATTAGAGTTTAAGGATAACTAGTTTTTAAAGATGCTGTGTGAAAGATGGAAAATAATATTTCAAGTATATGTTACTATCACAACTTTTAGCTTCTTTAATTGTATTTGTTTAAATGTTTGATTTAGAAAAATACATTGAAATTACCACATGACTTATATAAATAACATCTTTGTTACATATTCTTGTTTTTTGGTACCGGGGATTGAACTCGGGACCTTGTGCTTGCAAGGCAGGCAGCGGAACCACTGAGCTAAATTCCTGACCCTGATACATAGTCTTAAAATTCCCAAAATCAGAAATCTGTGTTTTGGTAAAAATACTTGCATTGAGGAACTAACTGTAATATGAAACTTAGCAGAGTTTTTTTCTATATGTTTTTTCCAGTGGTCATTAAAAAATAATACTTTGGAATAGTGACCGCTTATTAAACGTAGAACATAGTATAGTCAAAAAAAAAATTTTCTTTTGGTCAGGGAGAAGTGGAGTTTAATAGAGCTAATTGATTTTCATGTTAATAGTATACATTGAAGTATACTGAGGAGTAACCTAGAGATACTTGGTTCAGGTACATAGGGTTAATGTGTAGATAATGTGAAATCATTTTGGTTTTGACTTTTGGTCTTTATTTTGATTTGGGGATAGGTTACAGGGGACATCAAAGCTGTATGTTTTGAAATTTTCACATTTACTGAAATAACCTATATTTCTGATAGTCAGCATTTCTTTTCTTGTCTTAATTTCATACTTGTAACAATATGGCTTTCACTGATTATTTTTTCCCCTGAAAAATAATTAATTGTACTGACAGTAGTTTTTGTGGTTGGTTGTTGTTCCGTACAGTCTTTAGTTTTAGATTGGGATTAATTATACATAAGGATTGTTGATTTTATTTAGTAATATAAAACATAGTATTTATGCCCTCATTTTCAGCAGTGGAAAGCCTTTTTTCACCTTCCAAGAACTGTATTTCTTAATGTGTGCCCCATGTTAGTGTGAGGCACTTTTGGCTGGCCTCTTGTTAACCATTATTTTTTAAAGTAGTGTTTGCCATTTGAATATCTTTGTGGAAACATGCTCCTCTGTAGCTTAGCTACAGTTTTCTAAGCTAAATCTTTACTTGCCTTGTTCATTTTATTTTCCCAGTCTTACTAATATCTTTCTGTTAATTTTACTTCCGATATCAGTGCTTTCAACTTATTTTATGTGCTTTAAAATGATTAAATATGGACATCTGGTACCTATTTTGTTGCTTAACATATATTTTCTTCAATGATACTGAGTTTTGAAACTCTTCAAAGTTTGCCTTGATTTTGGGGGAAAGATGGATGCTGGAGATTGAATCCAGAGCCTTTGAAAGTGTTAAATATGTGCTCTACCATTGAGCTGCACCTCAGCCCTCTGTCTTCATATTTTTATAAACTGTAGTAAAGTGTATTTTTTTAGGAATATGAGGGCAAAATATGCAAATGTATTTCTTGAAATTTTTTTTTTTTTGGTACCAGGGATCGAACTTGGGTCCTTGCACTGCGAGGCAGGCGGCAGAACCACTGAGCTAAATCCCCGGCCCTAAATATTTTATAAAGTTGTACTTACGTACTAAAAATACTTAGTAAGCAATTTAAAGAGTTTCAAAGCTGGGTATGGTGGCACATACCTTTAATCCCAACACTCAGGAGGCTGAGGCAGGAGGATTGCCACAAGTTTAAGGCCAGCCTGGCTACAGTAGTGAGACCCTGACTCAAAGAATTTCAAAATAACAGTTATCTTGTATATAGTATATGTGTACACTGTATGTATTATATAATACATGTAACAATTTAAATGTAGTATATGTTCAAGCATTTCTAATGTTTCTGCCAGAAATAATAAATTTCTCACATTCTGTTGTAGTCTGGTTAATTTCTTTCACTGCTTGCTAGCATTGAATAATGAGAACTAAAGGGCACTGCTATTGACAGGATATGTGTTTTCTACTGTTGATTATTCAGCCCTAGAGCCATCTTTCTCTTCTATGCTGTAACCCTAGAAGAAGGCATGTGACTGCGTTTTCTGCTCACTACCTTATTGCTTTCCTGCTCTAGTGTACATTAATGTACTTTTCTTTAATCTGGTTTCCTTTTTTTTTTTTTTTCTTTTTCCTTTTGGTGGTACTGGCCATTGAACCCAAGACCTTTGCACTGAGCTACATTCCAAGCCTTTTTTGATTGTGTATTTTGAGACAGGGTCTTGGTGAGTCACTAAATTACTCAAGATGTAGCAGGGTGTGGTGATGCATGTCTGTAATCCCAGCGAAAGGCTAAAGCAGGAGGATCACTTACCTGGGCTACATAGTGAGTCCAAGGCCAGCCTGAACTGTACATAGGGAGACCCTGTCTCAAAAAAAAAAAAAATTGCTGAGGTTGGGCTGGAACTTGCTATCTTCCTGTCTCAACTTCCAAAGAAGCTGGGATTATTACAGGTACACACCACCATGCCTGGCTAATCTAGTTAACTTTAAAAAATTGTATGCTCTGATGCTGGGCATGGTGGCACATGCCTGTAATCCCAGCACTTTGGTGACTGAGGCAGGAGGATTGGTACAAGTTCAAGGCCAGCCTGAACTACAAAGGCTCAAAAAAAATTTGTATGCTGTGAATGATGTTCATTTTAATTAGAACATCAAGTATAAAGTTACTTTATAGATGAAGACAATATTATGTCTTCTTATGCCTAAAAATGTGTATTTTTCATACGTTAATAAGCTATAAATTTTAATTTTTGTTTTTTGAGTCAGGGTCTGGCTTTGTAGTTTAGGCTGGCCTTGAACTCACTATGGAGCCCAAATGGCCTCGGCCTCCTGAGTGCTGGGATTACAGGCCTGTGCCACCACGCCCAGCCAAATTTTGATATGTTCAACTCAAAAGAGTGGTTGATTTATAAGGAAGTTTTACCTTTTGAGATAAAATGAAAGGTGTTTGTTTAGAATGGAGGTGAGATCAGTCTGTGAACAAGGCAAAGCTTCACAGAGTTCTTAAAGCAAAAAAAGGAATTTCGAGACTGTCATTCCTAGTTTTGTACTCATTTGCACTTTTCCTAGCCATCCTCTGCTTTCTTTGCTAGGTGTGGAGGGTGCAGCTTTCCAGAGCAGACTTCCCCATGACCGGATGACCTCTCAGGAAGCAGCCTGTTTCCCAGACATCATCAGTGGGCCTCAGCAGACCCAGAAGGTTTTTCTGTTTATCAGAAACCGCACAGTAAGTGTCCATGCTGGCCATTTTCACCTGCATTGTAGAAAATGCATATGACTTTTATAGAGAAAATGAAAAAAAATAGGAATTTTTAAATTTCTATAATCCTGTTACTCCAGAGATAACCATTGTTTTTTTATTTTTCTTCTTTCCCACTAGTCCCTGGTATCCACACACAAATGCATACATAAATGAAGATACTAAATCAAATAGTATAAAATGTTAACAATTTTTTCCCCCCATTAACTTTATTGGTACATTTTAGATATAAAATACAGTTACATTCATCATTGGGATCTTGTACTATTACATGAGTCTCTTGGTTCTTATTTTTTTTCCCCTTCCCTTGCCCTCCCTTCACCCCCTCCACCCTTCCCTATTTGCAAAGACCTTGTTTCCATTTTTTTCCTCTTCTCATATTTTTTCCTTTCCTTTTTTTCCCTTCCCCTACCCCTCCCAATTCCCCTGCTCTTTTAGACCTTTTCTTCCTGTTACACAATATCAGTTATACATTTTTAAAATTACAATATCAAGATCTAGGAGACATTACCACAGATTTTACAGAATTTAAAAGGATATAGAAAGTATATTACAAAAATCTTTTTTGAAATAAATTTGACTACTTCTAAGAAGTAACTTAGAAGACAAATTAATAAAACTAACTCTGGAGGAAATATAACATTTGAATAGCACCTATTAAAGAAAGTATATTCCTAGCTTGAAAACCTACCTATATGACAACAGCAGGCTCATAAACATTTTAACTGATAAATTATATCATTTAAAGCAGAAAAAAGAAGGAACACTTCTCCCCTCATTTTAGGAGATCAACATTGTGCTAAGCCTAAAACTGGATAAAGATAATAGAAAAAAGTATGAACATAGATAGAAATTTGTTTAACAAAACAAACTATTAGAAGTCAGATCTGGCAGTATGTAGAAAGTGGTTTTATTATAGGGATGGCAGTGTTGGTTCAGCATTGGAAGATCCACCCCCAAAAGTCATCATTTTAACAGAGGAAAGGAGAAAGCCATAGGATCCTGTCACTAGTTGGAGAAAGAGTATTGGACTAAATTCTACAGCTGTTCATGGTAAAAGCTTATCAGGAGACTAGAAGTAGAACAGAACCTTCTCAATTGATCAAAGACATGTACTCCGTACTTCCAACAAAAACTCCTTCTATGAATAGGAGACAGTACAATGCTTTCTCCCTAAAGTGGGGAACAAGGGCATATATGCCTACTCTTCATCTGTCCATTAGACTTTGAAACATAAGTCTAAACCAAAATAGTCTGGCAATAAAATGACACAACTAGGATAGGATTGGCATGGCAGAAGCAAAATCTTTATATGTAGATGAAATGATCATCTACAGAGAAAATACTAAGAAATCTCTGGGAGTCCCTAGAACTTGTACTTGAATTTAGCAGGATTAGAAAACACAAGGTATATATAAAAATTCAGATCTGTGTATACTTGCTATAAATGAAGAACTGGATATTGAAATTTAAAAGTTATGTAGGAGTACTAAGGACCCAGAAAAGCCAAAAACAAAAACAAAAACAGTGTTGGAAGACATTTAGCACCCAATTTTAAGACTTCATTTAAAGCTACAGTAATCAAGGCAGTGTTGGTGTAAGGAAAGACATATAGATCATTTGAATAAAACAATCTAGAAATAGAACCACACATATATGGTCCACTGAGTTTTGAAAGATTATTTAACATTAGCATTTTATAGAATATAAACTCAATTCAAGAGCCGAGGAAGAGATAGCAAACGACTATAGAACACCTGGTATCCGTATATAAAAAATTAACCTCAACCCTTTTTTTCCATACATGAAAATAACTTGAAGGGATCTATGAACCTAAATAAGAAAGCCTAAAAGTATGAAACTTTAAGAAGAAATTATAAGGGAAAATATTTATGAATTCAAGGTAGGGAAGAACTACCTAGGATACAAAAAACATGATGTATAAAAGAAAAAAAATTGATAAATGAGATTCCATCAAAATTTAGAACTTTAAATGACATCATTAAAATGAAAAGTAGTCCTTAAACAGACCATATTTACAATGCATATAACCTATGAGCAGAATATATACAGAATTCTTAGAGCTCATTAATAGAGAACCCAATTAAAATGTAGACATAAGAAGATGATAAATAGCCAGTATAGCACAAGGAATGGTGTGCAATTGTAGAATCAGAAAAATACTAATCAGTACAATAATAAGATTGAATTATACACTCATTAGGGAGATGAAGTCAAAAGTTTTAAAAGCCTTGTCATGAGTTTTTCTTTTTGTTGGATTCTCCCCCTTTGCGTTTAATTTGTCACCCCCAATGGATTCATTCTGCTGGGTTTCCTGGGGTTGTGATCCTCATTGTCTTTTCCTAGGGTATTGTCTAAAATTTTTTGGAGTGCCGCTTTTGGTATTCATGAAGTTCCTGAGGTGCTCTTTATCATGAAAGTATCTTATTTCTCCATCAATTTTGAAAGATAGTTTTGCAGGGTCCATCAATCTGGGTTGGAGGCTGTTTTCCTTTAGGGCTTGAAATACATCCCTCCAAGCTCTTCTTGCCTTGAGGGTTTGCATTGAGAAGTCTGCTGTGATTCTGATGGGCTTTCCTTTGTATGTGATTTGTTTCTTTCCTCTCACTGCTTGTAGAATTTTATTCTTCTGTTGAATTTCTGGAATCCTAACTATTATATGCCTATGCGTAGATTTTTTTTGATTAAGGCTAGCTGGAGTCCTATATGCCTCACTTATCTGTATGTCAAGTTCTTTTCCCCTGCTTGGGAAGTTTTCTGCCATCACGTCTGTGAGCAGTTTTTTTTATATCATCTGCATTCTTTCCTCTTTCTTCATTGACTCCAATCAGTCTTATGTTATTCTTCTTTGCATCGTCTAGCAGCTGCTGGATTGATTTCTCATGTTCCCTTACAATTTTAAAGCAATTTTTCTTTTCCTCCTCACGAATTGCAATCTTATCTTCTATGTGTGAAATTCTATCCTCACATTGGTTCATTCTGCTGCGCAGACTTTCGATGGAGTTTTTAATCTCTTGGAAATCTGTTTGCATCTATTTTATGGATTCCATTTGTTTCCTATGTTGGGATTCCATCATATTCCTCAGATCCTCTATTTTTTAACTGTGTCCTCTCTAGATTTATTAATCATGTCTTGCACTATGAGCACAATCTTTGCTGTTATCTGAGTAATTATTTCTGATTTTATTTTTCCCAGATCCTCTTTTGTTGCCAGTTCAGAGAGTCCAGGTGGTTGAATATCAGAGTGTTCCATCTCGTTTCCCTTTGGGGTTGCCGTAGGTGATCTGGAAGTCTGTTTTTGAGGCTTGTTTATGTGTCTTCTCATTTCCATGGTGGGGGCGTTGCTTCTGGTGCCCACGTGGCTCACCTTCTGTGCCCTAGGAGCTTGGGATGGCAGCGGGGGAGCTTCCTTCCGGGTGCTGGGACTGGCTGAGCTTCACTGCCCTAGGAGCCTGGGATGGAGGCGGGGAGCTTCCTTCCGGGTGCTGGGACCGGCTGAGCTTCACTGCCCTAGGAGCCTGGGATGGAGGTGGAGAGCTTCCTTCTGGGTGCTGGGACCAGCTGAGCTTCTCTGCCCTTCTTGGCCCTAGGAGCCTGGGATGGCAGCGGGGGAGCTTCCTTCCGGGTGCTGGGACTGGCTGAGCTTCACTGCCCTAGGAGCCTGGGATGGAAGCGGGGAGCTTCCTTCCGGGTGCTGGGACCGGCTGAGCTTCACTGCCCTAGGAGCCTGGGATGGAGGTGGAGAGCTTCCTTCTGGGTGCTGGGACCAGCTGAGCTGCACTGCCCTACGAGCCAACAATTGTTGAATCTAGATTATATTCATAAAGGACATCAGGGACTGGAGGTACAGCTCAATGGGAGATGGCTTGTCTAGCATGCACAAGGCCCTAGATTCAATATCCAGCACAGAAAGAAAAGAAAGAAAGAATTTTTTTTTTCTTTTTTTTTTCTGGTACCAGGGATCGAATTCAGGACCTTTTGCTTGCAAGACAGGCACCGGAACCACTGAGCTAAATCCCCAGCCCACAAAGTATTTAATAATGAATATTAATACAGGCATAAAACTATTGATTTTAGAAGCTGTATATATAGCCAGAAGGCTTCGTGGATTGCTGAAATATCACATTAAAGAAACAAGTATAATTCATTTATTTAAACTGGAAATGGGAGTGTGTGGTTAACATATGATTACTGACAGGAAGAGTCCAAGCATCTTTTTCTGGTTGCTGGATATAGATTAGATGAATAGTGAGGAAAATACTGCTACATATCCATATTAACAACTTAGGGTTTTGCTTTTTCTTCTGAGTACAAATCATTTCTCTTTGGCTAACCTGATATTAAATCATATGTGATAGAAATAAAGAAAAAAAATTTCACCATGAAACAAAAGCTTATATAACATATGTCTTTATTGGTCGCGCACATTAGGTGTGGCAGCAACACAGTGCTTTGGAAACAAAACTGAATAAGGCCAAGAACCCTAGGGTAGACACTGATAGCCACTACCTGGTGGTATGACTGCAGTCTTTCAGCCTCCTAGGGTCTCAGAGTGGTGGCCTAAACAAAGAGGGAGCTTGACCATAAGGGATGGGTTCTCAAATTCTGTTTCACACTATGAGATACATTAATTTGTAACTCTGGCATTGATGCATTCCATTGGATATGAAAAAAATCTGAGACTGCAGATTAGTGGAACAGCCAGTCCCCAAGAGAAAACTAGTTGTCATTTTATTGCTGTGGTGGGGTGGGAGGTACATACCACTCCTTGTCTGGAACATGCAACTGCCGTGATCATAAATGTGGCAACAGAAATGAATTAAAGAGGCAGAATTTAAAATAGAGGAAGATGGTTTGTTTGGAAAAAGGACAGAAAAAGAGAGGATAGCTACTCTGAAGAGTAGGGGCATCAGAAGTGAATACTCCGAGATAACCATTGTTAAATACTGTTTTTTCTTTGGGTACTTTTAGAACTATATATAAAATTTTGTTTTTACACATTGAGACTCTATTTGGATGTAATTTGGGGATCCTTTTCATTTATAATTTCATAATACCCATTAAGAATCTTTATTTGAATACGTAAAAAATTGTTTTGTTTTTTACTTTTTGTGGTGCTGAGGGTTGAACCCAGGACCTTGTACATGCTAGGCAAGTGCTCTACCACTAAATCCCCAACCCAAGAAAAAATTTAAATAGTAACCTTGTCTTTCTCCCCAAGGATTTAGAAAAAGACTTACCCTCTTCTTCTTACCTAATTCAGCTTTCTTCATTGGCTGAATGATTAATGTCTACACAATACTTTTCCTGAAAGTTGCGTCCTAATTTAACTGTTAGACATTTAAGTTCCCATTTTTGCCTTATAAGTAAGCTCTGAACAACTGTATATATTTTTTATTCTACCTGTGCAGTTACTTCTTATGATGGAGATCTAGAAAGGAAACTACCTTGTCAAAGGATATGAGTGCTTTTTTAGGCTTGAGGGCAGGATCAGGAATCAAACTTTAGGGCCTTGTGCTTGCCAGGCAGGTGTTAAGCTGCTGAGCTACCTCCTCAGCCCCTCTTTTTAAGTTTTGATACCTATTGCCAGGTTGTCTCTCAGAAAGACTGAAATCGGTCAACACTTGTGCTCTGGTGCTGCTCCCACTTTTGCTAATACAACAACAATTTGTGCTGCTATAAAGGCGACATCATCTCAGTGCTTTCTATTTCTTAGATCACTAAAATTGATTGCTTTTTTATATTTTTTAGTCGTTTGTATTTCTTCTGTAGTTTTTTCCATGTTTCTTTGTTCATTAAAAATTCTGAAGCCATAGAATTGAGGAGGCAAGGTGCTTTTTAGCCATCAGTAACTTCCATAATTTTGCAAAACTGCTGTCAAATTTCGATTATTGAATATCATGTAGCCAGTGATTGGTAGGTTGTATTGGACTTTCCAATACAGAAAATACTGATTTTTAAAACGTGAATGAGAAATTTTTAGTGTGTTTCTGTGGCTGATTTGTCTTACATATCAGTGTAGCACATCCATATTTCATCTAAGTAGATCTTTTTTAGACAAAATTGTCTTTTGTTTTATCTGAAGGGAGTTTATTTGAATTTGAATCATGGATTTATACTGATTTCCGTGTTCTCTGATTGATTTTGTTTGACCAAAAGTCAAGATTTAGGGAAGAGTTGGCTCAGTTTAGAGTTGTGATCTCTGGCTGTAAATCAGAATATAAGTAAGCCATTTTCTTCTGTAAGAATTGTATCCGTTCTCTAATCTTAAAATATGTATTTTGCCTCCCAGTTTTAAAACTATAGCATTAAGATTATTGAACTGCAAGATCTGACCTGAGCTCCATTTGATAGGATGGAAGGAAGAAGTTTGGTGTGAGGGTTGATGCTTGGGTCAATGTGATTGAAAAATACAGTAAATGTTAAAATTTATTGCAGTGAGACACACTGCCATCATTACTCCTCAGAACACTCACTTCAGACACACGAATCCCATCATTCTTGTCACTTTCTGAAGCAGTTCTGGAAGTCCTCTTTCATGAGTGTGTTTAGTCGCACTGTTGTGGCTGCCTCAATGTCCTGAATTGATTAAAAATGTTTACTTTTCATGGTCATTTTGACTTTGGAAAAGAGCCAGAAGTCGCATGGTACCAGATCTGATGAATAGGGTACATGAGGAGACACTGTATTGTTTTTATAAAGCTGCCTTTCTGTTGGATGGTAACAGCAGCAGCATTCTCTGTATTTTTTTATCATACTCCATCATAATACGTATGAAAGAGGACACTTGTAAGAATGATGGGATTTGAAGTGTTTGAAATGGAAAGGGGGAATGTCTTGAGGATTTATGGCAGTATATATTTTACTGTTATAAATTTTTTAAAATTTAAAAATTCAGGGCCATGGTTTTACTGAGACATGTCCTATGAGCTAGCATGTGGTCTATTCTGGAGAATGACCCGTGTGCAGCCGAAAAGAATGTGTATTCCGATTTTGTGGGGTGGAACCCTGTAAACATCTATTAAGTCTATTTGTTCAATGGTTTGGTTCAGTTCTAGAATTTCCTTGTTAACTGTTTGTCTAGATGATCTGTCTACTTGTGATAGTGGGTTGTTGAGGTCCCGCACTACAATTGTGTTAGTGTTTATTTGGTTTTTTCATGTCTATTAATATTTGTTTTGTATAGTTGGGGGCATTCATATTTGGTGCATATCTGTTTAGGATTGTCATCTCTTCCTCTTGGATTGTTCCCTTCACAAGGATGTAGTGACCATCTTTGTCTCTCTTAGTTTTGGTTTGAAATCTACCTTGTCTGCAAATAAGATTGCTACCCCTGCTTTCTTCTGGGTTCCTGTGGCGTGGAGAACTGTTTTCCGTCCTTTTACTTTCAGTCTATGAGTTGCTTTTTGAGTTAGGTGTGTTTCTTGTATACAGCATATTGTTGCATTTTCCTTTTTAATCCATTCTGCCAATCTATTTCTTTTGATTGGTGAATTGAGGCCATTAATATTGAGTGTTATAATTGATAGATATTGATTTATCCTTGTCATGATGTTTTACTTTTGTTGGCTCTTTTATTCCTTATTTTTTTCCCCCTTTCCCTTTAGTGTCTTACCTTGCTTGGTGGCTTCCCTCTGTTGGGCCTCATGGAGTTGTGGCCTTCATTGCTTTTTTCTAGGATATTGTTTAGAATTGCTTGTAGTTCTGGTTTGGTGTTCATGAAATTTCTCAGATGTTCTTTGTCATGGAAGTATCTAATTTCCCCATCGATTTTGAAAGATAATTTTGCAGGATACAACAGTCTAGGTTGGAAGTTATTTTCTTTTAGGGCTTGAAATACTTCACTCCAGGCTGTCCTTGATTTGAGGGTTTGTATTGAGAAGTCCGCTGTGATTCTGATGGGCTTTCCTTTGTAGGTGATTTGTTTCTTTTCTCTAACTGCTTGTAGGATTTTGTTTTTCTGTTGGGTTTCTGGGATCTTGACTATTATATGTCTAGATGTAGATTTTTTTTGATCATGGCTAGTTGGAGTTCTATATGCCTCACTTATCTGTATGTCCAATTCTCTACCTTTGTCTGGGAAGTTTTCCACTATTACTTCTGTGAACAGTTTTTTTTGTGTCAGTTGTGCTTTTTCCTGTTTTTTCATGGACTCCTGTCAGTCTTATGTTATTCTTCTTTGCATCATCTAGCAGTTGTTGGATTGATTTCTCGTGGTCCCTTACTATTTTTAAGAAATCTCTATTTTCATGGTCTCTAACCGCAATCCTGTCTTCTATATCTGATATTCTATCTTCAGATTCCCTTAATCTGCTGTGGATACTTTCAGTGGAGTTTTTGATCTCCTGAATATCTGTTTGAATCTGTTTCATGGATTCCATTTCTTTCTTATGTTGGGTCATCATAGTTTCCATTTCTTTCTTATGCTGGGTATTCGTGGTTTCCAGCATGTTTCTGAGCTCATCTATTTTTTTATCAGTTTCTGTTCTAGAGCCTCTAATCATGTCTTTCACTCTGCTCACCATCTCTGTAGCTATCTGGGAGATTATTTCTGCTTTGAATTTTTCTAGAGCCTCATTCATCTGTTTTACTTCCTGTGCTGTCAGTTCCAGGGTATCCAAGTGGTTGGTTATGGGACATTTCCATCTCTTTTCCCCCAGGATTTACCCTTGGTTGGGTGGAAGTCTGAGTTTGTGCCTTGCTTAAATGTCTTCTCATTTTTGTTTTTGGTATTGTCCTTGGTTTAACTCCTGGGTTGATAGTTTGAAATTGCTTATTATAGGTATCTTTGTTGCTTGTAATTAGAACCCTTATGGAATGATTGCTTCTTAGGTGTCTTCCAGATATAGCTGGTCTTTAAGTTTTGAGTCTCTAATGACTCTAAGGCTATCTCATTTTCCTTATACTAGGAAGGTTCATTGACTAGATCAATACCAACACCTTAGCCCAAGTGATACAATCAGCAACACTAATGCATCAAGTACGTCTTCGAAAATGACACTTTGTGGTAGTTATTAATCTATCACCTTTAGCTGAGTGAATTAAATCAAGATGGAGGACCAACCCAACATATAGTGAATAAACTCTTCAATATAACAACTTTACCCTTTGGGATGGAGAGTTAGAAGGGGTTGGGGAGGGAGGGACAGATGGGAAGAAGGATAGGGGAAGGTTAGCAGTGTGGCCAGAGGACACAGGTGAGAAGGAAGAAAAGAATAATAATAAAATAAAGAAGAACTCCGAATGAGGACCAAAACAGGGACAAAAAAGGAAAGATGAACAATGTGGGAGAGCAAGAAAGAGAGAAAGGAAAGAGAAAAGAAAGAAGGAAAAAAAAGGAGAGAAAAGCAAATATTTGCAAAGAGTAGGAAAAAAAATTAAAGATAAGAGGAGCAAAAGAAAAGAGAAAAAAAACCAAACTAATAATACTAATTTTGGGAATAAAAATAAAACAGTGAAGATGTAGGGCCTCTTTCAGGGTATGTCTCTGCTGTCACAATAGACAACGTGGGTAGCAGTGTGCAAATATAAGACAATGAGTTTCAGCAAGCTAGTCGCAGACCCATGAGATTCAGTCAGATTTCTGACTGCAAGTCCCAGGTTGAGCTCCCTGTCCTCCTGTAGGGTTGAACTCTGCAGAGTTGTATTGCAGGTTCCAGCTGCCCTTCCCCCGAAGATAGACCCGGTCCTGATGGGATGTGAAGATGACTCCAACTTACCCAGTACAGTGGTCTGGTGGTCCGGTGTCCTCTGCGTCTTTGTAGTGTGGAACCAGGTGGCTGTACAGAGAAGAGGCCGGGGGGTGGGGGGGCTGTCCAGTGGATTGCTGCCAGGGCTTGGGCTGATTTGTTGGGCGTCCACAGACCTGCCTGTCTGCAGCGGGCTGATTCCAGGACCGTGGTTTTAGCTCAGTGGTGCCATCACCTGCCTTACAGTGCAAGGTCCCGAGTTTGATCTCCAGTATCAAAAAAAAATAAAAAATAAAAATTCATCATATATTTTGATCACACTGAATGTGAAGAATTCATTTTCCCTTGACAGTAGCCTCAGAGAATAGAGTGTCCATATTGATCTGCTCATATCCCTTTATAACTTAATTTATGTGTAACCAAGTTAACTCCTTTGTTGAAACCTTGTCCGTGGAGCAGTCTTTATTAATATTTAGGTAAGATTTAAATATGGTAGTTTGTCTAGCATTGTGTGTGTGTGTGTCTGTGTGTCTGTATAAAACAGGAATATATATATTCACTCTGAAAAGACTTCCTATTAAAGCACATTAGCCGTACCATGGTATTTTTTGATTCCTCATCTTACGCTTTTTCAGCAGTATTTAAAATAATTGACTTTATTTTTTTTAGGTACTGGGTGTTGAACCCAGGGCCTTTGCATTGAGCTATATCCCAAGCCTCTTTTTTCTGTTTTTTTTATTTGGAGGCAGAGTCTTGCAAAATCACTAAGTAACCCAGGCTAGGCTCAAACTTTAAATCCTTCCAAGTCAGTCAGTCCAGGTGCGGGGATTACAAGTGTGCACCACCACACCCAGCTTTAACTGCTCCTTTCTTAAACATATCATTCCCTTGTCTTCATTGATACTGTATTCTGATTTTATCCCACCTTCCTGGTTGTTCTCTTTAATTGCTATGTGTGTGTATCCTTAACAACCAGCCATTATGTGAACTGAAGGAGCTCTTTTCTGCACATTTGGCTTTAGTTCTCGCTCATAAGCAGATGACCAGATGTTACCTCCTCTAAGCTGCCTATTTTAGTTACTGTAGTAGTAGACTTGTCTCATTTCTAATTTCAGTGACCTCATTCAGTGATGACAACTAATTCAGTTGTACAAACAAAAAAGTGAGAAATTACCCATAATACCTTTCTCTCTCATGTCTGTATATCTAATTGATCATTAGTATGTATGGATTTTATCCACTCAGCATCTCTGGAGTCATGTAACCCAGCCATGTAACTATATGATCTTGGCAAGTTACTAGGTAATTTTTCTTTTTAGGTTAAATATCCCTAGCTTCTCCACTCACCTGGTGCAGTTTTGTGTTTCATCAGGAAACACAAGTTTTATATTCCTTTGTTAGGAATATTCCCCTCCCTGAGTAAAACTCGTATTTGAAGTCTTAACTTGGAAAGGTGATTTTACAGATGGTTAAATGATATGTCTATTTGTTTGTAATACGATTTATGTTATTTAAATATAGTTACAGTTGTGGTTGGATAATCCAAAGATTCAGCTGACATTTGAGGCTACTCTCCAACAATTAGAAGCGCCTTATAACAGTAAGTAGTATGTTTGATGGGACTAATTTTGGACCAGATTGCAAAAATTAATAATTTTAGGGCCAGGGATTTAGCTCAGTGGTTCCGGCGCCTGCCATACAAGGCCAAGGTCCTGAGTTCGATCTCCGGTACCAAAAACAAACAAAGAAATAAAAAACCAGCCCTCTCTTTAAAAAAAAAAAAATTATTAATTTTTTCCAGGAATTTCATGTTTGTAATTTTTTCATTTTTATGTACATATAATTTTACCCTGTGCAGTGCAAAAATTAGCCTATTTTCTGTGTTTTTGTTTTCTGGTTTTTAAATTGTATTGACAGATGAGTTCAAGAGATTTCCAAATTTTCCTAGACTTGTTTGACTTTGATCTGTGTTTTACTTTGGAACTTGATTTGGTAGCTGTCTGGGTTTATTTCCTCCTTGGCCATTAGCAGTCTTAGAAAGTTTTGGCTAATATGAGTGAGCATTATAACTACCTTACAAAGGTTTGTTCCCCGTATCATCTGTACTGGAATGTCATTCTAAAACATTTCGAATAATGTGATACACATTTTGGACTATCTCAGAGAAGAATAAGAATCACTTTTCTAAAGGAGTCATATGACCTGAAGTTTATGGGAACGTGTAGAATGACTTCATGATTTCTTTTCAGGGTTTTCTGTTTAAAGTTTTGCAAATACAAACATTTTAAAATTCATTTATCTTATAGGTGATACTGTGCTTGTCCATCGAGTTCACAGTTATTTAGAGCGTCATGGTCTTATCAACTTTGGCATCTATAAAAGGATAAAACCCTTACCAAGTAAGAACCTACCTGGCCAATTAATTTAATAGCTTTAAGTTATGATTCCAGGACTGTATTTTGTATCCATGATATTGTTAGCATTTTATTTTGATATATAAACTTATTTAGTCAAAATATTCTCAAGTTTATACTGTAAGTCAAATTTAAAACAAAATCTTTAAATACACATTTCTCTTAATTTCTAGCTTCATAGGCACTTAGAAAAGATTAGATTTCCAAGTTTTAGAAGATCAGAGTTTAAAAGATCAGATTGTTAAAAATTAGCAGTTTTGCAAGCAGGAGGTTGAAAGTTTTTCTCTCATTGATGCTGTTTGTTTGGGGGTTTTTTTCATAATGTTTGGGTTATGTCTGCCAGGGATCAAGGAGTCAGGGATAGTTTGAGAATGGATACATTTATTTTTAATGCCTTAATTCTTCAAAAAAGGAATACTGATTTAAGACTGCAGAGAAGTACATCTTAAAGGAAATATCTTATACCCAGAATATGTCCTAGTACAGTTCTTGATTAAGAGGAGCAAATCAGTCATGATATATTAAGGATCACATATACTGAAACATTATTGAAAATAAGGAGAAAGTAAATTTCAAGGAAATGAATTTGATTTATAAATGTGTTCAACAGTTGGCTGGGAGTGTAGCTCAGTGATAGATTACTTGTCTACATGTGTATAGCCCTGGCTTCCAGCACCAGTACCATTTTTAAAAATTAGAAAAATTTTTGTTAATGAGTTTTCCAGTTGTTTCCATATTTTGAAAATAACTAAATTTTTTACTTTTAATGCATAACGATATGTTAACCCAGAGATTTTCATACGGGGAAATAAATCTCAACAAATTCTAACAAAATATTCTGATTTTTGTTCGTTTTTTGCTTTTAGCTAAAAAGACAGGAAAGGTAATTATTATAGGCTCTGGAGTCTCAGGCTTGGCAGCAGCCCGACAACTACAAAGTTTTGGAATGGATGTCACACTTCTGGAAGCCAGGGTAAGAATTTTATTTTGGGTTTATTAGGCTGACCCAGTGGAAATATGGTAAAAGAAATTATCTGTTATAGATTAAGGAATTGTATATCTTGAACTCACCCAAATTGATTTGTATACTATGCACAATATTTTTTATATTGCTAATTTATAGTGAATGAAGTATTTTTTTGTGGTACTGGGATCAAACCCAGGGTCTTACATGCTGGCAAGTGCTCTACCAGTGAGCTGCAGCCCCAGCCCCTGGATGAAGCACTTTTGACAGTAAAGCTTTGAAAAGTGCTCATTGAGTATTTCAAGTTTGTAAGGAATCCAGACATCCTGGATATTTTCAGGGCATTATTTCTTGAGGTTAGCTCTCAAATTTGGGGCCTTTGTGGATTTACTGTTTGTTGGAGGCAATTATTTGCAGTGGTGAATTGTGTTCCCTGGTTGATAGTCAAAGAAGAATTATTTGATATCAGGCAGAAACCATCTTTAGGCCCTAATGAGGCCAAGATTTTGGTTTCCTTAATTATTAATCCTAGAGAGAAAAATGGAAACCAAAGGAGAAAGGGGTTGACCTTATAACTGTGGATCAAAGAGCACCATATTAGGATGCTAGTAGGAAAATTATTTTCATGAATAACTTTTAGAATTTAATTGTCCTTCAGTGGCTTAGTCTTCCTGAACTCCCACCATTAAAACCAAATCACACCACACCACACCACCTATTAGGTAAACTAAAGAATCTAAAATTTTATAAAAGTTTTGAAATATTGTGTACAGTGCAATTGAAATTACTTTTCATAAACTGCAAATTTTTAAGATACTTTAAAATAGAAACTAGGGAAATTGAATATTTTCCTAATATCTTACTAAAAATAATGTTTTGTTAATTCAAAAATATTTGTGTGCCCTCTGTGTAGTACATACTAAGAATACACAATTATTGAATTATAACTACAACTCAGTAAGGTTTTCCTATACTTGAAAGTCTCTATGGACTATTTAGGGACAAAATGTATTTTCAGTGTTACATGTTCTGTGAACTCCACCCCTGGGCATAGGGCTGCACTAGAGAACCATTTGTCAGAGAAATCAGATTATTAACAGTTGTGCCAGGTTAGTGGTACACACCAGTGGTACCAGCTACTCAGGAGGCCGAGGCAAGAGGATCAGTTGAGCCCAGAAGTTCAAGATCAGCCTGGGCAACATAGTGAGACCCATCTAGGGGGAAAAATCACGGCTGACTATAAGCATTGAGGGGACGAGTCATGTCATGGTGGTAGAAAGTTAGTATTAGTATTTGATGTTGGAATTTGTAAACATGAGTTTTCTATATGGGTGGCTCTTGTGCATCCCGTACTTGAAGAGGTATTAGAGAAAGCTGGGTAAAATGATAATAGTACCTTTTACTACAATGTCTTTTGGCTGTTGAAACTATTTCACATCACATCGTTTAATTCTGTACCTCTTATATGTTACTCAGCACCTACCTTTCCCTCAATTTCTGGTTAAACTTCATTTGTTGTTTGTGCCTACAGTAGTGTATTGTGCATGTGTACATACACCCAGGCCCTCATGCATGCTAAGCAAGCACTTACCACTAACTACGTGCTAGCCCTTTTTATTTTTTATTTTTAAATAAACAGGACCTAGCTAAGTTTGTTTCCTAAGACTGGCCTGGAATGTGTGATCCTCCTGCCTTAGCCTTCTGAGTAACATGCACCACTGTACTGGGCTGTACAGTACTATTGCTTGCACTCCTTGTAAACTCTAAACCTTTCTTTTTAAATCATGAAAGACTAATAAGCACCTGGTATGCCAGGTTATTGTTGTTAAAGCAGAATTGATTATTTTGGCCATTTAATTTCTAATAGGATCGAGTGGGTGGACGAGTTGCTACATTTCGAAAAGGAAACTATGTAGCAGATCTTGGAGCCATGGTAGTAACAGGTCTTGGTAAGTAATTCTTGCTACAATACATAGTCTAAAACTCACAAGATTGTTTAAGCTTACATTTTCAAGCCATAGGGATAATTTTAAAATATATTGGTTTGGGGTACCATGGTTTTGGGATTTTTTTGTTTGTTTTTTGTTTTTGTTGTTGTTTTTCCCACTAACAGTGCAGACTGGGTGAGTTGTAAGGAAAAAGTTTATATTGGCTCACAGTTGTGGTCCAAGGTCAAGGGAATCCTTGCTGAAAGAGTCCTGAGATGGCACACACCATCATGTGGCAAGAGACAGGAAATACATATGTATGTCTCTGTCTTCTGGTCCTTTTTGCTCTTTCAAAACCACCCAGATGAAATCCTGAGACTCCACCTTAATGACTTTATCTAATAACTTCCCAAAAGCCCCACTTCTACACGCCTTGATGGGATTAAGTGTCTGCATAGTGGAGATTAAACTCCAGCATAAGTTTCAAGGAGAAAAACCATATTCAAACCATGACAGGTACTTTTCTTCCATTAGTGAGAAATGAATTGCCAAGTAGTCTTCCGGAAGGAGTACATCAGTATGTGCAAGGTGTATGTTGTACATATCTTTTGAACTGGGATTATCTTTTTCCAGTTCTAAGAAATCATTCTAAGTAAACAGGCAAGTGGACCTTGTTATGTTGGGAGGATTTTTTATGGAATTATTTATAATGGCAGAACATTTAAAACCACAAATTAAAAGATTAAATTATTACACAGTAAGAACTATATAGCCCCTAAAAATTATGTAGCTCCTAGTAACATTTAAGTGTCTATAATATATTACTAAGTTGAAGATCATAAAACAACACATGTGTTATTCTTTTTTGGGTATAGTACGTAATTTTAATGTACCTAAAATCTAGAAGGATCTGTAATAAAATGTTAACTCATGGAATTATGGCTAATTTTTTGTTTTCTTCTTTATGGTTATCTTCCATATTTTTACTTTGAGCATTTTTTTTTCTTGGTACCAGGGATCAAATTCGGGACCTTGCGCTTGCGAGGCAGGCGCCGGAACCACTGAGCTAAATCCCCGGCCCTACTTTGAGCATTTTTAAGATATAATTTACATACTCTTCAGTTTTGAGCTTTTCAAATTTCAAGTAAAAGTATTTTTACTTTAAAAATTTTCCTTTTCATAGGTATGGTGAATTTATTTTTTATTTATTTATTTATTTTTGGTACTGGGGAGCGAACTTGGGTCCTTGCGCTTGCACAGCAGGCTGCGAAACCACTGAGCTAAATCCCCGGCCCAAGTATGGTGAATTTAATTGTTTGAGTCTTTTTTTAGGAGGGAATCCCATGGCTGTGGTCAGCAAACAAGTAAATATGGAACTGGCCAAGATCAAGCAAAAATGCCCACTGTATGAAGCCAATGGACAAGCTGTAAGTTGAGGACAAACAGAACTTTAAAAAATTTCTTTGGTTCACTTGGAAATAAACTGGGCAGAATGTGTAACTGAACACACACACAAATAATATAAACTGAGAAATGCAATATTTTTCTGATTGTTCTTAACTCTGAGCTATATGGGAAAGGATTATTGTGTATGTGCATATTTATGTCTGTCTATGCATTTATCTATACAGTAGACACTTGATGAAGGCTAGGTAGATAGATAATCTTTGTATTTGGCTGTAGCCACTTTTCCAAGACACCTGTGGAATCAAAACTTGATTCTTCATTTCTTTGTATTGTGCCTCCCATCATGTGCTTTAACTCCATGTGCTCTTTGTGACTTCAGTTTTGTGTTTATAGGCTCAAGCTTTTGATGGGCTAATAGCCAAATTTGGGTGGGGGGTGTTTATTCAGATGCATAGATAGATTTAAAAAGTATTTGTAGACCAGAGGTATAGGAATTTATCCTTAGTATCACAGTAGGGTGAAAGTATTAATTGGTCTGTAGGAATGAGAGTAGTTTAATCATTGAGAGATGGGCTTAGATTGTGAAAACAGTCCTATAGTTTTTGGGGTGAGTGAAATTCAAAAGTTTGTATTCAGAAAAATTCCCATTGGAATAAGAGTCCATACTTCTCAGGATATAAGCACATTGTTATCTTTATGTTTTTAGGAAGGGAATATTTGCTCTGTATATGGTGGCTTAAATACCTTTTCTACTTTTCTTTTTTTTTTTTGGTACCAGGATCGAACTCAGGACCTTGCGCCTGTGAGGCAGGCGTGCCCCTACTGAGCTAAATTTCCAGCCCTTAGCTACCTTTTCTAAAAGTGATAGATCCCAACTCTCGAATTTTGTGTGAAGGGCCTTAAGGGATATCTTCACATATTCCTAGTCTATATTAGGCTTAATGGGGTTGGTATCAGGAAAGGACACTTTGAGGACACTTCATTCCCATTTCCTCCTAGGGCTTTTGGGAGGCTTCTGGCAGAATAAAGAACAGATTGGGCTGGGGATTTAGCTCAGTGGTACCGCCACCTGCCTCACAAATGCAAGGTCCTGAGTTCAATCTCCAGTACCAAAAAAAAAAAAAAAGAATAAACAGATTGAGAAAGGATGAATTAAAAGATTAATTCAACCATTCTGTAGTCTAGTAGTACTTCTATACGATTTTGTTTTTAATCCAGGGCCTTCACACTAAGCTGTACCTCTACCTTTATTATTTTGAAATAGAGTTGGGTTTTTTTTGTGTTTTTGTTTTTGTTTTGGTACCTGGAATTGAACTCAGGAATTGAACTGCTTGCAAGGCAGTTGCAGTGCCACTGAGCTAAATCCCCAGCCCTGAAATAGAGTTTTACTAAGTTACCCAGGCTGGGCTTAAGCTTTCAGCCTCCTACCTCGGCTTTCCAGAGCACTGGGAATACAGGCATGCACCACCGCACCCAACCCACAAATATTTTTTTTCTCAATTTTTTATTATGGAAATTAAAAAATAAGCATAAAAGTAGAGAATACTATGATGAACCTCCATTTTTTTCAGTCTTGTTTTACCTGTTCTCTTCCTATTGGATTTTTTGTTTTTGTCTGTTGTGTAAGATATTTTAAAGAAAGCTACAAATATATCACCCATAAATAGATCAGTAGCACAAAGTTGAGACAGATTTGCCAAGAATTAGATGAAAGAACAAATTGCTACAGAAGAACTAAGGGAGCAGGAAAGTATGTGGAGGTGGGAAGAGTGCGGGGAGAACATTTATGAGGAGCCCGTAAGAACTGCAGCCTGTGGCTGTGAGAAGGGAGGGAATGACATTGGAAGCAGAGGACAA
This sequence comes from Heterocephalus glaber, assembly GCF_053883595.1. Classification (NCBI taxonomy): domain Eukaryota; kingdom Metazoa; phylum Chordata; class Mammalia; order Rodentia; family Bathyergidae; genus Heterocephalus; species Heterocephalus glaber. The sequence continues at coordinate 18,566,065 of NW_028258302.1, read as the reverse complement.
TGTAGAGAATTCTCTAAAGGAGGAAGAGCTCATAGTAGAAAGCACAGGAAGTTCTTTGTTGCTCAAGTCCTATAGTAGTTTTGCTACACTTGCCTGATGTTTGATTGGAAGATGGGGTGGGATGAATATGTACAACTGCCTTTGTGACTCCGTCTGCTGTCGCCTTCTCAGAGGACCTTCTCTTAGTAGTTCCTCTAGGATCCAGCAGCGCCTACGTCACATAGAAATTTACTCAGTCATTGATTTTTCTTTAGTAAACTATTAGATAAGATGGGATTGTGTTTCTCCATTCTTTTACATAAAGAATCAAAAAGGGGGTAATTTCATGGTTCTGTTGTTTACTGCATAGAAATTAAATCTGTCATCCTGTATAAGGCCAGCACTTGCTCATGGTTATGAAAATCAGTGGTAATCCTGACTTAAAGACACATATCCATTTGGTTTGTTAGATTAATACTGTTTTAATCACAATCACAAGAGTTCCTGAAAGAGTTTACCCTGACTCTTTTCTCTGGTCCTGTGTGGACAGCTAGAATGTTGAGGTTCTGTTTTTGACAGGGGAAGTTTATTTTATAGTTCTTTGTTTGTTTGTTTGTTTGTTTTTTTGGTACCGGAGATCGAACTTGGGACCTTGCACTTGCGAGGCAGGTGGCGGAACCACTGGGCTAAATCCCCGGCCCAATTTTATAGTTCTGGATGACTAGAACAAGGTCTGTCCTATAAAGGAACAAAATACTGTAGGGATATTAAGGATGTCTCTGTCAATAGAAGGAATCTCCCATATCTTACCGCTTTTACCAAGCCTGTAAAAGCGGAGCTAATACCACAGCTGCCCACAGATTTACGAGAGATGAAGCTATACTTTGACCTATCCTGTAATCACCTTTAACTAGACAAGGAGAAGGTTAGGAAGTGGGTAATTTATATCAGGAACATCTTGGTAGTCACAGTGAGGGGCAGAAATATGCATGGATGGGGGAACTAGAAGAAATTTCTCCATCTTGTGTGTATTAGCTAATTACTTGGGGCTTTAGCCATTGCCACCCCCACCTCCTTCCCAGTACTGGGGATTGAATCTAGGGCCTTTCCTATGAGTTATATATCTAGCGCATGTGCATGCGCCGTGCCCCCCACACCCCTTGAGACAGTCTTGCTAAGTTGTCAGGCTGGGGTCCCTCAGTGCTAGGATTATAACTGTGCAACCCCATGCCTGGCTTTTTTTTTTTTTTTTTAAGTAATTGAAAAGTTTTGGTGTTTTTTTTTTTTTTTTGTAATGGGAATTGAACTCAGGACCTTGCACTTGCCAGGCAGGCACGGTGCCACTGAGTTACATCCCTCGCCCTGGAAATGTTATCTTAATCATATTCCTGTGGTGCTGTAGCATTCTGCATTACAAGGTTCCTGGTTGGTTTTGGAGTGTGTCCTCCCAAGTGAGATCTAAAGACTCAGTAGCTACTTTGAGAAACTGAGATCTTGATTTTCTTCTTGGGATTAGTGTAGCTGTTACAAAGAAAACATAATGCATGAAAGATGATGGATCCCAGGACTCTTACAAAGCCCATTTAATTGTACCTCTACTCAGCACCTATAATACCCAGCAGGTTTTCATTTGTGGTCATATTAGGGTGGTGCTTAGGTTATTATTTTTTTTAGCACAAGTCTGTTAGTTTTTTTGGTTTTCATATTCCTTTGAAGAAACATCCTCAGTATCTTTTTTTTTTTTTGGTACCGGGGATTGAACTCCGGTCCTTGCGCTTGCACAGCAGGCAGCGAAATCACTGAGCTAAATCCCTGGCCCTGTCCTCAGTATCTTTGCAGCAGTCTTACCCTTCCTCCTTTTAAATCCCAGTGTTTTGTAAATATAAAAATCTACCTTTCTTTAATAGTCTCAAAGTTCCAAAGTTAGCTGGGTATGGGAGAGCTCATGTCTGTAATCCCAGCACTCAGGAGGCAGAGGCAGGAGGATCATGGTGAGTTCCAGGCCAGCCTAGGCTATCTAGAGTTCAAGGCCAGCTTGAACTACATAACAAGACCCTGTCTCAAAAACAAAGTTTCAGGGCTGGCGATTTAGCTCAGTGGTTCCAGCGCCTGCCTTGCAAGCCCAAGGTCCTGAGTTGGATATCCGGTACCAAAAAAAACACAACAAAACAAAGTTTCAGCTCTCAAATATAGATATAGTACTAACTTAACTTTTCCAAACTATATTTATTCATTTAATAGGAATTTACTGAGCACCTCTCCTGCATGTTAAAAATTGCTAAGTGAACTACTTAGATCTGTTTTGTGTACCTCTTTACACACCCAGTTACTGCTTTAAATACGTCAGTCACTTTTATCCCCTGAAGATTCCTATAAGTTAAAAGGAGTCAGGGTAGAGGGCAGCAGTCTCCAATTATAGAATCATACTAAATTTTACTTGGATCAAAGGCCCAGTGTCCTTATTCTACCTTTAGGGAGAATAGCTGCATCTGATTTCCTTGACTGTTTGGGAGAATCTGAATTAGATACTCTTAAATGTAAATTACTTCTTCTGGTTTTTTCCAGAGGAACTAATCTTAATCTTCTGTATCGCTGTTAATTCTGGAAGTGGTCAGTGGTATGAGAGTGGGAAGGTAAAATTTAACTATGCCCTCCATTGGCCAGATTTGGCCATTATCGCTTTTTTCAGCATAACTCTTCTAAGAATTTCTCTGGCTAAAATCTCAGAAGCTTCTTTACCTGGAACATTGCAGCCCTTAAGTCCGTACTGCTCTGGTGATAGAGAGCTTACTGGAAGTAAGATAGATGTAAATGTTTTTGAAGGGTTTTGGTAATAGAAAGTAACCAGGTGTAGAACTAAGGAAATCTGTTCTTCTTTTGAGATTATTTCCTGCAAAAGTTAGGAACCTTTTCCAAAAAGTTATTTGGCTTTCCTTAAATTTATTCCCCATGGGCTGGACACACAGGCTGCCCCTCTCTTGACATGTGCAGGCATGCTTCATGTAATTTTCAAAACCAAAACAGTTAGGGTTAAACCCATTTAGAATAATAAAACTCATCAGATTCTCAGAATGCGAGAGATACCATTTTTATTGGGGCTTTCATAAAGAAATAACTTTGAAAGGTCATAGTAATATCCTTTTTGTTTGTTTCTTTAATAGAAGATTCTGTATTATTGTTCTTTTCACCAAAAATGCTTCTTAGTTTATTACAAGTTCTTACTGTGTTGGAATGTAGAAATCCACCTCTAACATGGTGCTTAACCCTTGGTGACCTTTTGTTGAGTTCTTTTCTCAGGATGCATTTTAAGGACCTAGAATAAAATGGTCAGGTAAAAGTATTGTGATTTATGTTGAGATTGCCAATATTTCAACTCCTTTATGCTCTTCTTTTCCCATAATTATTTATAGAACTAATGGAATCCAAAGGTTTCTTGAGGAAAAGAAATGACACAGCAAGTTGGGGGTGCTTAGGGGAGTCATTTGCTAATTCTTTTCATTGTCTGAATATGTCTAACAGAACATTTTTTAAAACTAGCTTATTTTTGTTTGTTTGTTTTTTTGATTCCGGGGATTGAACTCAGGACCTTGTGCTTGTGAGGCAGGTGTCCTCACCACTGAGCTAAATCCCCAGCCCTAAAACTAGCTTATTTTTTAAATGAATTAAAAATTTAAATGTATTGAAACACATTTTGTTTTTTTCCTGGTCAGAATTATTTTGTGAATGGACAAGTATTTTGTTATTATTTTCTAAATATTCCATTAATTTCAAACTGAAATTTTAAAGTTAATGGAAGAACACCCAGGCTTCAGTGCTATCCCTGCTGCCCTTGGAACATCCCTGTAATTGCTTAACTTTACAGAAAATGGGTGGGCCTGATTGCTATTTCACCTCATCTCCTAAAGCTGAGCCTCAGATTGAAGGGTGCACTGGAGATGTAGTCCTATCATCTGGTGTCAGTCACATGTGGCAGTAATCTTTTGGTTTGATTTTTGTTTGATTTTGTTGTTACTGTTCTATGTTTTTCCTTTCGTTGAATTTTGGTTTGCTCTCACTGCTTCCGGACACCTCTCCTCTCCTTGCCTTTTTAAAACTGCCTTTCTTTTGCCATTTCTATACCTTTTGACTTTCCCATTTTGGTCTCTGTACAGTCTGTTCCTTATTTCTCTGGTGGTTGCAGCTTCTGAGCTAACAATGCTTCTGTCATGCTGTGTGTTTTTAAAGCCTTGATTTTACTGCTGTCGTACAAAACTAAACTTGATGTGGCTGTTGGGCTGTTATTTACAGTTTATTTCTCTCTCTGCTGCACTGGTTAAAAGGACACTGTCAAGGTATTTTTTTCATAATTTTTCAAATCATTTTCCTCACTGTTTACAATAACCCATTAAAAGCTTGACACTTAAATCTTTTCTTTTCAAAGATCCTCTTCATCACACATTCACACTGGTTTGTTGTTGTAGAGTTGCGCCTATATGTTGGGCTGGTGCCATTTGAGTTTTTGTCATTGAAAGCGCATGTAAAACATCAGTTTTTTGTGGGGAATGTGGGTGGATTGAAGGGGAAAGTGTAATGAATCAAGTGGGCTGCTTAGAAAATAGAGGGAAGAAACAAAAGGTCAATTTGTTCCCTCTAACCTTGACAGTGTCCCTTTAAATATTTCTCTACCACACACCCTGGACCCCAGTTATTGAGCCTGAGTGCTGCATACCTTCTCAATATGAACTCCCTTATGTTACTGTCACCCTAGTTGCAAAGATTAAAGCTTGTCTGAAGCCATCCAGCTGACACTGGAAGAGCTTTAATCTGCCCCATTTGCATTCTTATATACGTAGTGGCACATTCTGCCCTCCTGTAGAGGCATGTGTGATCTAGTCCCTCTTGCTGTTGTAACAGTCACTTGCTGGGCATTTTTGAAGCCACGTATAGAGATATCAGCTTCTTACACTGCAGAAAAGACATTTGCACATTGTATCATTGGTCAGCTAAGATGACATAGCTTTGTAGAAATGTAGTTGTTTCCTTTTTGAGAGAACTAGTCTAATATAACTCTCTTTTTTAGCATCATTGGAGGAGTTGCACTAGAAATAAGTTTCTGAGCAGAATTTTGTTATTTGAGTTCTCTATATATGACCATCAAATCAGTGAGGGAATATAATCAAGAAAGTAGATAAACTTCCCGACAAGAGTGTCATCAAATAGGGACATTACCCCAAGTTTCTTTTACTCCATGGCGTTGAAAGGGTGGGTCAGATATTTTTGATCCACCAGGTCATAGGACTATCCTAACATATCAATGGCACTGAGCATCCAAAGGCTGATTCTCCATCTCATTTCTCAACACAGACCAGAGGATTCTTAGGAATTTAAATCTTCTGTAGGTGAAGGATGATTCCCTAATTCATAAAGATGTCCTCTTCTCTTCTGATATAGTCTTTTAAAACTTGGTGCTTCAAGTATGATTGTGATGAAATCACAAATTCACAAAGCTGCTGTCCTCTTACTTTGCTTTTTTTTTTTTAAATTTTAATTTTTTAGTGCTGCACTTCTCAGCAGCTTCTTTTTGTGACCTGACAGCTTATCTTGTGAAGTTACTTGTATGGCCAGTGAAGAGCAGAGGCTAGTGCTTCACACTCATCTGTTGAGTTGCAGGGCAGGAACTAAGGAATTTGAAACAAGAGTGGAATCTTACTGTGATGATCCTGTCAACAGTTACCTCTGGTTGTAGAAGATCACTCCTCCTGGTCTTAATGTTAACTACTTTGGTGTTTTGTTTTCCTATTTACAATTTTAGGTTGACTGAAGGGAAATTCCATATTTTGAATCTCACTTCCCAGTCGATGCCCAGCTGCTTTTTGCTTCTCTCATTACTGCCACAAATTCAGCAGTAGGATGGCAGATAATTTACTTTGGGACACAGTGAAGCTTCACACAGTGAAGCAAAAGGGTACATAGTATCCATAGGCAGGACATGGTATGCCCTAGACCATGGCCACATGTCCAGCTTGATCACTTGCTTTGTAACCTTCCCTTAGTCTACAGCAATGAGGAGCCAAACCGTCTGGTACCTCAGTTACTTAAAGTCTAAGAGCTTAAGACATTTGACTCCAAAATTATTGATCTGAAAAATAATAAAGATCCTAGGGTGTTCTTGATAGGCATGAATTTCCCTTCTCTATTCTGTACTTCCACCTGAAATTCTATCATCTTTGAGGGGAAGCACATAATTTGGGCTTCTTATTTCTCATCCTGCCCTTATGACAGAAGGTCCTCAGGAGGGTTAAAATAGATTTTGTTCTCTGGGACTTTTTTCTAGTTTGTCCTCTGATGTCAGCCCAGCTCCTCAACTCTGCATGTCAGCTCTGTGGACCTTGTGCCCCATGTAACTTCAGTTAGCACCATGTACGGCCTATGGCTGTCAGTATAGGTGAAGTCCCAGCTCTGAGGGCAAAAGTGGAAGAAGAGGGAACTATTAGGACCAAAACATTTCATATTTCATTTAAATGGACTTAACCACTTCATAGAAAAGAAAAAAATCATTGTCCTCAAAGGCTTTCCCTTTGAGATACATATTTTGATCTGTTTAAATTCTAGAGCATTTGTGTCTTCATGGATGGCTATGTTATAGTCTTATAAGGACCAACTCTGCTATACTTCGGATTTTCAGGTTCCTAAAGAGAAAGATGAAATGGTAGAGCAAGAATTTAACCGGTTGCTAGAAGCTACATCTTACCTTAGTCATCAACTAGACTTCAATGTCCTCAATAATAAGCCTGTGTCCCTTGGCCAGGCATTGGAAGTTGTCATTCAGTAAGTACTTTGATACCACCTGTTGTATATTGAATTACATTTACAGGTTTGTTATTTATGTTTTAAGTTTCTCAGTAGTCTTATTTGAGCTAGTTTTTACTTTCACGTGAAATTAAACTCCAAAGTAAAAGCCTTTAAAACAATTACATCCTTAAGGACCTTTTCAGTTCTAAAACTCCCTGTATTGTATGACATTGTTACTGTGTTTAACATAGCCTAGGTAGTAATTTTCCACCAGCCAACTTTCTTGTTTCTAAGTATTAAAAGTCCCATTGGGCCTCAAAGTCTTGGAATGCTTTTGACGGGCACTTGTCTAGTGCAGCAGAGCTGTCTGTGTACCTAGGACATGCATGTTCTCTCTGGTAGGTTACAAGAAAAGCATGTTAAAGACGAGCAGATTGAACATTGGAAGAAGATAGTGAAAACTCAGGAAGAACTGAAAGAACTTCTTAATAAGGTATAATTCTACATTTTCTTCCTAAAGAAGCTACAATAGGGGGAAGAGCCTTCAAGCTAGAAATTTATAAATGGGTTTCTGGATTTTTGTCTCCATGAAGAGAAAGTCTACATAGCTGGGAGTCATTATTCTTAAGAAAATGATTAGTCAAAGGCCTTGTCTTAATTGTCTGTCTTGGAATATGACACTATTGATAAAGTTACTAGGGGAAATAGATCTTTCCTCTTTCTGTATCTGGTTGCCTTTAGCTGTTCTAATGCTGGCTTACTGCTGCCTGCTGAATTCTAGGATTTGAGATAGATCAGTGGCTAAATACCCATTAATGAAGACTAACAAATCAGAGCCAGTTCATTGCCATTACTATTTCTCTTGAGGTCCCTGTATCTTCCACCTCCATCCCCAACTGGGGGCTCTTCTCTACAGCCATCTTCTGGGCTCCAGGTTCGAGACTACTCAAGTCCAATTGGTTATTTCTCCTCAGCTTGCCAACTGCAGACATAACATCCACTTAGGGAGAAAGCCTGGGAGTGGGAGTGTATTACAACTCTTAGTGTGCCTCACTCTCACTCTGCTTTATTTTGTCATCCTCTCACATGAAGAAGTCCTCAGCTTACCTTCTTTATAGCTTGTGGCAAGGATGAAATGAGGAGTGGCTGGAGAAATGCCAGCCAGCAGGACATATGAAAAGCCCTGACTTGGGCCTCTGACTGCCATGCTTGTCCTCATAGTGCCAGTAGAACCCTGACGAAATTAACATTAGGAATGGTTCCATAGGGTTCTTGGTGTGATGATTTGACCTTTTACATAATTAAAAAACAATTCATGGCTATTGGTTTCCCCAAATAAGTTTAAATTAAATTGGTGATAGATTGTTTTTCTTGGAAATTAAATCTATTTTAATATAATTTTTAAATGGATATTCCTTCCCTCTTATGTGTGTTGGAAGACAAGACCCAATCCTGCTTATCCAATAATGTTGTGATACCTCTTTGTTAAGCTCTGTAGATTACTCCTCAACCCCCTTCCCATAGGGCATAATATAAAACAGGCATTAAGAATTCCCGGGACCTTGCATAACAGTGTAAGAGAGGAACGAAAGCTAAAGGTGCGTATGATTTGGGAATGAATTACATTGCTATCTGGATGGTAAATTTGAACCTTTCATCTTAGATGGTAAATTTGAAAGAGAAAATTAAAGAACTCCATCAGCAGTACAAGGAAGCATCTGACGTGAAGCCACCCAGAGACATTACTGCCGAGTTCTTAGTGAAAAGCAAGCACAGGGATCTGACTGCCCTTTGCAAGGTGTGGTATTGAATGTGCCTAACTGGTTTTGCTTGGATTCCTAAGAATTAGTGCAGATCTAGGAAACTGTGGAAAATAGGGTGCCGCTCACTAACCAAGTGCTTATAGGACAAAGAAGATAGTTTAATATAGAGACCAGGGGGACTTACTGGGTTAGTTTGGTATGAGAGCTGCTCTTTCAGTAGAATTCTTACCCTGATGGATTAGAATAACACAGATGAATGAGGACTTTAGAGTTGTTTCGGAGTCAGCCTGTCTGGTTTAAATCCCTAGCTTGGTATTTCCTAGTCCTGTGACCTTGGACTCCTTAATTACCTCATCTATAACACAGTTTTACTCATACCCTAACTTGTAGGAAATGGTGAACCTTGAATAAAATTTTGTATCTAAGGTGTTTGTTCCAGCACTGAGGACATGATAAATGCCCAGGAAATGGTAGCTGTTCTTATTTTTCATCCTTACTTTGCAGCCCACTTACTACTAGTTTGTTTCTTCCTTTATTTTCTCCTTCTGCATGCTCTCCCTCATCTTATCCCAGGTTCACAGTTTGCCTCCAAGATCAAAAATCCCCAAGCTTTGGCCCCAGCCTTAAATTGAGCTACACTTTCTACACATAATCTGACAGGAAATGTCTAGACTTTACACCTTGAGATTTAAATAAAGTAGGTAGATATCTGACCTTTCAAGATAAATTAAAATCAGTCTTTTAAATTTTATCAGGAATATGATGAATTAGCTGAAACACAAGGAAAACTAGAAGAAAAACTTCAAGAATTGGAAGCCAATCCCCCGAGGTAAGAAAAACCCAAATGTTCAGAGTAGCTATGACTTTTCTGTTAGGTTTAGAAGGAAAATTATAAAGTACAGTGCACTTTTTATCGTCAGTGAGTATATTTTAAATTGTTTAATAAATGAAAATATCTGTGAATATAGGGCGGCTTGTCATGTTTCTAAATTCCCTTCCTACTCATGTTTTAATATGTTAACAGTGTCTGAGATATCCAAACAGATTGTCTTTGAAAAGCAGTTAATAAGATGCTAGGCTCCTACTTTTTCATATATAATTTCTTCTTCTAAGGCACAGTCCCATACTTTCCGAGATTCCAACTCATTTACTGAAACCACCCACCTCAGCTCATTGAGAATAGTAGTGACCTCTCTTACTAACCCTGTGCTCCTTGTTCTTATTTTCTAGTGATGTATATCTCTCATCAAGAGACAGACAGATACTTGATTGGCATTTTGCAAATCTTGAATTTGCTAATGCCACACCTCTGTCTACCCTCTCCCTTAAACATTGGGATCAGGTAAAATTTCTTTGTCATCTATTTTGTTGCATATATCTGAGAGGACTCTCCAGAGAAACTCTTTAAGTTTGTGTGTATGTGTGTTATTTATATACAGTGAAATTCGCCCATTTTAAGTGAACAGTGTGATGATTTGCTAGACTTTTACTTGGTCATGAGCTGCCACCATAATCAAGATACAGAACATTTCCATCATCCTGAAACTCTCTCCTGTCCCATTGCAGTTTATCCCCCATCCTCCTGCTCCTGGCCCCAGACAACCATTGATTTGCTCTTTGCTATTCTGCAGTTTCATATAATTTGAATCGTGTGATATATAGCATTTTGTGTGTGACTTACTTCACTTAGCATGAAATTGTTGTTGTTGTTGTTTTGTTTTGGGGGTGGTTTTGGGTACCGGGGATCAAACTCGGGACCTTGCGCTTGCGAGGCAGGCAGCAGAACCACTGAGCTAAATCCCCAGCCCAGCACGAAGTTTTTGAGACTTTGTGTGGATCCATAGTTCATTCCTTTTCATTATTTGGTAGAATTCCATTGTGTGGATATACCACAGACTTGTTTATTCATTCATTGGTGCATTGATAGGGATTTGGGTTGTTTCCAATTTTTGGCTATTCATGAAGCTGCTATAATGTTTGTTATTTTATCTTGAGTAAATATGTAGTAGAATTTCTAGGCCTTACAGAAAGTAGATTTTTAACTTTAAGAAACTTCCAAACTTATTTTCCAAACTGCCTTCCCACTAGCAGTGCAGGAAGTTTCATTTGTTTCACCTGCTCACCAGCCTTGGTTGTCAGGTTTTAAAAAGTCAGCCATTCTCCTTGCATTTCCCTACTGACTGCTGATACAGAGCATCTCTTCCCACACTCATCTGCCCTTCATGTCTCCTTGGGTGAAATATCTGTCTGGATTTTTTTGTCCATTTAAAAAAAATCCAAGCTGAGTGTAGTAACTGAGTACAGGAGGCTGAGGCAGGAGGATCCAGAGTTTGAGGCTAGCCTGGGCTACACAGTGGGACCCTGTCTCAAAAAACAAAATCTAGGGCCCATTGAGGAAGACTGGGGGGTGTACATGGTTGGGTTGAAGGAACAGAAAATATTCTTACAGGTAGAGTGACAGGCAGGAAGGAAAGCCAGTAGGTGAGTGGGAAAGAGGTGGGCCTGGTTCCTTAAAGGGGAAGGCTTGAGAGCCTAGAAGAGATGTTTTAAGAAACTTCTTGGTATCCTGCTGTCTGTTCTGCTTTTCACATCTTGCAGTGGGAGTTTGGAAGTGGAAAAAGTGAAGAGGAAGAGGGCACAGAAGGCTTTGGGAATGATTAGGAAGCTTCTCTTAGCCTAAAGGGCAGGAATGCGGGAGGATGCCTGGTAAGAAGAGGCAAGGAAGAAAGGAGAGAATCCACACGTCTCCTACTTCTCTTTCAGTGGAAGATTGTTCGTCAATTTGAGGCTGGTCGAATTCGTAGGCTGCAGTCTCCTGACGTTCTTTTTTGCTCAGATTCCTACGAACTGGAGAGGAAATGCCCTGGGGGCCTCCCAGCGGAGGGAAGGGACTATGGGTCTTTGGGGGGTGGAGTTTGGAACACCAAGCTTTCCAGACCAGCATCTGGGAGGTGTAGGGCCCTGGGTCATGGAATGGAGACCTGAAGGGCCCCAACTTAGAGGTGGGTTTGGAGTCCTAGAATTGTGCTCATAATATTATAGGCAGCTAAGTTAGATAGAAGTAAATATACAGTCAGAGAGGGACTGGACTCTCAAGTCAGCAGAAACAAAGACGTCAGAATTGCAGTTGGAGGCGCAAGTCCAGGCCCAAGGTAAAGATGCAGTGGCCAGACCTGCATCCCTCCCTGAGGACTAAACAATAACTTGAGGTTATGTTGTAATCAGCATCACCTAGTCCATTAAATCCAGCTATGCATCAGATACCCAGGTGGGTTATCAGAACATCTGGACCCATCCTGTCCCAAAAATGTCTCCATGTTAGAAGTCATAGGTAAGCCAAGGTTAATGATGCTAGCCATATACCCTTGCCATATACCTTGTGACTCGTTATCCTATTGGATCAATATTAGCTAAGCAGCTATACTTGCAGTTCTATAGGTTGATGATAGTTTGACCCACATTGTACCCACATTGTGACTGCTGTATAAATTACCCTTGACAAAGGGCCTCGGTGGTAACACACTTTCGGGACCCTTCCTGTCTCTCAGGAGCTATCTCAATAAACCTTTCCTACTCTCAACCTCGTTTGTTCCTTGGATTTCAGAGGCCACGAACTTGACACATCTGACATCTAGCAGGTTGGGAGTAATTTCTCCCTTATCAATAATTCCCTTTTCCTAGGGTCACAATATTTAATAATCCCTCCCATCTTAAAACACGTGTCTTCCACTGATTAGCGTTGAAAGATTTCCAAGTCCTTCCACAGTCACATTTGGTAATGTCCCAGAAAATGTCTGTGGACCAGACCAAGTAACGTCCAGAAGTTGCACACAATGTGTAGCATAATGGGAATTACTTGAGCCAGCATACAAAAGAAGCAGACCTTGCATTAAGAAAGAGGATTCAGTGGTGGCAAACCTATGGCACAGGTGCCGCAGCTGGCTGTTTTTTATCATTGAAAGCTCTAAAAGGTTCGCTATCTTTGATAGGTAAACAGTAACCCCATTTTATGCTGTGCAGCAGTTTGAAAATCAGTGATGAAACAGGCCTTTAATGTTGCTTTAGAACGATGGCACTAATAAATAGTCTGGCAATGTTAACTTCCATCTAGGCATATGAAGTTCTAATTAGCCTTTGAATGGACTTGGCACTTCTAAATTTAAGGTGCAGAGAAGAAAGACTATGATTCAGAGCCATACTAGTAATGCTAATAAAACCATGAATTATATAATATTATCTAGTTGTAAGAAATAATCTCCATGGTGGTAAGAATATAAGGTTTGTGGTTGGCAAATATCACATCTAGAGTGTGCAAGATTTCCAGAACTACAATGCATCAATTCTAAAGTAAAAGTAGTGTTGATTTAGAAATCAGAATTTAAGAGTTTTTTAAAATTACCATTGAAAATACACATTAATACCACTCTGAAGTGGAAAATAAAAGCAACTTCTCTTCTGTTTTTGTTTTGTTTTGTTTTCTGAGACAGGGTCTCACTGTGTAGTTCAGGCTGGCCTGGAACTCACTGTGTGGTCTCAAACTGGCTGGCCTCAAACTCAGGGGAATCCCCCTGCCTCAGCTTCCTGAGTTCTGGAATTACAGGCGTGCACCACCACACCTGGCTAACCTGGCTACCCTGGTTAAGAGGAACTTCTGTTTGATAAAATACAGACTATTAATATAAAAAACTCCACAAAATCTAGTTGTCTCTTGTTGGTGAGTTGTAGGAGCTTAAATCATATTCTTTAAATTCTGCCCAGAAGTCTTTGTCAGATTTATGTTTTGCGCATATTCCCTCTAGTTTTTAGCTTGCCCTTTTTTCTAAATAATGTCTCACAGATTTTTTTGTTTTCTCTCTCTTAGACCTTATGTTTCTTCTTTCATTTTTTTTTTCCTTCTTTTTTGTGGTTGATGGGGATTTACTCTAGGACCTCACTTTTGCTATGTGTGCTCTTTATCATACCACTAAGCCATACCCCATCTCCTTGGCTTTATATTTTTATATGCTGAAAAATCTTATCTTAATTATTTCAGCCCCATCCTTCTTTGACACTTTTGTTGATTGTCAGTTGGCCATGTAAATGTGAGTTAAGTCTTAAAATCAGGTAGTGTAAGTTCTACACTTTGTTCTTTTTTGAAATTGTTTTGACTATTGTAAGTTTTCTATATTTCCATAAGAAATTAGAATCAGCCTGTGAATTATTACAAAAAAATACATTCTGGGATTTTTATTTAGTAGGGCATCATATGTCTAGATCAATTTAAGGTTATCTGTCATCTTAATATTGGGTCTTCTAATCTTGGAGTATAGTATACTTCTCCATTTATTTAGATCTTCTTACTCAGCAAGGTTTAATATTTGCCAGTATACAGGGTTTAACCACTTTATGATAAATGTGTTTTAAGTGTAATTTGCACAAGCCTTCTTGGGTATCAAATGGGCCAATCTTTAAATCTGAAACTTTGGCCAGACCTAAGACTAGAAGTAAACAAAGTTTTAATTTTCATCATGTTTTCCTAGTAAAGTTAATTTTTGTATTTTGAGACAGGGCCTCACTAAGTTGCTTAGGCTGGGCTTGACCTTGCAATCCTCCTTCCTCAGTTTCCTGGAGTGCTAGGATTACGGGTGTGTACCACCATGTCCCGCTGACTTCTTTAGTTTGTGTACTCTGTTATTCTTCAATATTTGAAGCATTAAGGATTGGACTTATTAGTGATAAAATCTTAGAGAAGTACCAGTTTATTGTTTCTTTTGTGTAAATACTAGATTAGGCCCTTCCACTCATTGATTTATCATTTAAAGTCTCAATACTTACCTATTTATAGTAGTACTAAACGTTGATTATAGGCAATTTCAGCTGATCTGTGGGGAGCAGATTAGTCAATTCCAAAACAGTGAGAATTTTGCTGCCAGCTGAATTTTTGTTTTGTTTTGTTTTTGACCTTGTACTTTTGAGGAAGACGCCAGATCCACTGAGCTAAATCCCTGGCCCCCAGCTCGATATTTTTATTTTAATTCCTTTGTGTTATGTGTTCTCCAAGGGTTTTATGAAATTAGAAATACTAGTCTTCAAAAAGTTTCTCTGTCCAGAATTTTTTTTTAGTAAATTCAAAGAAAGAGCACTGGTGTTGGGTGTGGTGGCATAGGCCTGTAATCCCAGCACTCGGGAGGCTGAGGCAGGAGGATTGTAGTGAGTTTGAGGATAGCCTGGGATACATAGTGAGTTCAAGGCCAGCCTGAACTACATAGTGAGACTCTGTCTTTAAAAAACTTAAAGAAAGAGCACTGGGGATTCTTGACTTCTTTACTATATGGACCATCTTGGGCCTCTGCTACAATCCTGGATTGCCTTCATCTAGTTTGACAGAATCGTTTTGAAAATCTTTATCAACTTTGATATCTAAGTTTAAGGAATAAAAACAGATTTTGCTCATAGGTAAAAGATAATGTAATTGGGACAGTGAATATGATATCCTACAAGTCTATAACTATTCAGAAGCCAAAAAGATAAGCTGTTGTGCTACCTAATCATCTGAGTTTCCACATCCATCCCTGGTCTGGACTTGGTTGTGTAGGACTGTGATGGGAAAAACCCTTAATCCCACTATCCAAAGATTGGGTGCATTTTGATATTCTTTTTCCTTCATTTTTCATGGGCACCTATAGTTGAATACAAGTGATTATTTAATTTCTGCCTTAAAATACTATCTTCACAGGCTTGTGTTTTTCAGCATTGTCATTCAGAATTCAATGTAAATGACATAAGACTAAGAAAATAAACTAAGAAAATGTGGAAATGAATCCTTTTCTCTTCTCGTTAGGATGATGACTTTGAGTTTACTGGCAGCCATTTGACAGTGAGGAATGGTTATTCCTGTGTGCCGGTGGCGTTAGCAGAAGGCCTGGACATTAAACTGAATACAGCAGTGCGACAGGTTCGCTACACAGCCTCAGGTATGTGGCTGTTAAGCAGGTAAGACAGTTTCTCCCTGAAACAGAACTCATCTTTTATTGGCTGTGACCTACAGCAAAAATAGTAGGTGTATTCCCTAGTATTTTATAAAATAGTAAAGTGTTTTACAAATGATGGCTCCTAGGTGAAATTTTTTCATTTCTAGTTGGTTAACCCATGGAGACTCAGAGTTCAAACCCCCCTCATTTATAAGGTAGAAAATTTGAGGCAAGTTTTAGTTTCCAACTGAGGTGTAAACTATTATGTATTACAGTCATAGCCAGTGAGTTTGGATCTAATACTCCTTATATTTCACCATCTGTCTCGGTCTCTGTTTTGGCTCTCCTGTTCAGAAGGGCTAATTTGTGCAGACTAATTCCTAGTTCTGGAGCAGTCCTGCTGATAAATTGACTTCAAAGATAGACTTGCCCTGTGATTCCTGTGGGAATAGGCTCAGTGCTCTTATTGTTGATTTCAGAGTGCATTTAATGTGGAATGCAGAGAACTTGTTGTCTACTCACTTTGGAGTTGATAGTTTTGAACTCCTTAAAATAGCTGGTTACCTCTGTAAGGATCCTCCTGTGACTGCCTGGGCATAAGAAGTACAGAGGGAGACCCCCTTTCCTAGAGTTGTTTCTCTCATTGTGTGTGTGTGTGTGTGCGCGCACGCGCGCACATGAGTGGGCGCACACACACACACACACCCTCACACACATTATAACCACCAATGAAACAACTTTCCGTTTAGTTTTCCCATCAAAGGCAGCTTCTATCTGGTGTTGAGGTCTGTAACCTTTTGCCAGCGGATGGGAGAACAGTAAGAATAACGATAATGTCATTTCCTCTTAATTCTGCAGCCACAGGAAATAGGCATGTACTGAGCTCTCACACTTACTTTTAGCTATATGTATTTTTAATTATATAATTATTTAAGAACCCAAATGAGATAACATAATTTCAGTACCCTCTCTGAGGCTGGCTTTGAGCTCATGTTCAGACAAACTGGGCCATAGAGGAGGACATTTTCAGTGTGCTCCACAGTTGGAGGGGTGTGTTCCTAGATCCACACCACAGTCTCCGCATCTCATTCTTTGTCCGTAGAGAATAACTAACCACAGTGGAAAGAAATCAGGTTATTTGGAACAGACATTTTACTCCTAATTTTCGTCTAAATTACTTAACTTTGCTGAGTGGTGGGATCCTTCTAGCAGATCAGCAGTGTATTAGGAGGGCAGGCTACTATGGAGGCAACTGGCAAGGACTCAACATTGCTGTGCAGATTTAAATCTTACCACTTCTTACCTTTGTGGCCTTAGGCTCACCTCTATTCATTTTCTTACATGAGAAATGAAGATAATAGTACCTCTATCATGGATGTATAGCAGAGTTAGGTGAAATAGCACATAGGTCCTATTGTACACTAAGTGTTTAAGTGTCCTTTTTAAGGCCATGCTCATCACCATTATTCTTTTCCCACCAACTTCTGTAGGATGTGAAGTGATCGCTGTGAATACCCGCTCCACAAGTCAAACCTTTATTTATAAGTGTGATGCAGTGCTCTGTACTCTTCCCCTGGGTGTGTTGAAGCAGCAGCCACCAGCTGTTCAGTTTGTGCCACCTCTTCCTGAGTGGAAGACGTCTGCAGTCCAAAGGATGGGATTTGGCAACCTTAACAAGGTGATATATTCTAGGCCCCTCTCTTCACATACTGATGTGCACATACTAGCTTTTCTGCCTCCTCGAGAGCAGAGGGCTTTGAGTTGGTGTGCATTTGGCTGTCCCCTCAGCATTCTGTGATACAGGTCTGAGGGCCTGTTAGTTCATTCCTTCAGTGCCTATAGTATCCAACACACGTAGGGGGTTATTATCTTATGGGGTTATTCTGAACATCCAAGCCTATAAAAAGAGAGTCATAAATGTCCTAAACAGTACATTTATAAGAGAGATTTCTGAGCTTATATCAGAAGTAGATTAGAAGACTTTAATACACCTGAAGAAGTTCTTCACAGGCACAGCAGTGCTTAAAGCCATGATATCCAAGGCCTGTCACCAGCTTATGTGCCCTTCTTATGGTAGGTGGTGTTATGTTTTGACCGAGTGTTCTGGGATCCAAGTGTCAATTTGTTCGGCCATGTTGGCAGCACGACTGCCAGCAGAGGGGAGCTCTTCCTCTTCTGGAACCTCTATAAAGGTAACTGCTTCTAGATTTATTTTTTTTCATATCCTTACAGGAACACAGAATTAGGAATATTAGGATTTTATAAACTCAGTGAGGAGTTCCTAAAAATCCGTTCTAGGTATAAGAGAATACATTAAAATAAAGGGGGAGGCCTGGGGATTTAGCTCAGTGGTGCCACCTTGCAAACTCAAGGTCCTGAGTTTGATCCCCGGTACCAAAAAAATAAATAGAGGAATCACCTCAGCAGAAGGGATAGGCCCTGGGAGGCTTCCTGGAATAGGAAATTTATTGCTCATTTTGTGTCACACCCGACTTGCCCCTGAATCTTTGATCACTTTCATTAGAATGCATTTTTCACATTCCTATTTCCTGTTACTTTCTTTTGTAATTAGACTACCTTAACTCTATATAGAGGCAAATAAAGTATTATTTATACCCCACCTCCAAGCAAAGGATGTACGCAGACATTTACCACACAGCACTGTCAAGGGCATGGCCTTGTTATTGCAGACACATAGCTTAAGTAGCTTGACCTCACCCCCAGTTCTTTTCGTTACCCCTCCCTGCCTGCTACTGAAGTGTCAGCTAAACCAAGGCCTCTTCACTTCACACAGGAGCTACTTTGTTCACTGCATGCATTGCTTTCTGGCAACAGCTCAGTGCTTTTTCCTTCTCTGTCCAGGCCATCAAGTCCTGTCTGTGCCAGCCTCACAGAATCTCTCAGGTCTGTGTGTTCTTTTTCTGCTGCCTACTTGACGGGTCAAGTTACCTGACAGTTGGCCATGGTTACAACTTTTTTTTTTTTTTTTTTGGTACCGGGGATCAAACTTGGGACCTTGCACTTGTAAGGCAGGTAGCAGAACCACTGAGCTAAATCCCCAACTCTTCTGCTTCTATTTTTGATGGCTTTCTCTTATTGAAGGAACACTTTCAGGCTCCTTTTCACCAAGCCCCTCATAATCTAGCCCTTCTCTATTGCCTGTTGTTTGTCTTCCCTATTCCTCACTCCAGGCACACTTGCCTCTCTGATTCTACAATGTGCCATGCTGTTTACTACTTCAGGGCTTTTGTATGCACTGTGGCCTAGGCTGATTTTTTTTTCCCTTCCAACATGGCTTACTCTACTCTAGCCTTCAGGTCTTGAGTTAAATGTCAATCTATTTCAGAGATTTTCCAGTACACACACATCCTACTACCTTCAGTTCCTATTAAGTCTGAGTCACTATAATGGAGTATAGTCTGGTTTGCACCTTCTATAGCACAGTATCTATCCCTGTGCCAGTCATAAAAGTCTGTTTCATAAATATTTACCAAATGGGTGACAGGCTTAGAGGGACCCAGGATATAGCTAAAGGGATGTAGCCATTGTTAGGGAGCTAAGGTGGTCAGTCTTCTTAGAAGTCTCTGCCTAAATATACAGTTTTGTTAGAATTGGTGTATACTCACAATAGCCTGCCAGCTTCCTTTTGGCCTATTTCTGCAGATAAGAGTTTAGGAACATAACTTGTTTCCCATGTTGGATGCTACATATCTCGTCATATTTCAGGGTATCAAGAACTAGGCAGGTCCTGACAGATTTCTTGAGAAAAATCTGTAGAAAGACCCTAGAATTGTTCCTGTTTCCCCAGCTCCAATACTGTTGGCATTGGTGGCAGGAGAAGCTGCTGGCATCATGGAAAACATAAGTGATGATGTGATTGTTGGCCGGTGCCTCGCCATTCTCAAGGGGATTTTTGGTAGCAGTGCAGTGCCCCAGGTAAGTAGGTGGGGGAACAACCAGGGATCAGGGTCTGGCTTAACATATTTGCAGCGTAAGTTATGTCACTCTGAGAATTACATGTGTGCTGGATTTACATGATTTTTAATGTTTGGAACTCTGCCTTACAAATGACATTCAGAAAAGCCCCCCTGGGAAATCTGTAGATGGTTAGCTTGGTTCCTCCTCTGTGCGTGGGGTCACATAACCCTGCCTTCTAGATGAAGTGGCCAAACTCCAGTGAATCCCTCAGGGACACTAAGAGAACCTGTTGGTAATTTTGTCCTCTTTAAGCCCACTGTGCTGTTTAGCCCCTTATGATCTCTTTGATGGGACATGTATTAATGTCCTATGTGAATTTATAAAAGCAAATAAAGGTCAAGTCCTAGACTTGGACTCATATACAAGGCACAGTGGAAGTCACCCAAAGTCATCTTGCCTTAGTGCTTCTTAGAGCAGCAGCATCCACCACCTAGCTCATATTTTTTGCCTCTTCCCTAATGTACTTGCCCACCACTTTTCCATGTTTCAGAGAGGACTGGTTTGTTTGTCCTTGTTCCAATAATGACTTTTGCCTATGTTTTCTCCTTTAGCCCAAGGAAACTGTGGTGTCCCGCTGGCGTGCTGATCCCTGGGCCCGGGGCTCGTATTCCTATGTAGCTGCAGGATCATCTGGAAATGACTATGATCTGATGGCGCAGCCAATCACTCCTGGCCCCTCAATTCCAGGTGCCCCGCAGGTAATAAACTGGCAGACTACATCTAGGTCTCTTTGGGAAGAAGCCCATGCCCCATGATCTTGGGGGAAAGATGATGCCACTGATGTTTTGATTTTAGTCATTCTGTCTTCAGACACTTTTCAGATAACCCAGAAGAGAAATGGTACTATTTAAATCTGATTTCTCATATTTTGGCTTTGTAAATCTAGGCAGTCTACATTCAGAATGGAGGAGTCCAGAGTATGTAGAAGTTGGCAACTTTTTTTCCATTTTCCCACCTTAAAAAAAAAAAAAATCCATTTTAAATTGTACCTCACTTTGTAGTGACTCATAGGATTACTGTGGGGTCTCAGGATCACTAGGGGCTTTGGGAGATACCCAGAAAATAGTCTTGGATCCTTTTCTAGATTATGCCAGTCCTTGTTCCAGACAGCAGTAAGGGTTTCTCGGTATCAAAACCCAAATCAGTGGTCTGCTTGAACTGAGAGGCAAGTGTGTTCCTGAATAAGAACAAACGCTGTACTCTCGGTGGTTGAGTATTTAAGATCCTATCCTTGCTGCTGGTAGGTACTTTATGAGGTAAAGAAAATCCTAGACTCTGCCAAGTGTACTGATAAATAACAGATGCAGTTAATAAGCACCATTCTAAGAAATGAGGCTGGGGTAGGTTTGATGTCAGTTCTAGGAAAATGCTGGTAGAATGATAAACTAGCAACAAGCTGTTCAATCCCCAGTACCAAAAAAAAAAAAAAAAACTAGCAACAAGGCAGGGGGCACAAGCCTTCAAAAGTCAACAGGAATTTGGCAGTTCAGACACAAGAAGCCAGGTGTGATGTGGTGGCACAGACCTGTTATCCTGACACTCTGGGAGGCTGAAGAACTACAAGTTCAAGTGCCGACTAGGTGATTTAGTGAGACCTTTTCCAAAAAGGAGGCCTAGGGAGGTAGCTTAAAGTAGAAGCCCTGGGTTCAAATCCCTAGAGCCACCCAAGGGAAAAAATAAACTTATTATTTGCCACCACAGTGAGGGTTGAGGCAGAAGGATCATGAATTCTCACTACTGTATAGTGAGGCCGTTTTTAAAAACCGAAAGGTGTATTTGCAATCTGTTGTTTTATTTTTCCCTGAAATAGCCAATCCCACGCCTCTTCTTTGCCGGAGAGCATACAATCCGGAACTACCCAGCCACAGTCCATGGTGCTCTGCTGAGTGGGCTGCGAGAAGCAGGAAGGATTGCAGACCAGTTCTTGGGGGCCATGTACACTTTGCCTCGCCAGGCCACACCAGGCGTCCCTGCACAGCAGTCTCCAAGCATGTGAGATACAAGCTGAAGGACAACGACTGCAGGTCTTTTGCAAAGGTCTAGCAATACTACTAGATGGCACTGAGAAGCTCCTGCCCTGGTACCTGGGCTCACCGTCAGCCAACAGGGAAGAACTTATTTGAATCCTGTTCTTAAAGACTGAGGCAAGAATGTGCTATAATAGAACATCTCAGTCTCTTGGTGTTTTTTTTAATATTTTGAGAATAAAACTTCATATAAAATTAGTCCTATCTTGTTTCCCCTTTTGGGTTGGAGTTGTATGTGAGGGATGTTACTTCTTTAGAAATGCCAGTTTAACCTTACGTCAGTGGTAGTACATGTATTTTCTTTGTTTAAATGAGAATGTTCTTATGAAAGAGAAAAATGATTTCGTCAGATCAGAAGATGAGGTTGATGGGTCCTGTAGCTCAGAGGACTTCCTGGCGACGGGCTTAACTTCCCTGCTGGGACTGCAGCAGTGGGCCAAGAGTGTATCAGAAAACTTAGGATCTGAGTTTTCAGTTTGAGCCACTGGTGGACCATTCTGCCTTTATTCTCATATCCCAACCCTTCCCCATGGGCACAAACAATAGTATTGTAAGATTTGGGAAGTATTACATAAGGAAAGGGTCAAGGGCTTAGGTAATTTAGCTGATGTCACAAACTACCACAAACTTAGTGACTTAATACAACAAATCTGTTCTCTACAGTTCTGGATAGCCAAAGTCTAAAAAGATGGCAGTTTGAGGAAAATTAAAAAGAAATAAAAATGTTTATTGTGGAGGCTGTAGGGGAAGAATCCATTTTCTTGCTATTTTTAGCTTCTAGTGGCCATCTCTATTGCTGTGTAGCCCCTTCCCTTGTAGTCAGACCTTATGCTTATTGTCTCTTTAGTCATGCCTGCAAAGTCCTCTTTGCTTTACAAGGTAAACATTTTTACAAAAAGAAGCAAACAGTAGTGTTCCTTCCTGAGGACTCCTAACAGAAAAACTGTCACTGTACAAATGCGTCAGAAGCTTTGGAAATCAGATTGTATTCAACGTGAGTCAATCTTTCTGATAGTCTAAAATGAGGCCTTATTAAGGGACAACATATTGGTGATCTCACTGGAAAAAGAAAACTGATACAGAGGTGAGGACCACATGCAGTGGAACATGCTTGGGCTTTGGGGTACACTCTGGAACCGAGGGGTTAATTAGGGTGTCTGATCCAGTGGTGGTGGCTTCTGTTTTTAAATAAATGACATAGGCAGCTTGAGAGATTGTTTTTTTGTGACAAGCTTGAAAATAAAATGTAGCAATGAAATAGCTGATGATTTTAACTATAGTTCACACCTCCAGACTTTCTAGCATCAATAACTGGCATGGTATTTTACCTAAAATAGTGAAATATTCTAGCTGCACCAATACAGAGATAACAGCTGTACGCAGAGATGACATTAACAAAATTGGCATCAGACTTCACTGAGCATATGGAAACTAGGGAGTTTTATTGGTTACATATTGTGCTGCAGAGCCAACAGAGAGCATTAGAGCCAGAGGATACATGCAGACAGGCAGCTTTGACTACACACATGCATCCAAGGAGCCCTGAGCCACTGCTCATGGCTTTGCCCTGGTTTCCAGTGGCAGGTCCTGGCCTTCTTGGTCCTGTGTTTGGAGCAGAAATGTAAAAGCCTCCAAGAGGGAAGGGGTGAGGCCAGAGCACCTGCCTGCACAAGTTAGGTATGGACCAACAGACTATGCCCCTACCAAAGGGGCCTATAATGCAATAACAGTTTATTTGAAGGCTATCTTCCTAGCCCTCCCTATCTTTAAAATACAAAAAAATAGACTTTATTCTCTTAAAAATACATTCCGTTCAAAACATGTTCTGAGCTGTGAAGCAGCAGGAAAATAGGGCCCCTTTCCTATGATCTTGATTGAGGCTTTGAGGAGAACCCTGTTCCCCACTTGGGGTATTCAAAAGAAAATCCCTAAAAGCAGCTATTCCGAAGCAGTCTTGTCAGAGTAGCAACAAAGAAACTCACACCAGCAAAGACAGCCAGGGACCCAGCCTCAGGGGTCTGGGTCTGTTCCTTTACTGGGAAGTTGTAGCACTTGGCACCGTGACCCACTAAATCTAAAGAACTAAAATTGCCCCAGAACAAGAAGTCCAAGAACACTATAGATCCCCCCCAACCCCCAGCACCTCACAAGAGGGATGGTTCATGTGCAAGCTCACCTGCAGCTGAGATTGGAGTCCTTGGCCCCACACACACTCCTGCCTTTAACCTGCAGTCTCCACTGTTTCATTCCCGCAAAGAAGCAAAACCTACATACGGTTTGTCTACTACCATCCCTTCAGCTTTGTCTGGTTGTTTCAGAATCAAGAGTGGCAAGAGACACTGTGGCAAGTGAGAGAGACCAGCTCCTGGCCTTTAGCCATCTCTGCCTCCTCCCAACCAAGCAGCTATGCAGGGCCAGGTTTCCCAGCTTCCCTAGGAGGCTTCTCACAACCATATACCTGCCAGTAAAAGAGTTAGAGCCAGGCTGCAAAAGAGGCTCATCATAAAAGTGGGTTGGCTAGGACAGTGGGACTATTTGGCCTAGACAACTATTCAGTCACCAGGTCTCCCCTCTACTTGGAGGCTTCCTCCAGGACTCCTGATTGTGAGGACTGGATGCAAGTGGCCACACCTTAGTTGCTTTTCAGAAATATGCCTTCCAACTTTGGAATCTGAGAGCCAGCCTTGCCAGCCATTTGAAGCCCAGAGGAACTGAGCCTCTAGCCTTCACTTGCTAATACATATTTTCTGCAATGCTGAAGATATTTAAAAATAAAATCTATCTTAACAGCGGTTCTATAAAGTGTGCAGATTAAAGAAAAATAAAACATCATTAAATTGTTACAATCAAACCCTATTGCACTCAGATTTCAAAATGGCAGCCCCAGTAAAAAGGCACCACAGCTGTCCCTTTTCCACACAGCATTTTGAGTATTGAAGATGTTGGTGCTGCTAAAATGTGGAAAGATCCAGACTTTGGCACCAGGAGCTACAGCACCAGAATCCAGGGCCCCAACACCCAAAGACAAAAAATATTGGCGAGATCTTTTTAGGCATGGCTTGGCGTCCTTCTGTTTCCATCAGCAGAGAAGAGCCACAGAATTTCCTACATGCCCCCTCCCACTCCATTGACCATCCCAGAGGTTAGCTTCCTTTGAACTCTGGGGTTGCCAACAGGTAAAAGGTAGAGAAGCTGCAAGTGAGGATTTGCAGCCTTGAGTGAGCAAGTTTCTGGCCAGTGACCCAGAAGAAGCAGCAGGGAGAAATCTTGAAAATAGCATCCTACATTGTGCATCTGTGGTGGAATATGGAAAGGAAAGGGAAGCCACATAGCAGTGGCAAGCCCTTAGGTTAGCAAAACTCCAGAAAACAGAAGTATGAGCAAGATATTCCTGCCCAAAAAGTAGGGTTGGTTCTCTCCAAGCCTCAGAACAGCACAGTCTGATGCAGACAAGGGCAGGATGAACACCAATGCCTGTGCAAAGGCAGGGAAAACCACTCACAGTCCTCCTGAGGAAGTCCCGACTCTTCCCACTTCCCAGAAGACACTCAGGAGAGGCACAGAAATAGGAGACATGTAGACTTGTGTTTTAGAAAGCACCCAGCCTAAAAGCCAGGAGATAACACATGTGGCACTGGGTAAGGCTTCAGACTATGCAGTCCCTTCCCTTCACTGACTGGAAACAGGCCCAAGGAGCTTCTCTTGTGTTCACCCTTGTGAGACATAAACATGGAGAAACTTAAGTGTAAGGCCGACAAAGACAACTGAAGGCAAGAGGTAAAACATTTCCCCAAGCCCCTGTAGATAGTAAGAAGCAGCCCACAACGGATAGTGAAAACAGGAATTTTGAATTCCAGATTCAGACCCCTTAAGAGATCATCCATTTCAAAGAGCTCATTTTATAGACAGGGAAACTAAGGTTTCCAGAAGACAAGGACTCTCCCAAGGTTACACAGCAAGGAAGTAATAAAGCCTCAGAAAAAACAGCTTTCTAGACTCCTAGTCTAACGCTCCCTTGCTGGTGAAAGCAATGGCATCTGCTTCATACCAGTAGCCTTTAAAGGAAATCCCTCGCTTATATTGAGGATGCTGTAGAAAAAGCTGTGCCATGAATATAGTTTTTAACTCCCCTGTGTGACTGGTATAAGGAAACTAGTCTTTTGTTTTTAATGCGGCTTCCTGAAAGACTTGCTGCACTTTGAACTATATAAACCTGAGGTCCTCAATGGGCAGATAATCTTTCTTTCAATGAAGTCACTGTAACGATAGTCGACTTGCAGGCATCGGGGCAACTTCTGTAGGAATGCATCAGTGTGGTAAAGTGCGAAGCCTCCTCCATGTGGGATGGAGGAGGAGGAACAGGAGAGAAGATTCTCAGTCCATGCCTTTTGTGGAGCTATTGCTTGTGGAGTGACTGAAGGGAAATTGCTTCTTCCTGTCTGCTTTCCCCCTTGCTGGGGCACTTCCTAGAAGGCAGAGTATACTGGGTCAGGCCCAGCTCAGTCCAGGAATTTTCCCAAAATGGGAACGATGATGTCAGCTGAAGTCTCCAACCACAGGAGAGCGTGCAGTTCTGCCAGCAGCATTACGGAGGAAGGAGATGCATGAGGCTTGCGCACTTCCGGTGTCTTTGGAAGATGAGCAGAGAGCTGGGGTGGGGGAGGGATGGTGTCATTCCAACAGGTATCTGCACGCTCTGCCCCCAGGAAACTGGTCAGCCGGGGGCGGGGCCAGGTCAGAGAAGCCTCAGCCTACAAGGTAGTGCCATAATCCCTCAGAGGCAGCACAGACCCCTTCTGCTTTCAAAGTCTGAGGAAAAGAACTCCAAGGGAAGAAGGAATGGAAGCCCCCCAGGTGGAGCTAATGGCTGATAATCCTTAGTGGGCATGTGGGCCCTCAGCACAAAGAGCAAACTGAACATGGTGAGGAGACAGAAGTCAACGCATTAAGGGACTTAACAGAGAAGGGGCTACTCTAAGATACAGAAACTACCCACCAGGGAGCAGAGAATTTTGGCTACTGTTGTATGGTGGGAGGTTCCTACAGCTCCCTATTTGAGGGCCAAAGTGGTCCATGCTACCTTAGGGACAGGGACAAAGAAAGAGGACTCATGCATCAAGGAAGGCTGGGCCTGGGTGACTGTCCAGGTTGTAGTCTGTGATCCCCTCTGGCCAACTGGCAAAAATTACCTGAGCCACAACCCAGCTCTCTACCAGTCTCCCAGCCAAGGCCTTGTGTCCAACTGGTTAACTGGTCTTAGATACTTCGCAGGGCAGGCGGTGGAAGAGCTGAGAAGCAGGAGCAGAGGAGACAGGAGACCTCACCCAGCTGGCTCAGTTTTCCTCAGCACAAGGCCTACTTGGCCGTAATCGTTCCTCGGCTCGAACTCGCCCCAGCTCTGGCAGTCCTGGCTTCACAGGCCATTCAGACTGCTCCAAGGAGTTGTGCAGTCGTCTGTGGACACTGAGTGCACAGTCTTCACCTTCCTCCTGTGTCAATAAATAACAAGTGAGCAAAATGAGCTACATAAGACAGTACAGTGAAAAACAAGGCACCCACACCTCCCACCACAGAGGGTCGGTCCCTTCCAATGTGGCAGAGGCAGAAAGACCATAAAATCATTGTAAAGATGCTTTTGCCTGGGTACAGGCCAATATAAAAATTCCTTGGAAATCAGGGTAGACCAGGAACTCCAAGCTGGTGGAGAAAACCATAGACCAGGAGGCTCACAACTGAACAGGAGCCCAGTCTAGGACAGTGTCAAAAGGGAGCATGGGAGCGGTAACCCTAAGCAGCAGCCAGCAGTGTGCATTCTTCTGGGGCTAAGAGCCATTTCCTTGGTGGGGGGCAGGGAGTATGGAGAAAAGAAGGCTGGACAGCTGTGATACTCCTCACCTATGTACTACCAGAAAGCACCTGTGCCCTCCCCATCTATTTTGTGCCTTCCTCTACCTTTAACTCCTCTTAGATATCCAGAGTCTCAGGGGTCTGAGTACCTGTCTTCTCCAGTCTGTTCTGACACTATGCTTTTCAGTGTTCTCTTTTCGTCTTTCTAAGCAAGTGCAGATCAAACAGTAGTGAAAGTGTGAGCTGGCTCCTTCGGGAACTCACCTGGGTGGCCTGGAGGAAGGTACTCTGTGCCTGTGACCTGCAGTTTCTGTCTGAAAGGTGGGGCTAACATCTAGCCACAGGCTGCTTGAGGGCCTGAATGACGGTGGGAGGTGCCCTGTCAATTATGAAGACTTACAGGCTCTTCCAGTTAACCCTGTCTAGCAGTGTTTCTAGCAAGGGGCAAGATGTCTGTCATTGTCACAGGCTCCACATCTAAAAGATACTCCCAGGGGCTTCTCCTTCAGATACTCTCCTCACACTCTGACCCTGAATAAGGCAGACGGGTCTAGGTTTAGCCATATTGAACCAGCTCTGGCCTTAGCAGAATGAATACTGGGCCAGAGAGCTCTCTTGAGATAAAATGAAAGAAAGGTTTGAGTATAAAGCTTGTAAAATAGGCCCAGAGTAAGCCCTTGCTGTCCTCCTCTATATGCCAGTAGCCTACGAGGACCTGCTATCTAACTGAGGCAGGAGAACAAGAACTTGTCAGACCCCCTGTCCCTGTTCTACAACAGAGCTCACGGCTTCCTGCTGGCACTCTAAGCTCCAGGTCAGCCACTACAGCTTCTAGGTGCTGCTCTGGCTGTTCTAGCAAACCAAGAGAACAGAAATCAAATTTCCCATCTGCATCACTATCACATATGAAAGCAAAGGGGAGGAGAAAAACTAGAAAAGGAATGTTGGAGTCATGCTGTTCTCTCCCAAACCCACCTGATATGAATAGTTCCCTGAGCTACCCAGTTCTCCCAGTGTTTTCCAGGCCCAGTTCCCCAAATCTTGGTCATGCAGACCAGGGCAAAGGCAAGAAAGAAAGTAGAGAAAGAAAGGGACTCACCATGCCTGCGGAATGGTTCCAAGCTGCAGCCATGACCCTATCTCCTGCCCGACTCCGATGGGTGAGCACCTCAGACACTGTTAGGCTACTTTGGGTCCTTCTGGAGGAAAGCTCAGCTGCATCCCCAGAATTTCCTACCCTTCGAATGCCTGACTCAGAAAGGTAGGATCTGGGCTGTTCAAGTTCTGAGAAGTCTGTGGAAGACCTCTGGATGTAAGTGTTGGTAGATTCCATGTTTCTACCTACTTGAGTTGGGGCGTCTTCAAAAGACTTCAAGTCTTCCTTAGTCTTCCAGGCATTGCGTACAGTAATGTGCCTAGTGTCTGAGGAGCCCCCCTCTGAAGGGGTGCTGTGGCTTTTCCACCTGATTGTCTCCGCTGGGGCGGCATGGCTATTCCTTTCCACAGAATCTGATGGCTTGATTAGAATGCTGCTCCGAGACACCACCATGTCTGGCCTGTTCTTTGAGGACCCATCTCCTAGTCTTTCAGCTTCTGTGAGCTGCACTGTGATGTCATGTTTGTGAATGGAGAGCTCAAAGGGGGAGCTGACATGGTTGCTAACTGGCATAAGCTCTGCGGGCCCAACCTGGATGTTGCTGGTGGACGTGTGCCTCTCCCTCAGGGCCTCACCTGGGCCAGCTCTAGGGCTGCTGCTGTCACAGGGGTAGATAGTAATGCTGCTTGTCACTTTGTTTGGCCCTGGTTTAGAGGTGAGTTTCTGTTTCTCTAACACAGCCTCAGTTCCAGATCCTCCCATTATTTTTTTCACATTCTTATCAATGATAACAGGTTTGATGACACCTCTAGACCGCAAGGCCTCTCTGGGACTGAAGGGCCTCTGGCTTTTTACTCCAGCACCATTGGCATCTGCAAGTTCCACAGCATTGCTAGAGGCTCTGACAGGTTTCACAGATTCACTTTCTATCCCAGTGTTTTTGTCATTCTCAAATCGGGAGATTCTATGTTCCCCTCGAGATTTGGCCTTTTCTCTAGGGGTGGGCGGTAGTTTGGGCTCTGGCTCTGGAGTGATGGTTGTGTTTACCAACTTGGCAGTAACCAGAGATGCCATGTCCAAGTCATCATCTGAGTCAGGCTTCTCTCCACCACTGGATTTGATGACTCGACACCGCAAGGCTTCATGGTGACTGCTATCTTCCATCACAACTGCTACAGGCTGCTCAACTTCTTTATTTGGGGTTGAAAAGCCCTGAAGGATGTTCTCTTGGCTTCTGGAACTATAGGGATACTTTGATAAAATAGAAGCCTTGGAGGTGGGGGAACCAGTATCAGCCTCCAGGCCATTGGCAGCCTTTTTACCTTTAGAGAGTCCTTCTGAAGATGATCTTCGAGATGAGGCCAGGGCTCCAGTAGCCTTAGAGCAGACATGGTCTGTAGCTGGAGTTACTTGACTTTCACTGTCAGGTACCTGTGCTCGCTTGCTGAAGTGGGCCTCCG
This sequence comes from Heterocephalus glaber, assembly GCF_053883595.1. Taxonomy (NCBI): domain Eukaryota; kingdom Metazoa; phylum Chordata; class Mammalia; order Rodentia; family Bathyergidae; genus Heterocephalus; species Heterocephalus glaber. The sequence goes on along the minus strand of NW_028258302.1, from coordinate 18,536,194 downwards.
ACAAGGTGTCTGAAGCCTTGTCAGCTCTATCTAATGTGTCACTAGGGACAGATCCATGAGTGGAGTTACTAAATGTTCGTGTTGTCTTCTCTACTTTTCCCTTCAGTCCACTCTCGGTGCCTGGTTTGGGAGTTCCCTTCCAGACTTTACTGTGCTCCTGGGCAGCTGGGGGGTAGCGGCTAAGCACAGATGGCTGCTCCCTGGCCTTCTTCCCGTCACTCTGAGAGGATCCAGGGGCAAATCGGTCTTCGGTTCTCTTTGTCTCCTGAGCCCCACTCTCTGTACCTGCCACCATGTTGGAAGCTTTGGCTACCCTCCTGCTGGTGAAGGTGGGAGAGGAAACATGCCTGTTGCTCACAGAGTAGTTTTCACTATGGAGAGCAAACTCCCTATTCCGGAGCCTTTCTCGCTTATGCTGAGGAGACAGTTCTCGGGATGGGTACTTAGACCCACACGCCTCACCACCATGGCCCCTAAACTTAGTCCTCTCATGCCTGCCTTTGCTGGACAGGAAAGCATCTTCCCTTTCTATTTCTCCATTTTCTAACTGTTTCTGCTTCTTGATTTGTAGCTTTATCTCTTCCAGCTGGCTGGCTAAGATTTTGTTTTTATTTTGTTCACTTAGGTAATTATCTTGAAGGTCACTGTTTTTGGCCCTCATTTTCTTAAGCTCCTCTTCCAAAGATTCAAAATGTTTGATTTGTGTCTTAAGTTTCTCAATTTCTTGGTTAAGGTCTTTGACTTTGTTGTCCTCCTGATTTCGGTTCTTTTCGTTTTCTGATTTGTTTCTTGTTTCGTTCTCCACCTGTTTTAGATAGTCCAGAGCACCCTTCCTTCTTGATTCCTTGGATGGCAGTGCAGAAGAGATGCCATCCTCAATCCGCAGGTCATTCCTTTCCAGAAGATTAGAAGCATTCCTTGTATAATCTCGATTCATTTTCTTGTTCTGTTCCAGTTTTTGAGTGAGCTCTTTAATCAATTTCTCATTTTCTTTCTCCTTTTCATTCAAGTATTTTCTCTCACTGACAAAGCTCAGCGTTAATGACTTCAGCTTTTCTAGCTCTGACACTAAATTTTGCTCAGTTTTATCCAGGCGATCCTCAGAAGATTCCAGTTCTTTCACTTTGACTCTGAGCATTTCCAGCTCAGAGGAGATTTTCTTCGTCAGATTTCTCTCCTCATTCAGGCTCAAACAAAGCTGAGTACAGTCATTCTTGCTCCTACTGAAGGCCTCCTCCAGCTTCTCCAACTCAGCCATGCGTTTCTGAAGCCGTTCAATCTCAGATTTCAGCTCCCGGGTAAGGTTTTCCTCCTCTTCAAGTTTCTCCTTCATGAGATGACACAGATCCTCTGCTTTTTTAATTTCCTCATCTTTACCTTCAATTCTCAGCACCTGCTGACGTAGCACTTCAATCTCAGCCAACATGCTAGAGTTGCTGCCTTCTGCCTGAATCACCTTGTCCTGGAGATCCAGGAGCTCATCCTCCGCTTTCTGGAGGTTTTTTGTGGCTTCCTCCAACTCATCAAGACGGCGGCTCAGGCTTTGTAACTTAAACCGCAGGTGGCGGCTGGAGGAAGTATCTTTGTAGCTTGCAACTTCAGCCATGTCTACCACCAGCCAATGTGGGCTCCTAGAGGCATCCAATTCCACTTGAGGGGATGAGAAATGGTTACCTTTCTCTTGGCATCCACAACCTTCTCTGGCAGCTGGAGACCATTATCAGTCTAGAGAAGGAAAGTAGAAACCACGTGAGTCAGCAAACATGAAACTGCACTTTAGATCTCACTTTTAAAAAGAGGCCCCCCACCATCTGTAATCCTTGTGCCTAGAACACAGCAGGGGCTCAAATTTATTGAATGAATGAGCTTGAATAAACATATATAAAAAGACTGATTCTTTATAGCCAATATTGAGCTGATACCTAGCTTCACCACAATGAAGAATGCTACCAACAGCAGTGCAGCAGAAAGATGCAGGAGTCCCATTTCTCATGGCAGAGTATAAAAAAATCTTTACCATTTCTATCTACATAATCTGAGAAGAATCATTAAACTTTTCTATAAGCTATTAAGTAAACTGAGCCTCAGTTTTAAAGGTAAAATGAGGGTAATAATCCTACACACTACATCATCTCTGCCCAGTATTGTTCAGAAATAATACATGGAAAGCTCTTGGCAACAAAGCACTAAATCCTTAAATTATAAGGAAATGTTGTCTCTATTGAGCTACTGTGATTTAAAAGACAGAAATTAATCTATCCAGCTTACTACATAAATGGTGAGCTTTACATTGTACTAAAGCAATCTTTCCATACCTGCTTCTTCTCCCCAAAATGTAGCTATATTTTTAAGTGGGGTTCCAGTATGACCTGACCCTGACAAGCCAACAGGCAGCTTCTACAAAATTTATCCTTTGGCATTATAATGGAAATGCTCAATCAGCTTGAAAGAAAGCTTTGTTTCTTTGAAAGCCATTTCACTGGGGATACATACTGGACATCTCCCTTTCCTTACTCAAAGGAAAGGGAGAAAGGAAGAAGTCTAAGTGGACTTTAGCTCTGTATGTTGTTATGGCTTTTATCTAGATCTAGATGCCCCCCCACACCCTAAGCCTCATGTGGTCATAGGTGGGCATTTCAGAGGTGGGTGGATCTAGAGTGTGATTACTAAATTAGTCCATTAATTGGTATGGCATAGTTCTAGGTAGGATTAAGGATGCTCCACCCTGGGTATGAGTGCTACCAGCCCTAAGGATGTGTAGCCTGGATAAAGATATAGGGACAGAAGAGGGTCCCTGCTTGTCGCTTATTGCTCCTGCTGTCTGTCTTCTGCTGCCTTGTGCCTGCTAGGTGATATCCATGCCTTGGAGCCAGTTGATTATGGACTGATATCTCTATAAACTGTGAACTACAATAAACCTCCTTCCCCCTTTAACTTTAGGTGTTGGGTATTTTGTCTCAGCAAGAAAAAGTAACCAAGGCATATGTCATTTTCTCATTTTTTTTTTTTTGGTTTTTTTGGGGGTTTTTTTTGGTACCGGGGATCAAACTTGGGACCTTGCGCTTGCGAGGCAGGCGCCGGAGCCACTGAGCTAAATCCCTGGCTCATTTTCTCATTTTTAAAAAATAAGAGACTGGGTTAATATATGTATTTTTTTTGTTTTTGGAGGGGTTTTTTTTTGGTATTGGGGATTGAAGTCGGGTCCTTGCGCTTGCGGGGCAGGTGGCGGAACCACTAAGCTAAATCCCCGGCCCAATATATGTATTTTTAAATAAAGAATAACCTTGTTGTGTGACTGACCAAAGTACCAATAAGAACTAAAGTTAATAGGATTACTGACTAGAAACCATAAAATAAGTATATTCCAGTGTTGAAGTTATAAAAAGAGAAAAAGGAGTAAGATGCTATCAACAAAGATCAGAAGATCTGACAATCAAATAGAGTAACTAGAAACAGTACATAAATATCACATTATATGCAAAGAGAAAATATAAGATGTAATAAAAAATATGGTAAATGTTTAAATTTTTAAAACTTACAGCAAAAGACACATTCCCATAAATCCCCTCAAAATACTTGGCTTCTCTTTGAACACACTTATCCCATCATTCTTGCCACTTTCTGAAGCAGTTCTGGAAGTCCTATTCATGTCTTTAGTTGTGCTGTCATGGCTGCCTCAATGTCTTCATTCATTCAAAACATCTAAGCTTTCATAGTCATTTTGATACTAGAAAAACGTCAGAAGTTACACAGTGCCAGGTCCAGTGAATGAGGTGAACAAGGACACACTAGTGTCCAGTGAATGAGGTGAACAAGGACACACTAATGTCCTTGTTCACACATTAGTTTTTTACCGGCCTCTCCGTTGGATGATACTTGGCAAATGCACTAACCTATTTTTGATCACACCTTGTAACAACTCTCACAAAAGAGGACTTCCGGACTGCTTCACAAAGTGACAAGAATGACAGAGTAAGTATGTTTGAAGGGGGGGGGCGGCTTTGAGGGGGATTAATGGCAATGTGTCTTGTACTGTAATACATTTTTTAGAATTTAAACTGTCAGGCTGGGGATTTAGCTCAGTGGTTTCGCCACCTGCTGCGCAAGCGCAAGGACCCGAGTTCGATCCCCGGTACCAAAAAAAAAAAAAAAAAAATTAAACTGTCACTGTATGTTTTTCATCACACCTCATAGTAGACAAGAAGAGAAACGGGCTGGGGATTTAAGTGGTTCCGCCACCTGCCTCGGAAGTGCAAGGTCCTGAGTTTGATCCTCGGTACCAAAATTAAAAAAAGAAGAGATATGATAGATTACAAAAGGCAGCATAGAGTTAATAAGATGAAAAAAGTGAGAACAAAACTGACAGATAAGGGAAATAAAGAAGTTCAAAACGAGGAAGCTTAACAGGCAGCCCAAAAGGATGAAACAAAGAATGGAAACATACCATATTTGAGGAGATATTAGTGAAGAATTTTCAAGAGCTGGTGAAAGATATATGTGGGAAGCAAATTCCCAAACAGAAGAATATTAAATCTGTACCTAAATGCATCATAAGGATACAGAAGAATACCACATGGAGATCTTATAAAAATATTGTCTCAGTCTGCTTGTGCTGCTGTAACAAAATATCTAACTGATGGTTCCTTAAATACTTGTACCCTATACATAGCAGAAGGGAATTCTTGCCCTCAAGCCCTCCTGTAAGGGCACTAATCCCATCCATGAGGCCTCTGCTCTTAATGGCCTAATCACCTCCTAAAGGACCCACCTCTTAATTCTGTTGCACAGGGGATTTAGTTTCAACGTGAATTTTGGAGGAGATCACAAACATTCAAACTATACCAAATGAACCTCTTCTCAGCAGAAACTTTTAAGTAGGCAGCAAGTAGAAGATAAAAGACATGATAATATCTGTAAAGTTCTAAGAGAAAGTAACAGTTAATCTAGAACTATATACCAAACTAAACTAGGAAAATTAATAGCTAATTTAACTTAAATGGTTAACTCATCAGCACTTGCAATGAATTGGATATTTGGGGCATATATAGACTACTTTAACTAACAACACAAAATGACACATTCTTCTCAAGCTTACATGGAACACTCACCAATATAGAACATATTCTGATACTAGAAATACTTTCAGAACAAATAAAAAGGAAAATAAAAACCTCATAATGTATTGACAAACCCTCACTAATAGAACTTTAATGGGCCGGGAATTTAGCTCAGTGGTGCCGCCACCTCCCTCAAAAGCGCAAGGTCCTGAGTTCAATCCCCAGTATCAAAAAAAAAAAAAAAAAAAAGCAAATAACTAGCCAGGGATTTAATTCGGTGGTTCCACTGCCTGCCTCACAAGCGCAAGGTCCCAAGTTTGGTCCCGGTACAAAAAACAAAAACAAACAAACAAAAACAAAGAACTTTAGTAATTCCTTTAGTAGGTCATAATTCAGAAGGCAAAAATAGCTGGGCATGGTGACATAAGTCCGTTATCCCAGCACTCTGGAAGGCTGAAGCAGGAGGACTGCAAGTTTAAAATCAGCCTGCATAACTTTGTGACTTCAAAAGACCCTGTCTTAAAATAAAAAACCAAAGGAGCTGAAAATGTAGCTAGTGAGAAGGCACCCCTGGGTTCAATCCTCAGTATAGCACCACCAAAAAAAGACAAAAATTGATCCTTTAAAGAAAGCAGAGGTTCAAGAAGGAATGGTAAGCAAATAAATTAACCCAAGTAAACACTGGCACAGTTAAAAAATAAAAATTAATGGGGCTATAAGGTATGGGATAAAATCAAAATGGAACCAAAACACTGGACAACACTAACTTGTAAATCATATAGATAGGAATCAGAACTTAAGAGCTCTAAAGATCTTGTATTGTTCAGGAAAAGGAAAGAGTTACAAGTAACTTTCACCTCTAGATTAAAAATAGATGTTGGGCCAGGGATTTAGCTCAGTGGTTCTGCCACTTGCCTCAGAAGCACAAGGACCCTAGTTTGATCCCCAGTACCAAAAAAAAAAAAAAAAGATGTTAATCATATCTGATAAGAGGCTAAAATTCAAGTATAGAAAGAAGTTCTACAACTCAACAATTATACAATTCTGTAGTTTAATCAGTCAAAATTAGGTAGAAGAAAAGCAATTAAAAATGAGAGATGAAATTGAAACAAAATCAATAGAGGGGGAAAAATCAATAAAACAAAGATAGCTTTTTGAAAAGATAAAATCAGTAAGACTTTAGCAGACTAAGAAACAAGAAAACACAACAAATTACTATATCAGAAATGAAAGAGGAGACATCACTACAGATCTTATGAACATTAAGAGGAAAATTAAGGAATTAATGAACAATTTTATGACCTGAAATTTGATAACCTAGATGAAATGGACCAATTCCCTTAAAGTCACAATCTGTCCAAACTTGTACAGTAGACAGTCTGAATGGGACCATATCTACTGGAGAAACTGAATCATTAATAACTTTCCAAAACAGAATGTAATAGACCCATATGGGTTAATTGAGGAATACTACCAAACATTTAAAGAGAAAATTATACCAGTTTCCTACAATTTCTTCCACAAGATGGAAGCAGCAGGATTATTTCCTAGCTCATTCTATGAGGCTATCATTACACTAATAACAAAACCAAAGACATTACAAGGAAAGAAAACTACAGACAAATATCTCGCGTGAACACAGAGGTAAAGATCTTTAATAAAATATCAGCAAATCAAATATACCAATGTTTAAGAATTATACACCACAACCAATTAAGATTTATCCTAGGTATGCAAGACTGTTCAACATTTGAAAATCAGTTAATGTAATTCACATACATAGATTAAAGAGGAAAAACAAACAGATTATGGTGATGCTCACTTTGAATCCTAGCTACTCACCAGTAATCCTAGCTATTAGGGAGACTGAGCCAGGAGGATCAAAGTTCAAGGGCAGACTGGACAATTTAGCAAGATCCTGTCTCAAAACAAAAAATTTTTTTAAAGAGTTGGGAACACAGCTCAGTGGCATAGCAAGTACCTATGCATGAGGACCTGGGTTCAATGCCCAGCACTGCCAGATAAGAAAAATAATATGATCATATTAATAGACACAGAAAGTGCATGACAAAATTCAATGGTTATTTATCATAAAAATTCTCAACAGTCAAGCACAGTGGCACATGCCTGTAATCCTAGCTAACTGGGAGACTGAGGCAGAACGATGGCAAATTCAAAGACTGACGAGGATACCTAGTGAGACCTTATCTCAAAATAAAATTTAAAAGGGACTAAGGATGTAGCTCAATGTTCCCTGGGTTTAGGGAGTGTTGGAGGGGGTCAAAACCTATACTGCTTAAGTGGTAAGGATGTCCCTCTCTCACCATTCCCTTTCAACACTATACATGTAATAAGACAAAAAAATAAAATATATGCTCCCTGGAAAGAAACAGAACTGTCTTTGCAAATGACATGTCTGTTTATATAGAAAATCCAAAAAAAAACAAAAAAGAAGAAGAAAATCCAAAATAATAGGCCAAAAAAAGTCACCATGGAACAGTATCTGATTATAGCAAGGTTGCAGGATATAAGTTTAATATTTAAGTTAGTTGCCTTCCTAACAGCAATGAACAACTGAAACTTGAAATTAAAAATAATACCATTTGTATTAGCACTCCAAAAATGAAATACTCAGCTATAAATCTAAAACAAGGCATAAGAAACACATACATGTGTACACACCCCTTATACAGTGTTTGCAAACTACAAAACACTGATGCAAGGTATGAAAAAAGAGCTAAACAGGGCCAGGGATGAAGCTCAGTGACACCATGCCTGCCTGGCAAGTGTAAGGTCCTGAGTTTGATCCCCAGTACTGAAATTTTTTTAAAAAAGGAAGAGCTAAATAAATGGAGAGAAATTCCACATTCACGGAAAGACTGAATATTGTTGAGATGTTAGTTTTTCCTGACTTGATTTAATAGACTCAACACAATCCCAACATGCTATTTTGTGGATACCAACAAACTGATTCTAGAGTTTATATGAAGAGGCAAACAGCCAGAAAAGCCAGCACAATATTAAAGGACAAGAACAAAGTCAGAGCCAGGTATGGTGGAGCACACTTGTAATCCCAGCACTCAGGAGGCTGAGGCACGAGGATCACAGTGAGTTCAAGGCCAGCCTAGGCTACATAGTGAGTTTAAGGCCAGCCTGAACTACATGGTGAGACTGTCCCCCAAAAAAAGAACAAAGTCAGAAGACTAACACTATCTGACTTCAAGACTTACTAAGGTACAGTATTCCAAGACAATGTGAAAAACAGACTGATGAAACAAAACAGAGACCCCAGAAATAGTCTCAAATTGGCCAACTGAGGTAGAGAAAGAAAGAAAAACAATACAACGGAGCAAAGATACTCTTCCACGAATGGTGCTAGAACTAGACATCCACACACAAAAATGAGTGGGGCCAGGGTTGGTGGCTCACGCCTGTTATCCTAGCACTTGGGAGGCAGAGGCAGGAGGACTGCCACAAGTTCAAGGCCAGCCTGGGCTACATAGTGAGTTCAGGGCCAGTCTGAACTACAAAGTGAGACCCTGTCTCAAAAAAAAAAAAAAAAAAGATGGTTGGGGTGTGGTGTCATTGATTATGTGGACACAGACCTTACAACATCCTTCATAAAAATTAATTCAAAATTAAAGTAAAATGCAAAACTATGACTCCTAGAAAATAATATAGGAGAAAACCTAGATGGTGGTGACTTCTTGAATATTATTCCTAAATTATAATCCATGGGAAAAAAACCTTATAAACTAGGTTTATTAAAGTTAAAAACTACTTTGCCAAAGACTTTGCCCAGGGAATGAGGAGGCAGGCCACAGACTAGAAGAAAATATCTGTAAAAGGTATTTGATAAAAGACTATTATCCAAAATACATAAACAATTCTTAAAACTCAACAGTAAGAAAACAGCTTAAAAATGGGCTACAGACACAAATAGACAACTTACTAAAGAAGATACATGTATACAGATGCAAATAAAGCATATGAGATGATCAACATCATACATTATTTTAGAACTGCAAATTTTAAAATACAAGATATTACCATATACCTATTAAAATGGCCAAAACCCAAAACACTGACAACACCAAATGCTGGTAAGGATGTGGAGCCACAGGAATTCTCACTGTACATAACTGTATACAATTTGGTGGTTTCTTACAAAACTAAATATATTCTTACCATGTGATCCAGCAATTAAGCTCCTTGTTTCCCAAATGAATTGAAAACTATGTTCACACTAAAGCATACAGGCAAATATTAAAGAACAGCTTTACTTATAATTGCCAAAACATGGAAGCAACCAAGAAACTCTTCAGTAGATAAATGGATATGAGATGTGTTCAAAATATATGGTGAATTTTTAAAAAATGTATTCCCCTAAACAACACATTGCTATTAAGCCTCTTAAAAAATACTCCCCCTAGGGCCGGGGATTTAGCTCAGTGGTTCCACTGCCTGCCTTGAAAGCACAAGGACCAGAGTTCGATCCCTGGTACCAAAAAAAAAGAAAAGAAAAAGCAAAAAATACTCCCCCTTGCTTCAAACACACTTAACAATTCTTTGCACTTTCTGAAGCAATTCTGGAAGTCTTCTTTCATTAGCATCTTTTCAAGATATGATCAAAATACAGTAAATGTTGCTGCCTCATGCCATCCAACACAGAAAGGCAGGTTGTAAAAACATTATGGTATGGGGCTGGGGATTTAATTCAGTGGTTCCGCCACCTCCCTCCCAAGCGCAAGGTCCCGAGTTCAATCCCTGGTACCAAAAAAAAGAAACATGGTATGTCTACATCCACTTTATTCACTGGATCTGGCACCGTGCGACTTCTGGTTCTTCCCCCCAAAGTCCAAATGACCATGAAAGGTAAATGTTTTGAATCAATTCAGGACACTGAGGCAGTTACAACAGTACAACTAAAGTCACTCAACAAAAGAGGACTTCCAAAGCTACTTCAAAAAGTGTAAGAATTGGGCCAGGGATTTAGCTCAGTGGTTCCAGCACCTGCCTCCCAAGCGCAAGGTCCTGAGTTCGATCCCCAGTACCAAAAAAAAAAAAAAGGAAGAGTCATAAAAAGTGTAAGAATTGTGGGAGAAGTGTGTTCAAAGCGAGGAGGACTGTTCTGATGGGAGGAGGGGGGCGCTAATAGCAATATGTCTTTTACTGAAATACTTGTTTTTTAATTTAGGCATTCAGCATATTTTTCAATCACATCTCATAAACTGGCGAATTCAGGCAATGGAATATTAGTGCTAAAAAGAAATGAATTATCAAGCCATGGTAAGTAGGGGAAAACTTTAAGTGTATCTTACTTAATGAAAGAAGCCAATTTGAAAAGGCTACATACTGTATGATTCTAACCATATAACAACCTGGAGAAAGCAAAACTACAAAGACAGTAAGAGGAACAGTGGCTGCCAGGACAGAGGGGCAGGGGAAGAGTGACTGGGTAGATGAACACTGTAAACACTGCATGATATAATTATAAATAATACATCATTACACATTATACATTTGTCAAATCCCATAAAATATGACATCCAGAGTGAATCCTACTATAGATTACAGACTCTGGGTGAAAATGATGATGATGACTTAAAAACCAAGACAAGGGATCAATATAACTGTCGCAAAAAGAGAACAAACACAGAGGTTAAAAATGGGAGCAGGAAGGCCAAAAAAGATGACTACCATAGTAACCCAGCCAAAAGACAGTTGTGGCCTGAACTAGGAGGTGGCAACACAGGCAGTGAGAAGTGGTCAGAATTCTGGCCACGTGAAGGAAGAACTAAACGATTTGCTCCTGGTGTCCATACAAAATGTGTGAGATAAAGAAAGGTCCTGAGGATGACCCTAAAGTTGTGGGCCTGAATCTGTGGAAGGGTGGCACTGTCATCTATTCAGATTAGGATAAATGCAGACATAGTAATTTGAAAATGAAAGGGAAGATCAGGAGTTCTGTTGAGGACACATTGGTTATGAGATATGAATCAGTCATCCCAGCAGACACATTAAAGAGGCCACTGAATATATAAGCATGGTTGTCAGGAAAGAGATATGGGATGAAGATATAAATCTGTGAGTCAACAAGCAGAAGATTTATAAAGCCATGATCTGGCTGAGTATGCCAAGGAACTGAGTGAAGATAAAGAAAACAACAGGCCAAAAGTATGAACCCCCATATGGCCAACATTTTTTCCTGACAGAGATGCAAAGTAATTAACAAAGAACCAAATCAGTCAGTGAGGCAGATGGAAAACTGGGAGAATATATAGTATCATGGAAGCCTAGCAAGGAAAGGGTTAAGGACATGATCTGCTGTGATACATAAAGCTGACTGGAAGAGAGAAATAAATGAGGCAAAGATGATATAAGGATGCCCATCAGCATGCACAATGAAAGCACCACAAGTTGGGGCTAGGGGAACACAGTCTGTTCCATAAGAGGAAAACAACCACCATTTGAGGGAAAAATGTGACTCCAAAAATAATCCCATGAGAAAGCCAGGGGCCAAAGAAAAATAAAGTGGGACTTGAGGAGATGCCAAAAATTCCAACCTCAAGAGCACGTCCACTGGCTGCACCATATGCCTTGAACCACCAGGTGGAGCTCATGCCCAGCTCTTACAAAACAGCAGGGCTTGGAGGTATTGGAAATACCAAGGCTCCCTCCTTTCCTCAGCCTCTGAAGTCTGCCCTCCCCAATTACTTTCTACCTACCATTCTGCTTCTCTCAGTACATGTTTCTCTCTCCTCATTTTTGCTTATTTTAGCCTTTCTCTCATCTTTCCCCAGCCTATGCTTCCTCATTTTCCAAAAAATGCAGGGTGGGGGAGGGCGACCCCCAATGTTTACATATTTTTGTAAGAAAAGAATGTTTTCTCTTATCCCAATCCACATCTCCTACTTGAGTGCCACATATGAAACCTTTGCCTTTGGCCTTTTGCCTAGCAGAACAGCAAAAACCTTACCAATTTATACAAAGGGTGGAGACTGAATCTAGTTTGGGCCATAAACCAGCTTTAAATGACTAGATACAAAGGATCTGTACTGGCACAGCAGTTATTGGAAGACAAATGAAACAATTTGCCTACAATAGCTTTAAAACAGGGTACCGTTATAAATATGCTTAAAGCCATTAAACTGTATTCTGTAAGCACCCCCCAAAAAAGAGGGGAGTAGGGATGGAGCTCAGTGACAGAAAGCACATTCAGCATGCACAACGCTCTGGTTTGATCCCCAGCACACCACCACCTAGATAAATAAATAAAAGAAGAAAGACTTCAAAGCAATAACTTAACCTTCAACTTTAAGAATGTAGAAAAGAAGACCAAACCAAACTTCAAGTACAAAGATGAAGGAAATTTTAAAGATAAGAGGAGCAATAAATAAAATACAGAATAGAATTTTTAAAAACCATTAAACTGTACACTTCAGATGAACTCTATTATATGTAAATTGTATCTCAATAAAGCTATCAAAACAAAACAAAAACAACCCAGTGGACACTAGGTCAGTCAGTGCCTACAGTCCCAGCCACTGAAGAGGTTAGGGTGGGAGAATCGATTGTGTGTAGGGGTTTGAAACCAGCTTGGGCAACACAGCAAGAACCTATCTCAAAAATAAAACAAACCCAACCTCTCTGACCCTCACACTGAAGTATTCCCTCACAGCCTTATCTGTAGTAGTTAATACCAGTTTTCATAAACAGATCCCTTCTTCAGAAGAAAAAAACACTCGTCCCCCACCGCCATCCCAAGCTCCTAGGGCAGAGAAGCTGAGCCGGTCCCAGAACCCGGAAGGAAGCTCCCCCGCTGCCATCCCAAGCTCCTAGGGCACAGAAGGTGAGCCATGTGGGCACCAGAAGCACCCCCACACACACAGTCGAAATGAGAAGACACATAAACAAGCCTCAAAAACAGACTTCCAGTTCACCTACAGCAACCCCAAAGGAAAATGAGATGGAACAATCTGATACTCAACCAACCACCTGGACTCTCTGACCTGGCAACAAAAGAGGATCTGGGAAAAATGAAATCAGAAATAATTACTCAGATAACAGCAAAGATTTTGCTCATGGTGCAAGACATGATTAATAAATCTAGAGAGGACACAGATAAAAAAAATAGAGGATCTGAGGAACATGATGGAATCCCAACATAGGAAACAAACGGAATCCATAAAACAGATGCAAACAGATTTCCAGGAGATTAAAAACTCCATCAAAAGTCTGCACAGCAGAATGAACCAATGTGAGGATGGAATTTCAGATATAGAAGATAAGATTGTAATTAGTGACCAGGAAAAGAAAAATTGCTTTAAAATTGTAAAGGAACACAAGAAATCAATGCCGCAGCTGCTAGACAATGCAAAGAAGAATAACATAAGACTGATTGGAGTCAATGAAGAAAGAGGAGAGAGTGCAGATGATATAAAAAAACTGTTCATAGAAGTGATGGCAGAAAACTTCCCAAGGAGGGGAAAAGAACTTGACATACAGATAAGTGAGGCATATAGGACTCCAAATAGCCTCGATCAAAAAAAATCTATACATAGGCATATAATAGTTAGGATTCCAGAAATTCAACGGAACAAAATTCTACAAGCAGCGAGAGAAAAGAAACAAATCATATACAAAGGAAAGCCCATCAGAATCACAGCAGACTTCTCAATGCAAACCCTCAAGGCAAGAAAAGCTTGGAGGGATGTATTTCAAGCCCTAAAGGAAAACAGCCTCCAACCCAGATTGATGGACCCTGCAGAACTATCTTTCAAATTGATGGAGAAATAAGATACTTTCATGATAAAGAGCACTTCAGGAACTTCATGAATATCAAACCGGCACTATAAAAAATTTTAGACAATACCCTAGGAAAAGACAATGAGGATCACAACACCAGGAAACCCAGCAGAATGAATCCACTGGGTGTGACAAATTAAACACAAAGGGGGAGAATCCAACAAAAAGAAAGTCATGACAAGGCTTTTAAAACTTTTAACTTCATCTCCCTAATGAGTGTATAATTCAATCTTGTTATTGTACTGATTAGTATTTTTCTGATTCTAGAGTTGTACACCTTTCCTTGTGCTGTACTGGCTATTTATCATCTTCTTATGTCTACTTTTTAATTGGGTTGTCTATTAATGAGCTCTAAGAATTCTTTATATATTCTGGTCATAGGTTATATGCATTGTAAATATGGTCTGTTTAAGGACTACTTTTCATTTTAATGATGTCATTTAAAGTTTTAATTTGGGGTAGGGGGGGGTACCGGAGTTCGAACTTGGGTCCTTGTGCTTGTGCAGCAGGTGGTGAAACCACTGAGCTAAATTTCCGGCTAAAGTTCTAAATTTTGATGGAATCTCATTTATCAGTTTTTTTCTTTTATATATCATGTCTTTTGTATACTAGGTAGTTCTTGCCTACCCTGAATTCATAAACATTTTCCCTTATAATTTCTTCTTAAAGTTTTATACTTTTAGGCTTTCATATTTAGGTCCATAGATCCCTTCAAGTTATTTTCATGTATTGAAATAAAGGGTTGAGGTTAATTTTTTATATACGGATACCAGGTGTTCTAGTGCTGTTTGCTGAAAACACTATCTCTTCCTCGGCTCTTGAATTGAGTTTATATTCTATAAAATGCTAATGTTAAATAATCTTTCAAAACTCAGTGGACCATATATGTGTGCTTCTATTTCTAGCTTCTCTGTTTTATTCCAATGATCTATATGTCTTTCCTTACACCAACACTGCCTTGATTACTGTAGCTTTAGAAGAAGTCTTAAAATTAGGTACTAAACATCTTCCAACACTGTTTTTGGGTTTTTTTGGGTTTTTTGTTGTTTGTTTTTTCAACTTTTCTACGTCTTTTGTACTCCTACATAACTTTAAAATTTCAATATCCAATTCATTTATAGCAAGTATACATACACCTGAATTTTTATATATACCTTGTGCTTTCTAATCCTGCTAAATTCAAATACAAGTTCTAGGGGCTCCTAGAGATTTCTTAGAATTTTCTCTGTAGATGATCATGCTTCTACCTTGCCAATCCTATCCTAATTGTGTCATTTTATTGTCAGACTATTTTGGTGGGGCCTAGGTTTCAAAGTTTAATGGTCAGATAAAGAGTAAGCATATCTGCCCTTGTTCCCCACCTTAAGGAGAAAGCATTATATCTTCTCCATTCATATAAGGCATTCTCGCTGAAAGTATGGAGTACATGTCTTTGATCTGTTGAGAAGGTTCTGTTCTACTTCTAGTCTCCTGATAGCTTTTACCATGAACAGCTGTAGAATTTAGTCCAATACTCTTTCTCCAACTAGTGACAGGATCATATGGCTTTTTTCTTTCCTCTGTTAAAATGATGACTTTTTGGGGAGGATCTTCCAATGCTGAACCAACACTGCCATCCCTATAACAAAACCACTTTCTACATCCTGCCAGATCTGACTTCTAAGAGTTTGTTTTGTTAAACAAATTTCTATCTATGTTCATATTATCATTATCCAGTTTTAGGATTAGCACAATGGTGAGTTCCTAAAATGAGGGGAGAAGTGTTCCTTCTTTTTTCTGCTTTAATTGTTTGATATAATTTATCAGTTAAAATGTATATAAGCCTGCTGTTGTCAAATAGGTAGGTTTTCAAGCTAGGAATATACTTTCTTTAATAGGTGCTATTCAAATGTTATATTTCCTCCAGAGTTAGTTTCATTAATTTGTATTCCAAGGTACTTCTTAGAAGTAGTCAAATTTATTTCAAAACAGATTTTTGAAATATGCTTTCTATATCCTTTTAAATTCTGTAAAATCTGTGGGAATGTCTCCTAGATCTTGATATTGTAATTTAAAAAATGTATAATTGATATTGTGTAACAGGAAGAAAAGGTCTAAAGGTGCAGGGGAAGTGGGAGGGGTAGGGGAAAGGAAAAAAGGGGAAAGAAAAAATATGAGAAAAGGAAAAAAATGGAAACAAGGTCTCTGCAAGTAGGGAAGGGTGGAGGGGGTGAAGGGAGGGCAAGGGAAGGGGAAAAAAAAAAGAACCAAGATACTCATGTAATGGTACAAGATCCCAATGATGAATGTAACTGTATTTTATACTGAAAATGTACCAATAAAGTTAATGGGGAAAAAAAAAAGAAAAAAACACTCAACTTTAATTTAGTACAGCCCCATCTATAATTATTATTCTGAATTAGGATTGTGAACTTGACTCCTCTTTCTTTCTTCAGATCCCACTTTAGACCCAACTTCCTGGAAGTTCCTAGAGTACCTCCTTCCTAAAGCCCAAGGCCAGATCGTGGCCTCTTTCTTGCTTTTAGTATTGACTTCATCACTACATTTAACCATACTGTACTAAAGTTTATTTTATCTCTCCAACTTGCTTTCTTATTTACCACTGTATTCCCAGTACCCAGCAGGGAGCATAGCACATAGTATGTGCTTTGAATTTCATGGCTGAATGAACTGTTTAATTATCAAATGGCTGGTTAGACTTTTGACACTGACCATTATTAACAAAAACATTAAAAACAATGTCAAACTGCTTATGGATTACAAAGGAGGAAGCAGTCAGCAAAGTGGATATGGACAGCACAGAGTGTCAGGCCCTGTGGTAATGTTCTGAAAGACCTCAGCTAAGCCCTGCACCACTACATCAATCACAAGACTTTCCCCCTGGCCTGCTGAATAATGTCTCCTTATGGCTAGCAGATCTATGTCATCGAAATGGGACATAAATACTAAAATCTCACCATTCACATGCTGTTACTGGACCAAGTATTAGATAAGAAGCAGAAAATATTTTTGATTTTCCTCCACCCCTCAGAATGCGATTCCAGAAACACAGGTTTTCAAACTGGACTCTGCAATCCCATCAAGAGTCATTTAGGGGACAGCAGGGA
This sequence comes from Heterocephalus glaber, assembly GCF_053883595.1. Classification (NCBI taxonomy): domain Eukaryota; kingdom Metazoa; phylum Chordata; class Mammalia; order Rodentia; family Bathyergidae; genus Heterocephalus; species Heterocephalus glaber. The sequence continues at coordinate 18,519,222 of NW_028258302.1, read as the reverse complement.
AGGAAGTCTGAGTAGGCCAAGCTCCAGGCTCTTCTGTATTGGGTTCTTTACTTATGACTATGGAAAAGAATTCTGTATGTTTTATTTAAAATTAAACCACCCATTTGGCCCAATCCCCTTATTTTAAAAATGCAGAAACAAACTCAGGAATAAATAATATGGTTTCTCCAGTAATTTAGCAAAGTCAAAGATTTCAGTCTCCTGGCTTTCTATCCACCATTCTTCCCTTTGTACAAAATTACCTATCTTCCTGTAAACTCTAAGTATTTTTACAAAGTGAGAAATTCTGAGCACTACTCTAATTATATACAGACCAATAATAACAACAGTATAAAGGAACAAACAAGCAGATCTGCAAACTGAGCACTACTATACTCCATGCAATATATTAAGCACCTCATATGCCTGTTTTCTTCGGGAATCCCAAGTCTAGCATTTACACATTCTTAAACATATTATTTCCCTGAGAGTTCACACCCATACAATGAAAATATGGGCATGTTCAGTGCCTAGAAGAAGGCAGTGCACAGAAATCACAAAAAAAACAGTAGCTATTACTATTAATCTATTCGGTTTGAATAATAATGTCATGGGATGAAGACCCTCAAATTTGCCCAGGCACATAGCTAGTAAGAATGTCCTGATGACGAATCCAGCTCTAGTTCCAAAGTTCATATTCTTTTACAAATAATATGCTGTTTGGTCAAATCATGATCTTCTCTTTACCTCAGTTCCTTCCCCTGAATAAAAGAAAATCAACCTATCTACTCTCAGTAACATTATATGCAATGAAGTCAAAACCAAAATCAATAAAACAGTAGTATAATTCTTGGACTTGTCCAATTCAGAATAATCATTATAGATGAGGCTGTACTAAAGTTTCACCAGTTGGAATCTCCCTAAATAACAATTCACTAAGATCATTCTTGCTACTCAAGGTAAAAAAAGGAAGTGGATCAAAAAAAGGATTAGGGTGTCACTTATCTCTGACTTTCTGAGCCTGAGCTAGCCAAAGAAAGAAATGCTTTCTCCAGGCCATCCACAAAGGGAAGGAGTAGACTCATCTTTTCATAATACCTCCTTCACCCCCTGGCAAAATTCATTATTTAATAGACATTCATGGAACATTTATCAAGCATGCAGAATTTTGTCAAATACTAGAATGAGAAGACCTGTCCCTTTCCTTTACAGAATCAAAAAGATATACCAACTGTAAAACAATGATAAAGAAGCCTTCTCTGACCATCTCACATAATAATAGGACATATCCCTCTGCTCTCTGCTTTCTTATACTTCTTTATTTTGTATAGCACATTCTATCAGATACATGTGCACTGGAAGTTCAGAAGTGATTGTGTGTGAGGACACCATCTGGGAAGGAAATTATTTATATTAAAACTTAGAAAACCACAGAGTCTGGAATGGTGGTGCATACCTGTAATCCCAGCACTCAGAAGCCTAAGACAGGAAGACTGCTGCGAGTTTGAGACCAGTCTGGGCTACATAGTGAGGTCAAGGGCAGCCTGAACTACATAATGAGACCATGTCTCAAAAAACAAACACCAGGGGGTGGGGGGGAATAAATCACAGAAAAGTAAAGAACAGAAAGGACAGTCCCATCATTTAGTACCAGCTTCTCCTAAACCAGCAACTAGTTCAGTTCCAATTTACATCAGGAAGATAAAAATTGCCTCTCATTTTGGGAATGTTTCTGCCAAAGTTCTTGAATCTGGTTCTAAGTGTCCCTATCCAGCATTCTGAAGACTAGCTCTTCTTCCTGTCCTGGCAGATCAGGAAGGTTTGAAATAGAACATAATCAAGCCTGCCCTGCCCCGCCCCTTTTCCCAACACAGCTGCCATGATTCACTTCCTCTTCCCAAGTCATTCATTTAAAGCAGGGGTCGGCAAAGTTTTTCTTTACAATTTGATATGTAAGAATACCAGGTCAGTTTAACAGTAAATATATTAGCCTTTGTAAAACCTAAGGTCTCTGTCTCAATAACTCAACTGTGCTATTATAGTCATACACTATATATAAATGAATGAACTGGCTATGTTTCAATAAACTTTATTTACAAAATCAGGCAGGGAGCCAGCAGGCCACAGTTTGCCATCTCTCGATCTAAAGGAAAACTAGGGCAATATGTTTCAGTCACTTCCTCCTGATTACTTCTATCTCACCACCACTTCTTGAGTGTTTCTATTTAATTGCTGGGCTTTGGTGATGTTTCCCAGAACTACAAATTCATATTTTAAACATGCAAACCTCAGAATTAGTAGCACAAAAAGCATTCAGCTATTCTTCAATATGGAAAGGACTTAGAAGTCATCTGACCCAACCTCCCACTCAATGCAGAAGTCATCTAGCAAGTAGTCACTCAACTCTTATTCAAATACTTCTAATGACAGGAAGAATATTCATTTTCCTCCATCCCTCAAGACAACTCATTCCATCTTTGGGCAGCTCTAAGGTAAGATACTCTACTTATTTTTCTTCTTCGTGCATTTAACCACCTGATTACTGTGATTTGTTTACTGTCTGACTTTTTACTAGAATGTGAGATCCATGAGGCCAGAAACATGGTTTTTTGTGTTCATAGTTATTTTTACTGGTGTATCCCCAGCACCTTAAACAATGTCTGGTATATAAAAAGTGTAAATAACTGTTTATGGGAGGGGCAAGGACAAACAAAAAACGCTGCATTTGGGCAACTAAGTAAATCTGCCTTGCTAATAAGTGAGGAACAAAGGGAAGGGCAAAATAAATAACTGGTAAGGTCTGAATGATAGATTTGAAGGCCCTGAAATCTCAGAACAACTGCACGGCTAAGGTTGTAATGTTTGAGGAACACTTAGAATTCCCTTATCTCCCTCCTTTCCCACCCTTCGGAGCCTCTCCCGCACCATTCTTATGGTGAACATCTTTTAACACATCATCTGTTCTTTTCAGACTTCCCCACAGAAATGCACCATTCTGAACTATCTAGATGCTTCTATCACTATGCCCATGATACTCAAAATATATTTGTCATCCTTTACTGGGTTCTGAGCGCTAAGCTATGAAGGCAGAGGCTGTGTAAGTTTCTTTTTTCTGTCATGGGCATGGGAATACAGTGATGGGGCAATGTAGAAACCTTATAAATGTTTGGTAAATAAATGAAGGTAATAGTTTTACTGTATTCTGTACAGGCCAACCACATTTAAGAGACTGTATTCAGATCAGGGCACTACTTCCCATTCTAGGAAAGATATTCAGCTTTTATGCCTAAAGTTGCAAATGCAAATGTCACAAATATCTGGCCTATAATATAAATAAGTATCAAGGGCCTAAGAGGACTACAGCTAAGAGGGGAGAGATCAGGCCGTTTCTATACGAAATCTCTTAAATGTAGCCAACAAATTCATATGTGAAGAAATTTTTTAAAAATTACTTCTTAGACCTTCAAAACACATACTACAGTTACATCTTCGAATGGACTTGGGAGGCAAATTTGCAACCTGTTTTAGACAAAGAGTTTTAAACTCAAAACCAATACAATCAGAACTGTGCTTCTCAAAGGCCATTCTGATAGGGTAAACTAGGGTGCTATTATAACAGTCAAGGCAAGAAATGAAAGAAGGGCCTGAACCAGGACAATAGCAATGGGTAATAAAGTCCCGGGGGGGTGGGGGGGGGGTGAAGGTCTGAACGATGACCTGTTCTATCCAGGTCTAATAACAAAGCCCAAGATTTCATGAGTTAATCTGGCAGCCACATTATTAGTTTTGTAGGTTTGTACTGATTTTATTGAATAAACTGTTAAATCTAATTAATTTTAATAAGCTAAATACAGGACTTAATTTACACTTCTTTTGTAGGCAGTATGGTGCAAGGATTAAAGATTATTATAGACTCTCGAGCCAGACAACCTAAATTCAAACCCTGACTTAATTAATTTCCTAGCTGAGTGACTTTGTATAACTCACTTGACTTCTCTGTTTCCATACCTGTTTTATAGGGTTACGGTAAACGTAAGTGCTCAGACTAATATCTGGTCCATATTAAATGGCATTAAGCTTTAGCTTAAATTATTATTTATTATATTCTATACTTCAATCCATTACCCAAATATTCTGTACACTATCTAACTTACATTCATTATTTTAAATCCAATAGGTTTGTCTTTTCTCTATCGTCATCTAAGTTGATGTTGAAATTGCTAAACAAAATATAACCAAGAATAGGCCTCTAGAATGTCACTAAAACCAGCTTTTCTAGATAAAGACCTATTTTAAACTAAGATCTAAAACAAGTGAGAAATCCAGCCAGGGAAATCTGGGTGATACTGCAACGCAGGCAGAGGGAGTAGCAGATGCAAAATCCCTGAGGTATGAGTGGTTACTTGTCATATCTTAAAGACCCACGGGTAGGCCAATGTGGCTGAGGTAGAGGAGAAGGGAAAGAGCAGTAGAAGATAAGAGAAAGAACTAACGGTACCCAGATCATTAGGGTCCAACAGCCAGGTATCCATAATACCTTCAAACAGTTGTTCAATCAGCTCCAAAGCCAAGTCACATTTTCTTTGTGTTGTGATCACACAAGAAAGCATGAGATACCTAATTTTATCATTTAAGTACTTTAGTTTTACATATCTGATCTTCCAGCCTAAGAAACTTTGCAAAAATGAAATGCCCTGATCCACAGATAGACAGACAGATACAGACATGGATAGTTATAGATGGTAATTCTCTCTGGATAGTGTTGTTTTGCATCTCTATTTCTCAATATTTCTATAATGAATTTGAACTAATTTTATAGTTCAAATAAAATCACGGCAAAGCTTAAAGAAAAAAAGGATTATTACCTGTTAGCATAATGTAGTGAATATAAGCCATCTTTCTAAGAATCACTGTGTTCTCATCTTTTGCTCAATAAATTTTAAAATTTTACCAAGGATGATTGGTAAGTTTCCAATGACACCCTCAAACCTACATAACGTAGAAGTTAACTCCAGATAAATCAACATCTTTATTAGGAGAATAAGAATTTGACTCTGCTTTCAAATAATGTCTTGAGGGCCAGGGATTTAGCTCAGTGGTTCCACCACCTGCTTCCCAAGCTCAAGGACCCGAGTTCCATCCCCAGTACCAAAAAAACCAAAAAAACAAAAAAACCCAATCAAATAATGTCTTGAACTCATTACTTTCTAGCTACTCATCACTAGTACCCTAGTCCAAGCAGCTTCCCAACACACACACACACACATACACACACTCACACATACTCACACTGATTACTGCAAAAGCATCCTAACTGGTCTCCTTATTCCCACCATGGCCCTCCCTTCCTTACCTTCCACAGTCTATATTCCCATGGCAACCAGAGTAAGCCTTCAAAAACCTAAGTCAGATCATGTCATTCTTCTGCTCTAAATGCTCTACTGGTCCCACCTCACTTAGAATAAAATGTACACCCCAAAGGTGTTTCCATGGGTCTCATTACTTCTTTCTCTTATCGCCTACTGCTCTTTCCCTACCCCTCTACTCCAGCCACACTGCCTCCCTGTGGGTCTTTAATAACACTTATATCCTGGGAGAAATGGCTGGATGGGAGAACAGCCTGGATGCTGTTCTCCCAAATATTTGCCTGGCTGGATTTCTCACTTCTTTTAGGTCTTAGATTAAAATGTTATCACCTCATCAGAGGCCTTCCCTGGCTGGTTACCTTATATAAAGCAGCAATTCCTTAGCTCCCCCATCACTCCCTATTAACTTTACCCTGCTTTTTTCTGCTTAGTACATATCACTTGGATATCATTTACCTATTTCCCTATTTATATCTATTATTCATTTATTTTCATCTGTTTCTACCCATTAGAATATAATTCTTGTGGGCACAGACTTTTTCTATTTTGTTTAATGTCGTATACTGAGCATTAAGAACTGTACTTGGCATATACAGCGGTCAGTTTTTATCATCAGAACACAGCTCCCATGTACAGAAGATTTTACATATAAATAGGTATGTATAAGTTTTGTTGATGAAAATGTTTATTCCCCACCCCAAAATTTCAGCAAGTAAACTAAAAATTACTAGGCTCTAATAAAAAGAAACCAAATATTAACTGCCACCCATCCAACCAGAATTAATATCATTATTTGAGGTAGAAAATGCTCTAGGAAAAGGAGAACAATTCCCCTCCCCCCACCCTCTGCCCCTCAAAAAGCAAGTATTGGCATGCCAAATCCTGAAAAGGCTAGGAAAAGGAAGTACTTATTGAGCAAACCTTCTTTATAGTTTATTTTGCTTTCTTTGGGGTACCGGGACTCAAACTCGTGACCTTATGCTTGCGAGGCAGGCAGTGGCACCACTGAGCTAAACCCCTGGCCCTATTTTGCTGTGTTTTTTAAAAAGTTGAGTCATTATCTCAATTTAAAAAGTTTTTCAAAAGGGAAACATTATAGTGTAATGAAAAGAACCCAGGTTTAAAACCTAGTTGTATCATTTACTGCCTGTATGAACTTGGAGAAGTTATATATGAGCTCTCTAAGCTCATGTCCTTATGGTAGTGGTAACAGCAGTAACTTCAAGGGGTGGAATAAATATTAAGGGAGACAATGTCTGACAGGGTTATGCCTGATATATAATAAATATTCAATGAATGGTAGTTTGGGCCTGCTTCTTAAGGTCATTGAATCCATGCAAGGATTTTTACCTTCATCAAGTCAGGAGCTTAAGGGAGAAAAAAGTTAAAGAGAAAAAGGATACTTACCCTATGTTCAGTTCACAACAGGCCATCAACAAACACTGATTCTCCTCCCTTCCTTTGCGGTGCTGGAAATTTGTAGAAGCTTCAAAACCCATCCAATGCTATTAGTATGCCCAGACTTCACTGTACAACATACTTACCATTTAGGTAATTTAAGCTTTCTGTCAATACTTCTGGCTGTTCCTCCAATGTTTGCTGTCTTGGGAACAGTCACTCTCTCTCAATGCCAGTTGCCCCTTGACCTGGATAGAATATAATAAAAAGAAAAGAAGACATAGGTAAAGCATGAGTCATATCAAGGCAAAGCTGATCCAAAGGCCTTCACATACAGTGCAGTGTTAGAAAAGACAAAAGCCAAGAGTGGAATCCACATCCTGACACTGAAGGGAGAGTTAGCTGTAACTCTCAGGGGAGAGGAGGAGTTTGGTTCCAGAGACTTCCCTTTTCCAAATGGATAATAAACTCAAGGATGAGTTCTCTTTCCCTAAATTAACAGGCCTGTATATTTCCTGGTAGTCTAAACATGCATATGAAACCTATGAAGCACCTCAGAAATCAACTAGTTAAATGCCCTTGTCATAAGGAAGGAAACTGAAACTTGGGAAGAGTGAGTCACACAATTACTTGGGGGTAAAGTCAGGATTCTACTAAAAATAAGATGTTCTGGAAAGATGGGTAAGAAAAAAATAATAAACATCAGTAGATTGTCTACCATATTCTAGGCACTATGATTTATGTAAGACAATAATATGATGATGTTATCCCTACCTCACAGATAAGACAAGTGACTTGTCTAAGGTCTTCCAGCTCGCTTAGTAAGCAGTCAGGATTTAAACCCAAGACATTTAATTGCTTTCTTGACTCAGTCCTCAAAAGGGCCCTGAACTACTCAATATCAGCTAGAAGTGAAAACAGCTTCTCTGTTGGCATAATTACCCTCCAGTTTTATAATTAGCAACCTCCTATGGAAGAGCTGGAAAGCCGGCCAACATATTGAATCTTACCACTGTTAACATTACGGAAGAGTTACCAGAGGTGGAAGATCTGGGTCAAATCTTCCTGTCTATCCTGATCTTGAGGAAGAATGCAAAGTAGTTTCTAAATAATGGTAACCTAAAGCTTATGTACATGGTTGCATATTCAAATATCTCCTTCCTTTCATCATGACTGCCTATCACTCCCTATACATCCTCGCAGATCACCATCTGACCACGCTTGAGATTATTGGTCCCTTTACCCAATTCCCACACCCCCAAATCACACATACACACAGTAGAATCCATCCCTGCCTTTGCCTTCCTAGAAAACTGGAAGGATAGAATTAAGATGGAGAAATAATAAGATGTTTCCCAAATTGTTTAAAAGATGAGGGTAAGGGCCGGGGATTTAGCTCAGTGGTTTTGTCGCCTGCTGCGCAAGTACAAGGACCCGAGTTCAATCCCTGGTACCAAAAAAAAAAAGATGAGGGGAAAAGGAGTAACTGGAGCCTCAAGCCAATTAAGACCTGAACAGAAAATAATTAGTGATAACCAACAGAAATAACTACAAAAGAAGTATTTAAAAACAACAACAAAAAAGATGTATACCAAAGGCAGCACGCAAGGGTTGGCCTGGGTTAAGTGGGAAAAAAGCTTTAGCTCCTGTGCCCCCTGTGACTGCTATTCAAACAGCTTCAGGACAAGCCCATAGACCCTCTGTCCTACCCCTATTGCCATATGTCTTTCCTCTCCCCACCCACCTTAAACACACACACACATCTTCCTTTGCATATCCTAGAACTTCTACATAAAAAGTCTGAACTCTAAAATAGCTAGAGAGAGCCAGGGATTTAGCTCAGTGGCACTGTGCCTGCCTCGCAAGTGCAAGGTCCTGAGTTCGATCCTGGTACCAAAAAAAAATAGCTAGAGAAATTTGGGTCCTTAGGCATGTAGTAAATTTTGTGCATTCTCCTTGCTTTAAAAAAAAAAAATCTAGTCTATCTCCACTGCAGTCTTTACAGCCCTAACAATGACCACTATCTCTGCTAAAACACACACACACACACACACACGCACGCACGCACGCACGCACGCACACACGCACGCACGACAAAAAAACCTACTGCTCCAGCACCCACCACCCACTGCCAAATTTGTTGACAGGTAATAAATGCCCAGAGGGGTGGGGGGGGGGGTCCTCTTCAAAACAGGATGGAATGCACTGCCAAAAGTCAAGTAAACTGGAACTCCAGATGATCCTGATTTGTTTTCAACAGTCTACATTCTCTTATTTCTAAGAAGTAAAAGCAAGTAGTATGATTTTTCTTTACCTCTGAATGTCATTTACTTCTTCCATCCTCAGTGTGTTAACTGTAAAATTATCAAACTCTTTAGTGCTACTCCTTCAGAGAACTTTCTACCCTACAGATTGCCCCACATCACTTTCCTCTTGTATCTCCTTCTGGGGCTTCATGTTGTTACTGCTGGTGATGACAGTGGTGGTACACCTGTATGTGTCTGTCGAAAAGCACAAATGAAAGAATCCTTATAGATCATGCAGAGTCCACTGACTGCTTTTTCCTGAGACCCATGTAAGTCCCAGAAAGGAGAAGAGATTTGCCTTGAGTTACAGACAAATTAAAGTAAAAATGTTGGGGAGTCCTTTCGCTCCCCAAATACTTCTATAATGAATAAAAGCACTTTCAAGGAATTCTGCTTCCATAACAATCTTCCCAGAGATAACTATAATCTGATGGGGTAAAATACAAAATACAACTATCTCAAGTGAACAAAAGCTGTCATATTTTGGAAAAGCAATTGAAAACTGGAAGAAAGGACCGGAGTGGAATAATTCTCCATTTTTGGAACTCTTGCCCAAGAGTAATCGAGCTGAATTTCCAATTTAAAAACCCTAGATTTTCTGTCCTGAGCAACTAGAAGGTAGAGCTTAAAGCAGCCACAGATAGTGGGAAGTAGGAAAGACAAAAACCAGAGAAGGAGAGTCCCAGGTTCTGTGAGCAAACTCTGCCCAAGTCTCTGGCTGAACCATGAACCATCCACACACAGGGCAAAATCCAAAAACCTCAGCTAAAAGACAAAAGAACTGGACTAAGATTTGAACTGACATCTACTATAGGTATGACAGAGTTTAAAGTTTGAGGTCTGAGTGCCTGCTAAAATAAAAACAGACAGAATCCAGAGTCTCTACAACATAACATTCACAATGTGCAGGACACAATCACTCCAAATTACATAAAAACCTAGGAAAATTAAATCCATTCTCAAAGGAAAAGACAATCAGCAGAGGGTAACCCCAAGATGACCACATGTCAGAATTACCAGACAAGAATAGTAAACATAACTATTATAACTAAGCTCAGTGAAGTGTAAGAAAATATGCTCCAAATGAAGGGAAAAAAACAGTAAATCGCAGATATGTCCACTTGATTCATCACATTCTTATACAATTATTCAAATTTTAAGACTTGATTACTATTTAACTGGGCATGGTAACACATGCCTGTAATCTCGGCCCTGGAAGGCAGAAGGATCACAAGGTTGAGGCAAGCTTGGGTCAGATAGCGAGTTCAAGGCCAGCTTGAGCAACATAGTAAGACCCTGTCTCAGAAATTTTTAGAAGTCATTATTAATTTTTTAACTGTATGAATAACAGAGATTTTGGTATGTGTCCTAATGGAGGAATGGTAAAAAGTCTTTCATATGAAAGTGCTTCTAATTCTCCCAGGATAACTCTTTTTTATCTACATAACCTTTGAAGACGAGAAGACAGATATGCTTACCCCTGATATGACAACTATGCAAACAGATTAAGAAACCTGTGACCCTTTTTGAAAACTAGCAACAGATACAGGACTAGAACCCAGCAATCTCATCTCTGTACATCGGGTTCTTTTTCACCTTACCAAAGAACCAAGAATATACACAAGATTGGAATTAGACAGAAAAAATTTAAGAACTTTCATGCACCTTAGGGAAGCATTTATTAATAAACAATTGAAATAAATAAATAAATAAATAAATAAAAACAACTGGTAAAAGTAACTTGAGATTAGTGTATCTATGTATTTACTTGAAAACTGTCATCCAAAGAACCAACACCTAGCTCAGTCATTTCCTCTTCTAACAACAAACTGAGTATGTTTCTTTGCACTTAGTCCATGTTTATGAGGATCAGTAATAGAAACGCATGTCTAAAATTGTTACTTATTCACCTGCTTTAATAAAACTGGCAGAATCCAAAGAATATGCTGATCCCTTTAACTTCTCAAAGTCTATAATTAAGATTATCAACTGGCAGTAAGTAGAGTACAGCATGTATAGTAAATGCAGTTAAACAGCAAGTCACAACAACTACACCGAGAAGAAACCAAAAGAGCTTTCATTATCTATTAATTTTCATAGTAATCCTAATCAGATAAACTCCATCATGTTCATTTTACAAAGAAGAAAACAAAGTCTCAAAGTCACATTGCTGATAAGTGGTGAAAGGGCTTCTCCCCCAGGTATTTCTGGTCTGAATTTTGCTTTCTCCTCTCCAGTACACTCTCTCTCAAATCTTATCTCAGGAAAAGCAGTCCTGTTCTGCAGCTCAAACATCACAAGCCTACATGTAACTGACTACCTATAAAGCATCAAGCTCTAAAGTCAGCACTGGAGATAAAGCAAATGAGAAACAGATTTCATCCTCGTAACATTTATAGTATACTGCAACAGAAAACAAGAATCCTATTATTAAGTATATATTATATGAAATACAATTTAATAGAAATTAACTCACTCAGGGAGAATGAGAATGTTCTAGGTACAAGAGCGAGCATGGTGAATTTGAGAAGCCAAAGGTAGATCTGGGTGGTCAAAAAACTAAGAACAAGTAGAAATACGAAGTAAGAAGAAGCTAAAAAGACATGAAAGCCACACCATGCAGGCCCCTGGAGGGCAAATTTTGGATTTAGGTCTTTACCCAAAGAGCTACAGGAAGTCATTTAAGTATTAAACAGAGGTAAGACATACACATTCCAAAAAGAACACTTTGGCTTCAGTATAACAGATGAAAGGAAGTAGAAAGATGCCAAGAGATCAGTTAGGAGGCTAATTCTACAGTCCAAGAAAGATGATGGTAGTAACACCAACAATAATGGGCACACAGTGGACACTTGCCACATACTAGGCACCATTTGTTCTAAGCACGCTATATAAATAAATTAAATCCTTACAACTGTGTTAGGCACTATTATCTTTATCTTATAAAAGGAGGCATAGGTTAAGTATTTAACCAAATTGCCCTTTTCATGTTCCTACTTCATCATCATTCTCTTGAAGTGCCTTTAACATACTTACCCCCTCCTCTCCCTTCTTCATACTCAAAATTTCAATCCTAGTTAAACCAAACTAAGAACTACTCCAGGACTACATCAAAGCAGCTAAGTGCTACAGAGAAACAACCACTAGTAACATTGACTGGTATCATTTTAAATCCATCCCCACAAACTTCAAATACATGCCTTGATGGTGCCAGCAATTCAGCTACATTTCCCCTCCATGGATTCACCTTCCCACTGTTCAAAATGACTTTCACATATTCTTCTCTCTTGATAAACCTCTAATCTCTATCAGATGATAACACTGTCACCAAGAAGCAATATTCAGACCCTCATTTGACCTCCACATCCAACAATATGTCAGTGTTCTGCTTTCCCTACAGTTAGAATGAATTTTTGTTGGTATAAAAAATATTACTCTTCATCTCTATTATAGACCCAATTCCCTGGCATCTTCATATGCATCATTCTCCCTCTCTCTCCCTCTTCCTCCCTGTCTCCATCATAATTCTCTTGTTACATCCATCGGCCTACAAACATGCTGCTATATAAGAATGCTATTTGGAGTGAGGTCCACAAACCAGCACTGGCTTATAGACTTACTATCAGAACTATAGAAAGTGAGAGTAAACATTTAGACATTTGTGTAGAAGGTGACAGTTGCTGCAACAACAAGTCCATGATCCATAAGCCCTTCTCAAACAGGGTCTAGACCAGTAAGACCAATGAACTCACACAGATACATGTGGAATAAGCTATGTACAAAGCAGACATAGTACCACATATAGGTCCCTGACAGATTGGAAAAGAATTAATTCATCCTGCATCATCACAGACAGCTTAAGAAACCCACCTCTAAACTGTGCTTCTTAAACTCTGCATACAAATCAAGTAGGGATCTCATTAAATTGAAATTTTTAATTCAGTGGGTCTCTGGTAGGGCCTGAGAGTTTGTATTTCCAACAGATTTCTAAGTTGATCCAAAGATTATTATTTGCAACCTTAAAATGACAACAAAAAGAAAACAACTCTCCTTTGATCTCATACCTCTTCCACCTCCAGCTACTACAGACCCAATACTTCTGCTCCTTGCAGCAATGCCTCTTTAAAGAGCTATCTACACTAATCATCTTCATTTCTTTCATTTTCTCAGTTCACTCCCTCAGCCTTCTTCTATCCCTAACATTCCACTGGAACTGTCCATTCCAAGGTCCAAGTCCTCAATATTGCCAAATTCTATGGTCATTCTTTATCTCTACCTTATTCAACCTCTGAACAGCATTTATCACAAATGACTACTCTAGGGCCAGGGATTTAGCTCAGTGGTGCTGCTGTCTGCCTCACAAGCACAAGGTCCTGAGTTCCATCCCCGGCACCAAAACAAAAACAAAATAAAAAACAAATGACTACTCTCTCCATTAAAACACATTCTTCCAAAGGAAAAAATAGAAACAAAGTCTTTGTAAATAGAGAAGGGTGGAGGGGGTGAAGGGAGGCCAGGGGAATGGGGAAAAGATAAGAACCAAGATACGTCATGTAAAGGTACAGGATCCCAATGATGAGTGAAACTGTATTATATACCTAAAATATACCAATAAACTTAATTTAAAAAACCACATTATTCCTTGGCTCCAAGACAGCACACTCTCCTATCTTCTTCTCCCACAGGTTGATCCTTTCTTTTCTTTCCTCCTCTTTTGCTCAATTAACCCCCAGGACTCTTCATCTGTACTGTTCCTTCTTTGAGCAATCTCATCCATTTCCAATGACTTCCAAATTTTGGAAGCATAACCAAAAACCAGAAGCATATCCAATAACCTACCTGACATCTCTACCTAGCTGTCTGATTGACATCACATCTTCACACATTCATTATACATATTTTCATATTTTTGATGGTACCCACCTTCACCCCTCTCTCCTTCAACTCACTCCTCTTCAAATCTTCCCCTATCTTAGCTGACATAGCACCACCATTCACTCAATTATTCAGGACAAATACCTGGAATCATCCTGGGTTTTTCTTCCCCTAGACCCCACATGCAAATCTATCAACAAGTCCTGTATACTTCTCAGTTGGGTCGGTCCCTCTATTCTCTACTAGCATACTAGTCCAAGATACTGAACCCTCACTCCATCTACTACAATAATCTCCTCCTTAAACCTCCCTGATAGACCGTTCTCCCAACAGCAGATTACATGTCCAAAAAATTCAATCAGATCAAAATTCTATCCTGTCAAACAAACAAAAAGTCTTCACAATAGTTTATAAGTCTCTACAAGATCTGGCCCCTATCTACCTTTCTGACCTCATTTCCTACCAGCTCCCCTCCTTACTTCCTGTTTCATGCATATTTTGTGTTCATTTCTGCCCTATGGCCTTTATACTAGCCATTCCCTCTTCTCTGTGTACAGCTGGCTCCTTTTGGTCATTCAAAGGTCAGCATGAATTTTATCCCCTCAGTAACCGTTGCTCCCAACATTAATGTATCACCATGGTGTATGCTCACTTTAACACTCTGCCCTATCAGACATTTTGTGTTTGTCTACTGCTTGTCTCTTTCCCATAACCACATCCACTTCTGACTAGCTCATCACTCTATCACCACCACTAAGAATGGTGCAGGCCTGGCAATAAATGGATGGGTCTATAGCCCAGAGGAATGATCTGGGCTGGAGATATAAATTTATGTCCAAACAGGTGTGGTTACTAAAACCAATGAGAGGGACTGAGATCCCCCAGGAAAAATGTCTACTATGAGAAGAGAGGAGGACCTGGGAGACTAAATATTTAATAGCTGTAGAAAGGAAGATGAGCCTGCAAAAACAACAAAGTAGGAAGAAGAATAGGACAGTGAATGGTACATACTAGGGTCAAGAGAGGAATGTTTCTGAGCCAGGTGTCATGGCACACCCTTATAATCCCAGGATTTGGGAGGCAGAGGCAGGACGGCTGCCATGAGTCAGAGGCCAGCCTGGGATATATAGTGAGTTCAAGGTCAGCCTGAACTATATAGTGAGACCAAAAAAACCAAAAAATAAAAACAAACAAAACACAAGAGAGATGAAGGAGTATTTCTGGAAGGAAAGAAGAGTGGTCAGTAGTGTGGGAGGGCTGAAAAAACTAAAGACTGAAAATGTGTTGAATTCAGCTTGGTGGAGAACATTAGTAACTTCAGTAAGAAGTGTCAGTGAAATGCCAGGGGGCAGAAGCCAGACTGGAGTGGACTGAGAGGAGTGAGAAAGTGAATAAACAGCTTTTTAGAAAAGTCTGCCTGTGTGAAAGGGAAGGGGATTAAGAGAAGGGAGAATTGGGGAGGGGGGTCTTAGTTTTTGTTTAATGGAGGCACCATTCCAGCACTGTCACGGGAATAAGCTGCAAGGCTCAGTAGGGCCAAGACACCTCAAGATTTCAGATCTTTCTTACTCTCACACTCAGCTCAGAATGTAACTTTCCTTGGACTGATTCTGACTCCTACATGTCCAGAGCATCAATTAAAGGTTCTTGTTTATGCATACGTCTCATCTCCCTTAATATAATGGAAGAAAATAAATGGCTTTCTATACGTTTTTCCTTGGTGCTATCAGGAAAGAATAGTGGGCTGTACATACTAGAGGCTCTGAGTAAAAAGGTTTTATGCTATTGTCCACTTTAATTTGAAGACATATTTTTGGAGGGTCATTGATATTTCTACTCCAAGAAATGACTGTCTTTCCATTTTACAGCCTCTAGAGAATACCCCATTTTCTCTGTTCCATACTCATGCCACCCTGCCTGCTTGCTGCCCAAGCAACATGCTACAATGGAAAGAGCACACATAGTTTTCAAAGTCAGAGGACCTAAGGGCTGGGGAGGTAGCTCAGTGGCACCACCTGCCTGGCAAGCGCAAGGTCCTGGGTTTGATCCCCAGTACCAGAAAATAAATACATACACACACACACACACACACACCCCAAACAAAGACAGAGGATCTGCATCCCAACTCTAATTCAGACACACAGCAGTTCTGGTGATTAAATTTTATGACCAGCCAGACACGGGAGCACATGTCTATAGTCCCAGCTACTTGACAGGCAAAGGCAGGAGGATCACTTGACCTCACAGGTTCGAGACCAACCTAGGGAACACTGTGAGACTCACATCTCTCAAAACAAATGAACAAACAAAAACCCAAATATTTCATAACCTCAGCTTTTGTCAACTGTATAGAAAGATGGTATCTAAACTTCAAGGAGCTGCTGTAAAAAGGGCATAAAAATATATATTAAGTGCCTAGGCACATAAGGCCTGACATAAATTCAATTTTCTTGTCACCACCATTCTGAGTAAGCCTACACATTTTTATTTTGTTTCTCTTTCCCTTTGTCTAAATATAACAGGAAGTCTTTGGAAAAGGGAATCTTGAGAAACTAATCTGAGCAGTTCCACTAGAAGTAATTTTAGAGCAAATCTGAAAGGTAGGTGGGTGGGGCCAGAGGTCTAACCAAGCTGCATTTGAAAGGAGGAAAGGATACCCAAGTCAGAAGAAACAGCCTTTCCCCTGAGTTCCTTCTTGTAGCTCCCACCACTGGCTCTGTGTCTTTGAGTATGTCAGGCTTGCCAACATCTTCAGGATTAAAAAACAAAACAAGGCCGGGGATTTAGCTCAGTGGTTAGGCACCTGCTGCATAAGCACAAGGTCCTGAGTTCAATCCCTGGTACAAAAAAAAAGACAACTTACATTCACAGACACACCAGGCAATAAAGCAAACAGTGGAATCCTAAATTCTAATTTTGTCTCTCTGATTTACTAGTTCTGTTACTCTTATAAAACTACAATTCTCTAAAATTTCCTCATTTATAAAATGGAAATGATGTATCTTGACCCCAAGATTATAAGGATCAAATGAAATAATATGAAATAATATATGTGAAAGTACTATGTACATTATAAAACACAGTTCCTGTTATATTACAGGCTCACAAAGCAGTCTAGCTTTGGCCAGTTTAGGTGTGAAGTTTCACTCAGAAAGTCTTCAATTCTAAAATATTCTGTGATCCAAGCTGCCTATTTTTCAGCTCAGGTCTTCTATTTCCTAATTTTACTTGATTCCCTTATCTTAGCAAGGTTCCCTGCACTCCTCTGACAAAAGGATTCTGTGTCTCCAAAACAGTAAAAACCACTGGACGTAATAATATTTATTTGTCCTTTTGGTTCCAACATTCTAAGCCTTTCCATCCTATGCTCCCACAGTATTTGTTCATATCTCTATTTGACCAATTTCCACAGTCTACACTGCATTCGAGTTTTAATCTTGTATCATCTCTAAAGGAAAAAGCAAAAGGTAGAGGGCTGGGGATTTAGCTCAGTGGTTTCACCACCTGCTACGCAAGCGCAAGGACCTGAGTTTGATCCCCAGTACCAACAACAACAACAAAAAAGGTAGAGATTTACCTGAGTTTTAGACTCTCCACAGCACTTATCAAGGAGCTTTATATACAGAAAGCAGTCAAAAAGTATTGGTTGAATTGAGTTGATGTAATTTTTTACTCTTTACACTTACTATCCATACCTTACAATTATAACCATCTTTTAATTTTTCTATATTCCATTCCTTTTGTACATCCAAAAGGCCTGGCACAATGTGAAACAAAGTCAATATTTTTTAAGAACCTATCACTGGTTCATGTCTTGATTAAGGTGAAAGAGCTTAAAGCCAAAGAACCTATCCTAACCTACAATTCTTGATAACTAAACTGGGTTACTGACATATAAATACATTTATCAAAGTGTCATAGACGAAGACTGCTTACTAATACTCATGACACAGAGAGAGGTAAATGAAATGCTGGCATCCTGAGCTTTTTTCTCCCCAAAGGCACCAAAATGTGGTAAAAAGGCAAACATATTGATAGTCAACAGATGCAGACTCTGGAGTTCATCTCTAGAAAATGCTTCTAAAATTAGGCTCCCAATGCCAGGGATTTAGCTTAGTGATTCTGCCACCTGCCTTGAAAGCACAAGGTCCTGAGTTCGATCCCCAATACAAAAAATAAATAAAATGGCTCCCACTGATCTCCCTTCCCTAGTATCCAAGCTCTTATGCGTGCCCCTCCCTTTGAGTGCAGGCTGGGACTAGTGTCTTACATTTTCTAGTGAAGAAAATATGGTAAGAGTTATGAAGATGTTCACTTCTAAAATCAGGTTATTAAAAAACTGGCTCCTTTCTTAGTATCACATGCTTATGTGCACACGTGTACTTGCTCCCATAATCCCTCTCTCACTCTTGCTATTTTTTGCTTGCTTTGATAAAGCTAGATGCTGCGATGGAGAAGCTTATACAGCAAGGAGTTGAAGGAGGCTTCCATCTACCAATCAACCCTCCGTACAGTTGCTGAAGAACTGAATTCTGCCAATACTCACTGAATAAATTTGGAAGCAGGTCCTGTCCTTCTCTAGTTATATTTTCAGATGACTACAGTGCTGGCTGATACCCTGACTGCAGAGTTGTAGGAGTCCCTGAAACAGAGAGGCCCAATTAAATAGCATGCCCAGTTTCTGACTCTCCAGACACTATGATATAGCATTGTTTTGTCCCACTAAATTTTGCTGTACAACAACAGATAACTAAGTTACCTTGCATATTTTCTTAAAAGGAAAGATGGAGAATCTATTGATAAAGATTCTTCAAAAGCATTATCAACCAATCACAAAGTTAACTAACTCAACAAACAAGTTACAAAAAAATTTATATTAATGAGACAAATGAAATTTGAAAGACTGGATATTTAATGATACATTAGTGAATTTTTATTGATTTTTTTTTGGTAACCAGGGATTGAACTCAGGACCTTGCACTTGCAAGGCAGGCAGCGGAACCACCGAGGAGCTAAATCCCTGGCCCATTTTTATTGATTTTTATATATTAAAGTTATGGGGGTATTTTAATTTTAAGAAGTGCTGGGAAGGGGGGAAGTCTTTAAGAGAGAGAGACACTGACATACAGATAAAAATATATATTGGAATTTGCGTGAAAATACAGGATGAAGTGCTAGGGCTACAGATCACTGGCAGAGCACATATTTAGCATGAGAAGGCCCCAGATTCAGCAGACAATAAAAGGAAGGAGAGAAGGAAGGAAGGAAGGAAGGAAGGAAGGAAGGAAGAAAGGAGGGAGGGAGGGAGGGAGGGAATGTAAAACAGATCAAATGGATAGGCATATGATGAAACAAAACTGATTGTGAGTTCCTAGGTGTTGAAACTGGGTACACGGGAATTCATTACGAAGTAGAATGGGTAGATATAAGGATGTAGTTTAGAGGTAGAGTACTTGCCTAGATATACAAAGCCCTGGGTTCAATCCCTAGAACTGCAAAATTAATTACTTAAAATAAAATACAGAGCCAGGATTTAACTCAGCGGCACCATGCCTGCCTCACAAGCGCAAGGTCCTGAGTTTGATCCCTGGTACCAAAAAAATTAAAATTAAATAAAATACAGAAGTGGGGGAGGATGTGGTAAAATACAAGAGTTCATGGCCATTCTAATTCTGACATCTCTGATCCCACAGTACCTCAAGGCCTACGCTATACTCTGACCTTCCCCTGGTTTCCTATATTGGGTACACCACTTCAGTCCATGTTAGTAACTAACATTATCACTGTTCCACAGAAACTGTTGAGCACTTATATCTGATTAGTTAAAACAAAACTATTTAGACAATTTGCCTCTAGAAAGTGAAGAGAATGGAGTAACAGGACAGCTAACTGATACAAGGAGCTTGGCAAAAACTAGGAGAAATCACTCTAGGGTATCCTACACTAAGGAACC
Source organism: Heterocephalus glaber (assembly GCF_053883595.1). Lineage (NCBI taxonomy): Eukaryota > Metazoa > Chordata > Mammalia > Rodentia > Bathyergidae > Heterocephalus > Heterocephalus glaber. The sequence continues at coordinate 18,499,345 of NW_028258302.1, read as the reverse complement.
ATCACTTGTACTTTATTACCGCCTCTTTATCCTGCTTGCATAAGTATTTCAACAAGTCCCTCTTATGCTGAATACCAACTTAATTTCTTAATCCCTTAAAGTTTAACTAAGTTTCAGGTATATGGACTGCTGTGAATGACCTATTTTCCAATATCTAATTGGATTTTTTTCAGCTAATTTAAAAATCTCATTGTCTATATAAGAAAATAATAAGAAAGAAGTCATATATGATTTTTCTCTTCAGAGTCTAATTCTTAGGTAGGAGAATCAACTTTTGAAGTGCCGACTATATGAGAAAATTCTCATTGAATGTGAAAAGTGATGGAGCAACAAATGAGAACTCAGGAACTAGCTATACACTCTTCCTTGAGGTATACTACCATTTCTACTGCCACATCCCATTTCTGTAAAAGACGCTCGGTCATGCTAGCTTCAATCATCCATACAACATTCATATCCTAACCCCTAACCCTCATCCTCTGGTGTAGCTACAGATACTCAAGACACCACAGAGGGAGGGTTGCCTGAAATCAGGAGTTCAAGTTCAGACTGTGCAACATACCAAAACACTGCCTCTTTAAAAAAAAAAAAAAAAGAATGGTCATGAGATATACACTTGTATCTCAGGGGTTTTCCACTCTGGCTAAATATCAGGAAAACTTGGAGAGCTTGTGAGTATCTGACAAATGACCTAATTTCTACACCAAGTCAATGACATAAAAGGGGGATAACAGCAGAAGATGAATAACTCTAGATTAAAAGAAATAGGAAAAATAACCTAATAAACCATGTGGACTTTGACTGCACTCTTACCTAACTAAATGCACAGATATTTCTGAAACAAAGAAATTTGATTATTAATTAGAAATTAGGTATTATGATTTGCTGATTGTATTTAATTTGATGATGGCATTATGAGTAATTATGGAAAATATCTAATTTAAAGATGTACATTCAGGTATACAGGAGTAAAATGACGATATGTCTAAGACTTGTTTTAACATTCTTCAGAAATGAAAAAGGAAGTTGTACGCCAAGAGCCAAAATGTTGTTCCCAAAGTATAAGCATTGTGCCTGGCCACTCTGCCCACCAACCTCAACCCAGCCTACTACATGTCTCCAGAAGCCCAGAAAGTATAAGCCCAGCAGGTGGCCATTAGAGCCCCACTTAAATGGGAGTATCTGCATCAGCACAAGGAACTTAACGGCCAAGGATCATCAAAGATCCCACCTTGATTCAATGGACCTATGCAAGATCAACACATACCTATCCCAATTTCAACACACTCCCAAGAACTCACTCTTAGGAGCTGTACTTGGAATTGGGCCCCTCTTCTGGTATTGTCTCCAAGACTGATAGGAATAAGAAGAAAAAACTTAATCAGGAAGAAAAATTGGATTGAGCATTTAGTATCTTATATTGTGTCTGGCAATGACTATATTCATTCTTACATAAATAAATCTCATACTAATCAATTAAAAAAGACTCAGGAGTGATGGCACATGCCTGCAATCCCAGCACTCTGGGATGCTGAGGCAAGAAGGTCAAAAATTTGAGTCCAGCCTAGGAAATTTACTGACTTAAAGAGACTGTATCGCCAAAAAAAAACACAAAACCTTTTAAAAGTGCTGGGAATATACCTTAGTGTGAAGGCACTGGGTTCAATCTCCAGTACTGAGGAGGGAGAAGGAAAGAAAAGAAAGAAAAAGGGAAGGAAGAAATGGGTGAATTAAATGTGAAATCTCTTGAAAAATTAGATATATGTAGATTCATGTAGTAACCTCCCTACTTTGATGTATTTTTAAATTCTTTATAATTAAAAAATTTTAATACTAATACCTAATAAAACCAGTATCTACCAAAGTTGAACAATACTGTTCCTTGGTACTAAGAAATGAGTGTACATGTCCACCGAGAGACATAGACAAAATAAAAATGTTCACAGCAGCTTTCTCATGTAAGTGCAACTGGTAAGATTCCAAGTGCCCTTCAATAGCAGAAAAAGTTACTGTGGTATATTCATATAGTATTACATAATGCTACACACATCATGGATGGATATCCAATATGATGTTGAGAAAAAAATGCCAGAACTAAAAAGAGTGCATACTGAGTCAACTTATATGAAATTCAAGAACAGACAAAACTAGTCAGTAAAGACAGGCTAAGGGCTAGAGATGTACCTCAGAGATGAAGCACTTGCCTGAAGCCCTGGGTTCAACCCCCAGTTCGACAGTGATGGTGGGGGGAAGTGTGTGTTTATGGGGGAGAGGTAGTATTGATGAGGAAGAGGCATGAGAGAGCTTCTCAAGTTTTGACAATGTTCTGTGTCTTCCTTTGCTGTATTATCTTGATATGAGTATTTTATACAACTACAAGTATATTTAAAAGCTTACTGAGCTACCTGTGTAGATTACTGTAGACCCATAATTCATGAGCAAACAATAGAGGAGTGAACAAAAATCAGAATCTTAGGTATTTTGTAAAAGTTCTATAAGTAATTCTTATGTGTAGCCAATGCTAAAACCATTCTTCTATTTCAGCAAGCTCAAACTTAAGGTTCCCTGGTATTCTACTACAAAAATAGTAACTGTGAGACATAAACAAAGGTAATAAACACAGAAGCTGAAAGGATGGCAGGGCAGAGTAGGGAGAGGGGAACCTGTTTGAAAAAGGTAAAGCTTCAGAACGAACAGGAAGCACAGGTCAGTGGTGATGCAACTAAGAACATAGCTGAAAGCAACAGTAAGTAGGACAACTCAGATCTTAGTTCCAGCTTTTTAATGAACACTATATGGATAAGACTTTAGGCAAATTCTCCATTTCTCTAGATCTCACTAGGATCTCTTACAGTTTTTTGTTTGTTTGGATTTTTGTGGTATTGGGGGATTGAACAAGGGCCTTCACACTGAGCTACATCTCTAGCCCCTTTCTATTTTTTATTTTAAGATGGGGTCTTCCTAAGTCACTAAACTACCCAGGCTGGTCTTGAACTTGTGATCCTCATGCCTCAGCCTCAAGGAGTGCTGGAATTACAGGCATGTACCACCATGCTGTGCTTCTTACAGTTTTTAAACAAAGTCTAGAGAGGCAATCGAGAGGAATCATGTAGAAACAGGCCCTCTAACAGACCCTCAGTTTACTAGCATAGCAATTTTCACTCTGTATTGTAATTGTCTGTTTATCTCCCACACCAAACCTTGAGCTCCCCAAAAGCCAGGATTATGCATTTTATCTCTCAACCAAGCACATGCATACATAAACCTTGACACATCAGTAAATGTGCTGAAAATTATGAGTGTCTGTACTTATATAGACATGAAAAAGAATAATTCATCTTCTACAAGGACACTCTTTCAAATAACAAAATAGTATTTTTCTTATTAATAACAATTAAAGGAAGTCCAGATTCTAAAATGTCCAGAACCATGTGAAATTCAGAATCCCTAGAAGATGTCCTGACAGAGGCCTCAAAAGTCCATGCCTCTTATTCCTCAAATAATATATTTCCTACTAAGGAGGCAGAAGGATCTCTTGAGCCCAGGGGTTCACTGCCAATCTGGGCAACACAACAAGACCTTGTTTCAAACAAAACAAAACAAATAATATGCCTAACATCTAATGCTTATATATTATTTCATAGTTCAAAGAACTTTTACAGCCATATTCTCAAACCTCACAACAATATTTTGAGGTGGTATTATCAAACAGACTTTATATAGGAAATTGAAGCTCAAACTGTAAATTATGTGCTGGTCTAAAGCAAGTTGATAACTACTGAAGACGGGCTTTCATATGTAGCCTCTTTCTTCAATGCATAGTAGAGGCAGAAAAGGGATCATTACCTCCATTCCCTAGCTTCTCAAGATGAGATGGATCAGTCCATTAGCTGCTATTACTTTACAGAGCTATCTCTTAAGTTTTTCTTATCCACATGAGAATCAGTTATATAGATTATTTTTATTATATTTTAAGCAAAATATAAGGCGAGGCCGGGGAAAAAAAATCCACAAGATGGCAAACAGCCACACTTATTAAACTGCTGGCGCATATCTTTGTATATAAAGCTAAAGAAATTACAGAAAAGCATGCTCCAGCAAGAAGTTGCAAGCTGTACAGACCAAAAAGCCCCTCAGCAGTTACGCAGTTATGCACAGCTTATTTAGTGTGGATTTCTTTCACCTGTACTAGCTATTGCCTTCTTCATGCCATTCTAAATTCTTTGAGAGGTCATATCTTCATTAATTTACATATCCCCAGTACAATGACCATATAATACCCAAATCAAAACTGGATCACCAATCATGTTTTTCTGACCTCATAATTTATATAATCTTAAGTTAATTTAAAAATTAAAATATATAATTAACAAACTGACATTCTTCAACAGAATGACATATAAAATTTAGAACCTCTAAAAAACAAACACAAAAGAGCACAACACTTACCAAGGTGCCAGGTACACATTTGAGTGGGCACTCAATAAAGGTGTGGTGCATGAATGATAACAGAGCTTAAAATCCATTGAAAAAGACCACTTACTGTACACTGGGTATGGTGGCACAGACCTGTAATCCCAGCAGTCAGGATGCAGAGACAGGAGGACTGCCATGTTCAAGGCCAGCCTGGGCTCCACAGTGAGTTCAAGGCTAGCCTAAATTACAGAATGAGACCGTCTCAAAAAAACAAAACAAAACAAACCACTTATGGCCATCAAACAAGAACCAAGAGATGCATAGCAAATATCAAGTTAACTGGAAAGACAATAAATTCAGTTCTAAGGCAATTTCAACCAGTCATGCTTGGAGTGACATAAGTGAATACTGGTTGTAAGTACCATATTGTATCTACAGCCGACATCTACATCTCAAATGAATGCACTGCAGCCAGCATCCAACCAGGAGTAACTCACCCCCTTCAACCCTTACTCCCCACCAACAATGCCCTGAAGCCCTCCCTCCCTGCCACAGGATTGCAGAAGTTAAAACAGGCAATACTAAAAGAAGAAAACGAGCATGCCACCTGACACTTTTCTGGCACAGCCTCAGCTGATTAGTTTAGGTTACAAACATGACTGTAAGATTCCAGAACACTGATGAGACTACTCTTTTTCTGAAAACTAAAAATAACCTAGTTATCAAAATAGGAGCATTCCTCAAGTATTTCTGCCCCGTCAGCAACTCTAAATTCTGTGTCCTCAAATACTTCATCTAGTCTATTTGTGTCACATGGATCCAGATCTCCAGATCTCCCCTTTCTTCCCCACTTCTTATTCTAAACCTGCCCTGTAAACAGAGCAGGAGACTTAAAATGCTTTCCCAACTCATGCACTTAAAAGTTTCTCTTCCAATAAACAAACAAGTGCAGAGATTTGTGGTTTCTTCCTTGTATACAACTGGAAGGGTTCAGGTGCAACAAATAATGAAAGGAAAGAAAAAAAAAGGAGGAGGAGGAGGAGGAGGAGGAGGACGGCGACGACAACAAGGAAGACGACGACAAGATAGGGCATGATCAGGAAGTCAGCTAAATGCTTTTCATTCAGGCAGGAATGGAAAGAGTCCCAGCCACAGAGAAGAATACAGCATAAGGGCAAGTGGTGCTCAGTACAGAGCCAGACTACGTTTTTTCACCTTAGAATAGCCACAAAGCCTGCTCTAGAGAGAGAGACTCACGTCCAAATTGCTCTGAACTCAGCTATCCTGACGCTGAAGTGACTTCTTCAGGAAAAAGAAACTCCCATAATTCAAACCAAGCAAGTTAAGCTTGAAATGCAGATTTTACAGTCAAAAAAGCTGAGAGAGGGGCTTAAATCCTATCACTAAGAAGGAATGTGAAGGAAGCTAGAAAACTCTGCCCCCTCAGCTCTCAGGGCCCGGGAGTAAGCCAGCATTCCTTTTCCCAAAGCAAAAACTATGAACTTTGGACTTCCTTGTTCTTTGCAATAGCATCAGAAAAATGCCACAATGCCATGCCACCCTATAAAGACAAAAGGCATCTGCTATTCCAGAATAGTCACACTTGGGATATACACCATTTTATTTCCTACAAACCCAAGTTTCAAGTTGACTTCTCTCGCTGTTATTTTTAAACTTTTACCATCTCTTTTTAAATAACAAAACAATTAGTTTATCCATAAAATCTATAGTCAGAAACATTTCTCCTGAAAGAAAAAAAAAAAAACTTTAGCCTGAGACCACCCAAGGAGTACTGGCAAACTTCCAAAGCAGAATTTATGCTGTACAACAAAAGCAAAGTGTAAATTGAAGTCTTTCATCAAACAGTATCAGAAGAAACTTCTTAGAATTCATAAAATCAAGGAATATCAGAGCTGGAAGTGGGGCATCATGGTGCACATCTGTAACCTCAGCACTCTGGGAGGCTGAGGCAAGAGGATTGCAAATTTGAGCCAAGCTCAGGAAACTTAGCAACTTAGCAAGACTCTGTCTCAAAATAAAAAATTTTAAAAGGCTGGGGATGCAGCTCAGTGCAAAGGGCCTCGGTTCAATCCCCAGTATTGCCCAAAAAATATCAGAGCTGGAAAGGACAGCAATCATCCAGGCTTTCCTTTTTATTTTTTTATTTATTTTCCCCTAGTACCAGGGATCAAACTCAGGACCTCAAGCTTGCAAGGCAGGTGCTGTGCCACTGAGCTAAATCCCCGGCCCCAGGCTTTCCTTTTTAAAATGAGAGGACTAAGTCCCAAAGAGAAGAAATGGAGTCTTGAAGTAAAATAGGACCTATGCGTGAGATTCCTAACTCAGACATCTTACACTTAATCATAGCTCTTCGTAAGACTGAGTGTATGGGGTCAAGTGGCAAAGGAAAGAGGGCAAAAGAAAGTACAGTAAATGACAGCAAGCCAGAGAAGCCAATGTAGTATATGGCACCAATCAAACAAACCAACTCTTTGTGAACTCTCCTTTTCTACTGCTTTGCAGTATGACTCAGGACCAGTTACTACTACTCCATATGCCTTATTTCATGAGATTTTTCTCTTAAATATTATAGATTTTACTAAGAGCAAGATATAAATTACCACCCACATCTTAATGGGTTCTCCCAGTTAATAGGTAAGGTCAGAAACAACCAACTATAAGAATGGAAAGATAGGAAAACCTTTAAACAAAAGGATTAACTTTCTTCAGAGGAAAGGGACACATTTTTTAAAATGACAAAATCAGATGACCCTCACTGAAGGAAATCATATCACCTGACTTCATATTCTAGTATCCAGGCCTTGGGGAAAATAATTTCACTTCTCTGAATCTTAGTTTCTTTGATAGTAAAATGAAAAGGCCCAACTTCAATGGGAGACCTAACAATACCCAAAAGACAAGGTACAAAAGTTCTAAGCTTGCCCACAGGCTGGGAGATGGGTCCTAGCTGAGAAGCTTCTTAGCTGGCAGCCTTCCCAGGAGACAGTAACAGCGGCATCCTTAAAATTAAAGATGGGGAAATCAGTGCATACTTTCTTCAATAGTTTACCCACCAGAATTGTTAGGTACAGTGTGTGTGGGGGGGGGGGGGGTTGTTTGAGGTACTGGGGTATTTAACTCAGGGTCTTCAGACTGAACTATATCCCCAGCCCCTTTTTGTGAGATAGGGTTTTGCTAAGTTGCCCAGGTTGGCCTCAAACTTTTGATCCTCCTGCCTCAGCTTTCTGACCTGCCAGGATTACAGGTGAGTGCCACTGCACCGGCCAGCTATGATGCTTTTAATTACGGTTTCAGTTTGATCATCTACAGATGACTTCCACTTGCCATTACTGTTTCAACCTCCTTCCTTGAAATCAAACTGAATTGTTATTGTCTACTACTAAATATACACTTTCTCAGTATCCTCATTCTCTATTTCTTTTTCTCTTTCATAAATGTATTTTCATGTTAAAGCCAATGATCTTTTTTCTTTTTTTTTGGTACCGGGGATCGAACTTGGATCCTTGCGCTTTTGAGGCAGGCAGCAGAACCACTGAGCTAAATCCCCGGCCCGCCAATGATCTTTTTTAAAAGTATAAACTCAACCACAGGCAAATAGCTAGAATTTCAATGAACCAAAAAAATGGGTTGAGAGTGAGCAGGCTTTTTTTTTTACATAGCACATCAAACTACAGCTAATTCAACCTTCCTCATTCAGAGGCCATTCCTTCTAAAGGGATGTGGCTGATGGTGAAAACAAAATAATATGAGGAAAAAGGACAAAGTTTTGGATTTCTACTGTCTCATCAACACTTCTTTTTTTTTTAGTACATGTTTGCAACACATAATGTTTACAGTCATCATAAGGAAGTTGGTACATATACATAACACACTTTTTTTTCATCCTCTTCCCCTCTCCCGCCCCCTTCCCTCCATTTCTTGGCCCCTTTCCCTTTCAAAAAAATCTATTTCCCTGAGGTAGGCTTGGTGACACATGCCTGTAATCCCAGCATTCAGGAAGCTGAAGCAGGAAGACTGACACAAATTTAAGGTCAACCTGGACTACATCTTGAGACCCCATCTCAAAAAACAAAACAAAGGCTGGAGATTTACCTCAGTGGTTCTGCCACCTGCCTTGCAAACCAAGGTCCCAAGTTTGATCCCTGGTACCAAAAAGAAAAAAGATTTCCCTGTTTCCTATTATCTATCTTCTATTTTTTATTTAAGCTTGTGTGTTTGATTTATTTCACTTAAACATTCTGGTCTCAGGTGCATCCATTTTCTTATAAATAACTTAAGTTTATCCTTTATGGCAGAGTAGTACTCCACTGTGTACAAATAATACATTTTCTTTATTCATTTGTTGACAGGCATATAGCCTGCTTCCAAGATGTAGCTAATATGAACTGTACTTCTGTAAACATGGGTATGCATGTTATCCCTGTAATATGATGCCTTTAACTCTTTTGCGAATACACCTAGAAGGAGAATAGCTGGGTGGAATTTCTAGTCTTAGTTTAAGGAATCTTCTATACTGATTTCCACAGTGGTTGTTCTAGTTTACATTCCCATCAACAATGTAGAATGTTCTTTTTTTTCTCCCACAGTCTCATCAGCATTTGTTATTGTTTGATTTCTTGATAGCCATTCTTTCTGAAGATGGAATCTCAGTGTTGTTTTAATTTGCATTTCTCTAATGGCCAGAGATGTGGAAGATTTTTTTCATGTATTTATTGGCTATCTGTACTTGTTCTGAGAAGTGTCTATTCATTTCAATTGCCCAGTTTTTGACTGAGTCTTTCATGGAGGGGTATCTAATTCTTTTGAGTTCTTTATATATTCTAGATACCAGTCTTCTGAGGAATAGCTGGCAAAAATTCTTTCCCATTATGTAGGTCATTTCTTTACTTTTTTGGCTGTTTCCTTTTCTGTGCAGAAGCTTTTTTAATTTGATATGATCCAATTTGTTGATTCTTGATGCTATTTTTGTGTAACTAGGATTCTGTTCAGAAAGTCCATAGCTATGCCTATGTCTTCAAGAGTTTTACCTATTTTATATTCCAGGAGATTGTTTCTGGTTTAATACTGAGATATTTTATCCTTTTGATTTTAGTTTAGTACATGATGAGAGAGATAGGTCTAGATGCAATCTTCTACATGCAGACAGTTATCCCAGCACCATTTGTTAAAGAGGCTGTCTTCTACTTTGATTTTGGCCTCTTTGTCAAAGATCAGATGCCTGAGTCTAGGAGGCACTGTTTCTGTATCCTCTACTCTGTTCCATTGATCCAGGAGTCTGTTCAAGAGCCAGTACCATGCTGTTTTTATCACTGTAGCTTTTCAACAACACATCTTAAGGTAGAGGATACAGTGTTATCAGAGATTAAATCAATCCAAAAGGAAGCATAAAGAATCTTAAATAGCTGGGCATGGGGGCACATGCCTGTAATCCCAGCACTAGGGAGGCTGAGGCAGGAGGATTGCTACAAATTCGAGGCCAGCCTGAACTACATAGCGAGATCCTGCCTCAAAAAAAAAGAACCTTAAATAAGCAGGTACTTGCCTGCCCACTCACTAAGCTTAGGGTAAAGATGATTTCTATCAATGAGATTACAAATAATAATTTTCAAACCTTAGTATAGATAGAAAATTACCTGGGTACTTGTTAAAATTGTCAACACCCAGTTACTATCCTCAAATATTTTTACTAAGTGGATCTGTGGTGGAGCCAATAGATCTGCATTTGTATTTTGATATCGACAGTTGAAAGACCATACTTTCAAAAATACTATGAAGGGGGCAAAAACTGTTAGGTCTCCTGGATGCTTAAATATACTTTTCCTGGACAAGTAGAGCCCATAATACAGTGTGTGTGTCCCAGAGATAGCTGATTTTCAGGAGTACCAGATCCACTCCCTCCCTTCAGCAGACATATTTTAGAATAAATATGAGCTGATTTTAATCACTCAACTAGGTACTCACCCTCTCTTCTTCCTCCTAAAGTAACTTAGGACTGTTCTAAATGGTGACTACAACATAGTATATTTTGGTTCCTTTTCTTATGGGCCACTCATTCACTTCATTCTGGGTTCTGATTGTCACCTCTCGGAGAAGTATTTCACATCATCCTATCTAAAGTAAAATCCTATTTAAAAATAAGTACACATTCTCTAATTTGACACCTCCTTTGCCTGTTTTATTTCTCTTCATGATTCCTGTATTTTTTGAGATTCATATTTTTTTGAGATTTATACTTTCTATTTATTTACCTCCATCACCAGAATGTAACTCTACTAGAAAAGAGACTTTCCCACTTCTGCCACTGTATTTCTAGCCAGAATGGTGCTTGGCATATACACATATAACAGGTTCTGTACTCTATAAACATTTACAAGTTAATGAAGCACCATTTCAGAAAACCAAGTAAGTTTGTTAGTCTTTCATCCCACTTAGTTCACAGGCCTCACTGTCATATGAGACTTCACTCTAGGTGGCCACTCTTGCTTTTGATGGCTACATCATTTAGAAAACTGAATACAGATACCAATCCAGAGAGGCACCTGTTACCTTACCTTCACTATGCTAGTGTAATTTCCCCCAACTGAACTGTAATGTAAGTTTAAACCTACAGAGGTTTACCAAACAACTTACATTCCATAAGAATGATGGCTCTACTATGTGAGAAGTCCAATGCTGCATTGGGAAACACCAGTGTGAGAGCTACAAGTTTCAACAAAAGCAGAACACAGTATACTGGCAGCCAAATTCACTTCATTCTATTCTGCATTAGGTCAGCCAAATACTTCCTGTCGACTTGGCTAACTCACCACATATTTGTCTACTCATTTATCTATGGGCAGTAATGTCTTATATAGCAAAAACTATACTAAGCACTCTCACATGTGTTCTCTCTCTCTCTCTCTCTCTCATCTTTTCCTCAAACTAATTCTAAAAGATAGGTATTATCCTCATTATAGAGATGAGGAAATTGAAATTCCAAGAGGTTTATTAATTTCCAACTAATAAAAGACTGGGACCTGAAATCAATATAACAACTTGACTTCAAATTCTTGCTTTTTTTCACTTTAATACTTTAATTCCTAAAGCACCCCACCTCCCATTCCCTACACTAAACCTGGCACACAGAAGACCTGAGGTAAATGTTTGCTGAATCCATGAGTTAAACAGGATATTTTGATTGTAACTCAAGGATCTGTTTAGGATCAAATTCTTCAATTCCAATTTTAATTTTAAAAGAATATCAAGCTCATTCAACTTACTTGAATAGGAAAAAGTAATGGGAAACACAGCTTTTTTTAGTTAAAAAATTTACTATTTTGGGTTTATTCCAGAATGGAACTCAGCATAACATAATTCACCACTATGGTAATTTGGATATAAAACAAAGCCATAAAAAACAGTCATTTAGTACACTAAGAGATGTGAAGTCTGAGTTTAAGTTATTAATCTTAAATTTCTGGGGCCGGGGATTTAGCTCAGGGGTTCCACCACCTGCCTCTCAAGTGCAAGGTCCCCAGTTCGATCCCCAGTACCAAAAAAAACCCCCAAAAACCCAAAAAAACCCTTAAATTTCAGTTTAAAATAGGGCTATAGCCAGACATGGTGGCACACACCTGTAATGCCAGCACTTGGGAGGCTGAGGCAAGAGAATTGCTCGAGTTCAAAGCCAGCTTGGGCTACATAGGGAGACCCTGTCTCAAAAACCAAAAAAAGGAGGAGGGGTTATAAGTGCATTTGCTTCCCCATCTAACAATGGTGCTCTAAAAGTTCAAGTGCGACAACACCTGTAAAAAACACAACTGCAGGGCCGGGGATTTAGCTCAGTGGTTCTGCCGCCTGCCTCACAAGCGCAAGGTCCCGAGTTTGATCCCCAGTAACAAAAAAAAAAACACAAAAAACCACAACTGCAAAGTGTTATACAAAAATAATTATTAGTGTGAATTGCAACTTGGTGACAGAATAAAATCCTGATATAAGACTCTTAACCTATAAGGTCAGCATTATTAAAAGCCCTTTGTATCTGAAGCACTGAAGTAAACATTTTGAACTCCAGTTAGGTTATCCTTCACAAGGAATGATGTGGTTTACCCATTATTAATTTTTTATATGTAAATACTATCTGTCCAACTGCACTACTAAGTCTCTCGGCAACAGAGAACTGGAATATATACCTCAATAATATACTGTTTTGTTTAAGGAAGGATTACAAATATTCCAGATTATTTCTGCTAGGTATAAAAGTTCTCCTTGTTAGAGGAAGCCAATAAAAATCAGCATAAGCCTATACGTTGGGCTTAGGACTCTGTAAGTTAAAAAGAAAATAAGCAAGGTACAGGAAAGACTCAACAATCCTAAAAGGTAGCATCAGTTCTAATTAATGTCAGAACTGCATTTATTAATGACATTGCTGAGACTGGTATGGAATAAAATCTTTTTTAAAGCCAGTGGGATCTGAAAAGGTAAAGAGAAATTGTTCAGGATCTACCTAGTATTTTGTGTGTGTAGTTGTATTCTAAATAATGAGCAAGATTTTTTTTTAAATCTTGGTGGTACATGCCTGCAATCCCAGCATTCCAGGAGGCTAAGGCAGGAGAATCACAGGTTTGAGTTCAATCCAGGCAACATGGCAACTCAGCAAGACCCTCTCTCACAATAAAAAATTTAAAAAGGCTGGGGGTATAGTTCAGTGCAAAGGCCCTGGGTTCAATCCCCAGTATCACCAAAAATTTAAATTATAAATCTATCATGAGGCTCACCATTTCCTTATGTGCAGCCCCTCAAACACAAATGATCATTGTCCTAACAAAACTCAGATTATAAAGATGATAAATGAACTTGTCACACATTTTAACATCAGCAAACCTCTCTTATAATTCAATATTTCCCCCAATCCATCGCTCAGCAAGAAAACTCTCTAACTATTCAGCTCCTTCCAGTGATATAAATTGTATCCTTTCAAACTCACCTATAGGGGCCGGGGATTTAGCTCAGTGGTTTCACCGCCTGCTGCACAAGTGCAACAACCTGAGTTCGATCCCCGGTACCAAAAAAAAAAAAAAAAAAAAAAACCAAACCAAACTCACCTAAAACATCCCATCCCTAAGCCTGGTGTGTGGCACACACCTGTGATCCTCCAGAGGCTGAGTCAGGAAGATCGCTGTGAGTTCAAGGCCAGCCTGGGCTACATAGCAAGACCCTGTCTCAAAAAGGAGAAAACAAAAACCCATCCCACCCCCATTCATTCATTCTCTGCATTTGTTTCTGTATCTATATATAGACCATGCGCCAGAATCAGTTTGATTTTACATTTGCAAGTGATCAAAGCTATTGAGACTTTCAAAGAATTCAAGTGTATCTAGTAAGCAATATTAGCTGAATGAACAGATTTAGAATAAATGTAACTAACAAGGCCTAAAAGGAGTCCCCACAACAACTACAGATTAAAGTGTAAATTCTTTAGTCTGCCACTCAATCCCTGCCATGCTGGCCACTTTTTTTCCTACCTTATAGAAAATGTGTACATTTCCAGAGGATAAATTCTCAGGTTATCTTTGCCTTAACATATCCCCAGCCTGGAATGCCCTTCTCCATTTCATGAAAGCTATCCAAGAAATAGTTTAATGCTATCTCCTCTTCAGTGAAATCCATCCATTCTCACTCCTCACCAACTCTCCCCTGTTGAG